>NC_073231.2:65057941-65374264 GCF_029281585.2 Gorilla gorilla gorilla | reverse complement strand
TTAACATGTGTAGAATATGAAATAGTACAATGAATTTAGAGAAACAAAGAATCCCCAAAGAAGTGCATTATTCTTATAAATTTACACTATCAAAGGATGTGGAAATGCCAAAAAAGCAAGTTCTTAATGGTCAGAGTCAGCAGTGTCATCTCAGAGCCAAAGAGAGCTGTCAGTGGCTAATAACATGCAAATGCAAGATTGGTCTGAATGCTAACTGGCTATTTTTATTGCCTTAGAATTCTGATCTTATATTAAGAGCTATAAAATATCCATTGTGCTTTGGGGAACATCTGTGCATCTGGGTCTCATAATAAAAGAAATATTGAAAATCAAGAGAGGTAGCTTGCTATGGAGAAAAACAAGAGTACGATTAACATGAAATTCAGGAAAGTGGTTGCCTGTGGGAATGAGGCAGAGGGAGGAAGAAGTTTCATAGACATTGGTAATATTTAATTTCTTAAGTGGAAGGGCATTTTATTCTGTTCAAAACTGCACATAGAAATTGCCTATACTCACAATAAAAACTTACATAAAAAGGTGGAGAGAGAGACAGAAATGGAGAATGGGAAGTCAATGGACAGAAGGCAGTGGATTCAAGCCCTGACTCTATGATTCTCTAGCTAAGGGAATGAGCGCATGTCTTACCTTGGCAGATACTTAGTTTTCTCATCATCTAATATTTTAATAAAAATATTAAATGGTCCCAACACCCCCTTCTAGCTTGAACACTAGCCAACTCTATGTACATCACATGGAATACAATATTGCCAAATGAATCATGTTGGGGAAATACTGTCTTTTCTTCATGTAAAAACAAAAACTCCCACAGTCACCATCCAGTCATCCATAACAGTTTACTAGCTGTGTGTGAGTTACTCTCTTATTCCAGGTGAACCCTCATGAGTAACCCTGCTGTTCTTTGAGCAGAA
This sequence comes from Gorilla gorilla gorilla, assembly GCF_029281585.2. Taxonomy (NCBI): domain Eukaryota; kingdom Metazoa; phylum Chordata; class Mammalia; order Primates; family Hominidae; genus Gorilla; species Gorilla gorilla. The sequence continues at coordinate 65,373,335 of NC_073231.2, read as the reverse complement.
TTTTGGAGCTTCTTTTTAGAAGCAAGATATCATGAAGTCAGTGATAGGGCTTACAGTCTGGGGGTCAGATATCCTGCTGGTGGCCGGGAAGAAGACTCCACACTCTTCTCTCTGTCAGCTCATCATGTCAGCTCCTCTGAATGCAAAATATCAAGATAATGCACTCAAGAGGCATGTCATTATTTCTTGCTCATCAATTGTGCATCAAATGCTGTCAGGTGCTTCATAGTCCATCCCCCAATACCAAAAAATTACCAAATTTACCAAATTACAAAAAAAAAACCTCTACTTTTCAGGACTAGGATACTCACCATACCAATTAGAAATGTTTCAAAGAAATGCTCTTTTTAGTTTGCAACATCAGGAAGCTAGAAACATCCTCTTTACTCATGCATTCAACGCGTTTTTGCAGAATGCCTGCTGTGGGCAAGTCCCATGCTGGCTACCGGTTTCTACTTAATTTCTCAGAGCACAGACACGAGATGTGATTACAACAAATGCGCTCTGGGGCATTGCAGCATTTCCCGGATGCTGGTGTTCACTTGTTCTTCGGATTTGTATGTCCAAGGAGAGCAGATAGAACCAGGCTGCTGTCATCCTGCTTCTGGTTTTGTTGCAGTCTGGGGTCCAGCGGAATCAGGATGCACTTTGTTTGGCCCCAACCAGCTCCTCACTCCACCCGGAGCACAGGGTTCCAGGGCATCCTCGGGTGGGTCCTGGGGCAGAGGCCCTCCCCTCCAGAGGCTGTGGGAGAACCGACCATCCAGGCTGGTGCACCAAGCTCTGAAAACTGGAACAGATTTCTCAGCCTTTCTGAGACTTCATTTATTTCTCTGAAATGGGAAACTACCTCAAGTGTTATGAGCACTGTCAACACTTCTTATAGCTTATAGCTTATTATGACATCATGCACGTTAAGGCATTGAGCTCAAAGCCAGGCACTTAATATTGACTCAAAAATACATTTGTGCTTCCTCTTCCTGTTCTAACATAATTAAACACACAGTCCCGTGGCAAAGGGAAATTGCCTGTCCCTGCTGTCTGAATGTTCCATTGGTTCTGATGAGAGACTGACTTGAGAAACATTGGCAACATCTATTTCTCTCAAATATGTGCTAGAATCCTTGAGGAATCATAGGTTTTAGGCACACACTTAAATGAAGGGGAATAAGGTTGGGCACCAAATGTGCTATGGCATCCTGGGAAAAAAATCAGAAGACCGAAGTCAACAGGAAGCAAATCTGAAAGCAATTCTGCCATGTTTCCTATCATAACCCCCTTCAAAAAGAGTTTAGTGTAAGGAGTGCAAGAGTGCAAGACACTCTCATAATAACCAAAATTATCCAGCAAAGACATGTTCATTTTAAATGTTGAAAGAGAAAGGAAACCCCTCAGGAAATTAAGTTTGAGTTCCATGACATCTTTCTTCTTATGCAGACATTGAGACAACAACAAGAACACTCAGTCTGTTTGAGCTTTCAGCTACTGTATTTTTCCATTTCATTCATTCTTAGTTATTTTTAATGTTTTCAATTTATTCAGAGAACTAATAAGTGATTTATTATGGGAAACTAAGTAGGGTTTACACCCAAATGCCAAGAGAGAAACTAAATTCTATCCACTAAGTCACCAAAAGAAGTGCCTCTATCAGCTCACCCTGTGTGTTTCTAGGACAGGAACCTGCTACTGATTTCGCAGATGTATCTTTGTTGTCTCTAGTAACTGCTCTGTGCTTAGCACCTACTGTTAATTCACGCAGTCGACCTATAACCAAACACTGAAAAGGTGATGTATGCATTTGATAAAAGAGTCAAACTAGGTCATCTCTGAATCTCAGATTGAAAGTAAGTAAAACCATGTTTATTTCAGTTTATAAAATGTTTTATTAATACTCTATCTTCTTTGGTGGATCTAGTATTTAGGTAACAGTTTTCCTTTAAAACAATTTTACATCTAAGAATAAATTAGATGCTGATGCAGTGAATGTCCGCTTCAAGAGACTTGGCAATATATACATTATATATAGTCAAAAATAAAGTCAGGAATAAAAAATCCAGATTTATTGGAGATGATGAAAAGTAATTATTTTCATTTCAAGATGAAAAAATTAAAATTACTCTAAATATGATGTATTTCAGATCTTAGCTTTTATATTTTACCATTCTATTGTCGATTCCAAATTATTTTCCTTTGCCTCTTTCTTTTAACTGAGAAAACTTTTATCTTTGTTGCCAAGGCACATAATTTGGAATCAACAAGGTGTTTAAGTTTCTAAATATGAGAGATGGGATTTATTAGGGAAATTGGCTCACACAATTATGGAGGCTAAAAGGTCCCACTCTAGGCTGTCTGCAAGCTGAAGAACCAGGAAAGTGGACAGTGTAGCTCAGCCAGGGCCAAAGGCCTGAGAACCTTGAGGGGCCATTGGTGCAAGTCCTAGAGTTGAAAGGCCATGGAATCTGGACTTTTGATGTCCGAGGGGAGGAGAAGGGCGTCCCAGCCTCAGAAAAGGCAGTGAATTGACCTTTCCACTGCCTTTTTGTTCTATCTGGACCCCCAGCCAATTGGGTGGAAGCCACCCACATTGAGAGCAGATCTCCACCACTGAGTCCATGGACCGACGTGCTGTTCTCCTCCAGAAACACCCTCATAGACATACCAGGAAATAATGCTTTGCCAGCTATCCAGATATCCCTTAATTAAGTCAAGTTGCCACCTAAAATTATGACATTGCACTGTAGCATCATTTCACAGAAACACTTCCCCCTCTATCACATCTCTTTCTATACCCACACATGGAATGTGTATTCTTATTCTCATTTCCCAAATTGAGGGTGTGGGGGCACTGAGATCCAGGAGGTTAAATGCCAGGACTAAGGGGAGAGGTCACATCAGGATCAGAAAGAGACCTTATGTTTTGTCTTCCAGTTATGTTGTGTTTCTATTCTAAAGCTTCTCCCAAAAAATTAAATCTTATGCAAATTTTAAATACTACAATTAAAGGAAAGAGTTATGTTTGAAGGCTTTATAACGTTATAATTGGAGATGCCTTTGTCAAATTTTCCCATTTTAAATGGCCAGAAAAAACAATAATTATTTTTCTGATGCTGAGGTTTTATATTTTAGTAGAAGAACTTAAACTATGACTTGTATTTAAGTCTAACAGGAATAGAGGTAATGAATGAAAGTAGTCATTGACCTGGGACAAGATCGCTTTGAACATGACACTATTACACAAAGTGTAATATTTATTTTTAAACAACCACTTTTCAAAAGCAGTTGTGCATACATTCCAAAGAATAAAATGCTAGCTACTAGGTTTTGAGAAGCAGAATAAAATATGATGCTGAATTACTGAGGGGTGATAAATTTGGGCCAATATGGCTGAGGTGGTTTGTTTTAGACTTTATAGCAATAAAGGTAATCAGGTGATTCTTAACGTTGCCAGAGTACTGCGGTGGAACCATTAGAGGAAGGAGAAAGGGAGCGTATTTAAAAAAGTTCAGATCTTTGATTCTGGAAAATCTCAACTAGGTATTAATTCTATTGATAACTGATAGCATCTTAAGGGGGGGAAATTCATCTGTTAAAAAGTCTGTTACAGAAGGTTGGGTGGATGCCCAAATAATACCAAGCTTTATCAGCTTATATTCTGGAGAGTAGTTCCATTTATCAATACTTGATTTCTTTTTAGCATCTGGTTTTTTTTTAACTATTCAGGATTTTAGGTATATGGTCTCATTAATTTCCAAAATATTCTTATGGATAGGTGAATTACAGGGAGAGTCCAATGTGTAGATATCTATGTACCACAGACCCAGGCACATTTGGGTGAGTAAATGAATGAACACATGTTCAAACTAAAACAGACTGAGGCCGGGCGTGGTGTAATCCCAGCACTTTGGGAGGCTGAGGCGGGTGGATCATTAGAAGTTAGGAGTTTGAGACCAGCCTGGCCCACAGAGTGAAACCCCGTTTCTACTAAAAATACAAAAATTAGCTGGGCCTGGTGGCGCACTCCTGTAATCCCAGCTACTCAGAAGGCTGAGGCAGGAGAATCGCTTGAACCTGGGAGGCAGAGGTTGCAGTAAGCTGAGATCTCGCCACTGCACTCCAGCCTGGATGACAGAGGGAGACTCTGTCTCAAAAAATAACAATAAAAAATGAATAAATAAATAAAAGAGACTGAAAGCACAGTTGCATTTGATGCAGCCTTTGCAAAGACCCAGCCTTTGATCTACCTAATTACATCTCTGACCTGAAGAGGTTTCTTATACATCCCAAGTCTCATGTGCAGTTTCTGATTCTCAGTACATATAGTAAAGAGCAACAGGAACTGCTGGGGGCCTAGAAGAAGGACAAGGAGAAGGAGAGGAAATCGCTCAGCTGAGTATACGGGGAACCATTAAGTTACTCCTGGTTTAGGCATTCTGATTACGTAGAAGAGCAGGAATTTGGGTGTTTGGCTTTTAATTTTTTGGAATTTTTAGGCAAATTCGCATTATAATTTCAAATTTGCTAAAATGATTGACAGATATTAAATGGTTAACATTTCTGAAATGATCCAATTTTTCTAATAATTAGAACAGTGTTCTAATTGTTCACGTATTAATTTCATTTAATCCTCCCAGTGGCCTTTAAAGTTCCATTATTATCCCAATCTTATATCTGAGTCTGCTTAGAAGATTGGGTAGATCCTTTATTATCCCAATGTCACTTATAAGGAAACGGAGGTGCAGAAAAATAACTTGTCTAAGGTTATAGGAAGAAAAAGGACAGAACCAGGATTCATATTCAGACAATCTGGCTCCCGAGACACAGCACATGTACCCTTCTACACAATACTGCAAATCATGTTTACTCAGAAATAGTCCCACGTTCTGTCTTATATTTTAATATATTATTAGTAAGGGGAGGCATCAAGTGAGAATTTGGAAGCTTAATCTGCAAGTCTCCCTTTTGAGTTGTCCTAGGTATCGTCGCATCATTTTTGGACACACAGAATGTGATTGCAGAAAAGGGAGACACTAGAGGTGAGGACTTTTTGAGAGAAGGAAACAGCACATGGCAAAACACAGGACGTGTTTCAGGTAGGACAATTTGTCCTGTGTGCGTACAGGTGGTGAATGAGGGTCAAGACAGGAGCTGGGAGGCTAAGTTTGGAAGAATGTGTTCGAGTTGGGTCTTCCTTCAGGCAGGAAAAGGCATGAGCAAAACCAGGAAAAACATTTTTTCACTTTCTTCAGGAAAGGAAAATGTGTGCTGGGAAAAATGTGTAAGATAGCAAATGTGTTATTTATTTTTTATTATTTTATTGACTGTGTTTAACTTGTCAGATTATGGTTAGAGTAAGAATGGCTGCAGGCTTGGAACAAAAATGTTCTAGAAATAGTAGCCTACTAACTTACCATCTGAACTGCTGAAATATTTTTACCAGGGGAGAAAAAAAATAGCCAAACGTTAGATTGAGAAATGGCAGTTCCAAGCAAGGACTCTCCTTTTTTGCTGTGTTTGTTTTTAACTGAATCATTGGCTAGAATCACTCAAAAAGCTAAGTTTATTCTGACTGGAGGAGGAGGTCCCTGAACACAGTGAGGTGGAGACATTGACCTACAAATTAATAAACAGGGAATTAGGAATAATGACAGTAAATGTAAGCTGTCAAGAAAACCAACCCAAGCCAGTAGCTGAGAGCAAATCCAATGTGCCTCTAAAAGCATCCATCAGTCTCCAATGTGTGTTTATAAGGCAATCATTCTGACTCTTTAGCAAATACACTCAACTTACAAATTTCAAATATTTTTGGCACCCAAAACAGGTTCCATGGATGAGCTCAGTGATTTATTCTCATGGCTAAAAATACAGCAGGGACTCCTCTTTGAGAATGGCCATCATAACTAGTGACCATTCTTTTGAATGGCCTTAATACAACAATAGTGTAGCCTCTTTTTTTTAAAGTAGTTATAATTTTTGGAAAATGTCAAGAAAATACAGATTTAAGTCAGGTAAAGAAGGATGCTCTACATTGGCAATATGCTCTAAGGGCAACTAAAATTTGTGATTATAAAGAAAGAGATAGGAGTCATTGACAACATGATATGCTGGTTCTGAAGGCCTTACTATTCCTCCCAGGCCCTGCCTACTCTCCGCCTCATCTTTCTTGTTTTCCCATCACACCCCACTTGACAAATACCACCTATGCAAAGGCTGCGGACAGGCTTCAGAACTCCAGCCTGTGTGGACATCTACTTACTGTTTCCTGGGGCTCACCCTGTGCTCCTCCCATTTTCGTCTGGCACATCCTCCCCTTCAAGAATTTGCACATATATCACCTCCTTTCTGTGAAGCTGTCTCTGAGCCTCCGCACACACCTTACTCTTCCCTTCCCCGCTAAGCCATATGCTTCTGAAAGTCAAGCATCATGCTTTATTTATCTTCAGCTGTATCTATAGCTTCTACAGAGTACCTAGCCCGTAAGTACTCAATATCTACTGAATAAGTGAATGAAATAATTTAATTCCAGAGACAGCTCAGCAAAGTAACATCACGGAATACAGTAGATAGAGCAGGCTTCCAAGAAAATTGCTTTGAAATATCGGTCATTAGAGATTTCATGTGTACATTTTGGTATATTTGTTTAAAAAGATTGGATCCATCTTTGGAGTCTCACCTTTTAGAAAGTACATAGCACATTAGAAATACATTGCACTCGTATGCAAATATTTTGCTTAACCTGTTAGAAAGAACCATGAGGAGAGACATTCCATTATACCAACAAAAAGAACACCAAACAAAAAGAACTGGCAATTAAAGTGATAGGAATAAAAATGTGTTTTATGGCTCCTAATTCTTTGTGTTGTCTTTATTTTTTTTTTCTGTTAATTGCTTAGATATTTCATATGTATAATTTTAAAAATCCTTTTAAAATCATTTTATCCAAAGTGTATTTAAAATGAGTCTGAAGGCAGAAGACAGAGTCTGAACCATGTGAAATGGAATACACCCGTGCCTAATGAAATGTCAAGACATCAAAATGCTTATCCATTTTATAGGACGAGGAGATAGCAAATAATCACCACCATGATCTGAAACATCCATGATGTTTCATTTAGTAATGTTCACATCCTCGGGGAGCCCTTCCTGGGATCAGGGGAGTGTCTTGCATCACCACCTCGTGAGTTCCTGGGTCCCTCGCTGAGTCTTCCCCAGAGTCCACTGCATGCATGATATCCACACGGGATGCAGCAAGCCTGAGAGTCCCTGCAAAGGGAGTTCTGGCCCTGATCTTTCATCGTGGATGCTTGCTTCCAGTAGTTAATTAGCACACCCCACAAAGTACTGATGAAAGCCATTTTTATAAAAGTCTTACCTAATGGTTTGGATATGGCTGAGCCAGAAAGGCGTTCATTCAAATAACTGCCAGGCAGATTGACACCTGTTGCAATGTGTTCCCGCGTTCCTAATTGAGGATTCAATAAGAAGTTTCTGTAGGTTAAAGTTCTACCCAGTATTGCCAAAATGGAGATTGGGAAGGTATTTCCACACCTGCTGCCATTGAAACAATTTGCTTTTAATATATCATGGAGTGTAGTAGCGAAGAGGAGATAAGTCTGCAACTGGAAAAATGAAGACTCTGGATCCCTGCATTGTACAATGGGAAGTGGGAGTACAGGCCAGTGGACTTAATGCACCTCGTTTTAAATTGACAGGACTAGCTTTTCTAACACATTTATCTTCTTTTGTTTTTAAACAGATTTTCTTTTTCATCTAGGAAGAAACTTCATTACAACATTTATTATGTATCTTAGTCCCTCACTTCTAAAAAATCCAGATCTGATACATTGTATCATATAACAAATGTCTATTGCTTCTGCAGTTATTAACAATACTATATGTTGCATAAAATACTATGCAAGTCACAGACACTTTATATCTTAGTCTTAATGTGGCAGTTTTCTAGTTATTTTAGCTGGGCTCTCTTTGTCTCTTTCCCTGATCTCCCCAGTAAGCTTCCAGGTCTGCTTCTGTAGTATCACACCTGGCCGTTAGCCTCTGCTAATTACTAGCTGATTGCTGTACTGTTTTTGACAATACCCTGTGCATAAAGTGCCCTATGGTCTGATCTGATTAAAGTTGTAAGGCATTGCTTGTCTTTAAGGCTGCTCTGACTCCAGGAGCACTCTTAGCCCTCTGGGCTGTCCTTGGCTCTCTGTAAAACCTCCTGGGGATCTGCCATTTCACTCTTGCTGTGACTATCGTGGATCACCTTCTTTATTGCTCACCACCAAGATCTACATTGGTTTTGACAGTGCCCTTAGGCATGAACTTCCACATTCTCTGTTACAGATAAAGTTTGTCCCCTTTGGAAGAGATGCTGGAGCTCTTTCTTCTTACGCCTTGCCTCTTTCCCTAGGCAGAATCTTTGTACTACTTCCCTAGGGCTAGGGCTGTGGTCAGCAACCTGCTTCTCCCACAATGACTCCCCTGCTCCATTAACTGGGGCTCTGGGTAGGAAGGGTAGACCCTAGTCTTCTCAGCTTGCTCCTCCCCATAAGGACATAGACCTTCTGCCCTCTGAGTGAGCTGGGGCTAGGGAGACCAGGGCCCAGTATTCTCAGCCAGCTGCCTTGCTGCTACAAGTGGGAGACTGGAGGGAGAGGGGAACCACATCCTCTTGGCTGTACCCACATGCAACCCAAAACTGGGAGTAATGAGACAGGCCAATAGCCTGTCCCTCTCAGGGTGAACTGTAGCTCTAGACTGAGAGCCAAGGGGAAATGGAGCCCCATCTCTGTTCCCACTCAGAATGGAACTTCTGTCACACTGAGCTGAGAGATGGGAGGGTGATATGGGCAGGTCGTGACTTAAGTGTCACTGTGTCTTATTGTTCTCACAGAGATTTAATAGATTTTCTTGAATAGATGCTTCACTACTTGGTGTTGTAAGTTAGGACAATTATCAGATTTTAATAGTAATTTTTTAAAAAATAATTTTCAGTAGTTAAATGGTTGTTTCACTAGGGAGGGGGTCTGCTGGGCTCCTAACTCTGCCATTTAGGAAGTCAATCTCTTTCTACTTTTAAATGTTTGCAACCAGGACAGCCTAAACATTTACCTTCTTTTCATTGCAGGTTCAGAACAATGTCATTTAATATTAACCAATTTGTTGTTTTCTAAATTATATGTATCCTGGCATCTCAACAAGATAATTTCCTTTTAAGGCCAAAAATGTCTTATTCATAATGACATATTCTCAAAAGGCTGTTTCTGGAATAAAAAAGAGCAACTTTTTACTCTTAAATTTTTATTATTGACAGATGTCTTGATCCTTTGAGGCTACTATAAAAATATACCATAGACTGGATAGCTTATAAATAGCAGAAATTTATTTTTCACAGTTCCAGAGGCTGGGAAGTTCAAGATGAAAGCACCAGCAGTTTCAGTGTATGGTGAGGCTGGTTCCTCATTCATACGTGGTGCCTTCTTGCTTTGTCCTCCTGTGGCAGAGAGCAGAAAGAGGGGAAGCAAGCTCCCTCATGTCTCTTTGTATAAGGGCACTCATCTCATTTATGAGGGCTTTACCTCCATGACCTAATCACCTCCCAAAGGCCCCACCTCCTAGTACCATCACCTTAGGAATTAGGACTTCCACGTATGAGTTTGAGAGGACACAACCATTCAGTCCACAGCAATGGACTTCCTTAGCTACATCCAACTCATAGGACAATTAAAGGATAGTGAGCTCTACTAATTCCCTATTCAGATCTGTTATCCTCGGCTTACACTCAAGCATTTAATGACACATAATTGATGATCTCTCCACTAAGACTCTGTTATGGGTTGAATTGTGACACCACAAAATATGTCGGAGTCTTATGCCCCAGCACCTCAGAATGGGACCTTATTCACAAATAGGTTCCTTGCAGATATGATTAGCTAAGATGAGGTGATCAGGGTGGGGGATCATAATTTAATATAACAGGTCTTCTTTTAAAAAGGGGCAATTTGGACACATGAACATGAACATGCACACACAGGGAGAGAGACACGTGAAAACTGTTGTCTCGCTGCCACCAGCTAGGGAAATACCAGAAGCTGGGAAGGAGGCCTGAAACAAATCCTTCTCCAGCACTTCCAAAGAGTGCATGGCCCTGCAGGCACCTTGGTACTGGACTTCCAGCCTCCAGAACTGTGAGACAATAAATTTCTGTTGTTGAAGACACACAGTCTGTGGTACTTGGTTACAGTAGCCCCAGAAAACTAATATATTCTCAGCCTGATAGGAAATGATTTCTTGCTAGCTAATATGTCACTCCAAGTTTCCTGTAACCTATGCAGAATTTATATAATGTTCAGAAGGCCCCAGATTATTATAAAACTAATCTTTTACAATAAAGAGCGATATAAGATTAAGACTACATACTGGCTAATGGATTCTATTTGTCTCGTGGAATCCATCAGAAAATGATTGGAAGAAGTGCATTTTAATATGAAATTTCAAGGGAAGATGGAATAAATCAATGGCAAATAGTGAAGAAGGAATACAGATATACCATCCACGTGAGAAAAATAAAGTCAGAGCTAGATTGTTATCTCCTGTGCCTCTACTCCAGAGTCTCGCAATCATTTACTCATTTAACAAATATTTATTGAGTACCCCCAGTTTGCCAGACTCTTGTAGTCTCAGTGCTTATTAAACATCTGTGGAAATGAAGTGAAGTTATAAGCCTGTCTTTTAGTCCCTGGCAACACACTCCCTTCTCTGCTTAGTTACTGCTATTTTCAGTTACTTGGAAACACATCCGTGTCCTCAGGTTCCTAGTGCCTACTGGAGCCCACACAGCTAATATTTCTCTTTCCCGCTCTCTGACCCAAGACTCACCTCAATGTTGCTGCCCAGGGCTGATTTCTAGGTTCTAATTGTTATGTGGATGTTGTTCAGAGGCCTCCGAAATGCCCCTCAGTCCTAAGGGGAAATGCTAACGGGAAAAAACAAACTTTAACAAATGGAAGCTGGCCCGTGGTTATCTCAATTTCCAGTAAGTTTGTCTGTAAGGCCAAAAGATAAACTTAACAACACATTTGTGAGCATGTGGAGGCTTCTGGCTAAGGTTTATTTAAAAACAAAAAGAAAATCAATTTCTTTCTCTAGTTAACTTCTTGACCTTAGATTTCTAGTGATGTTCCTGTGACTCTCATCAAAAAACTGAGGAAGTTAGGTTAATGGTATCATTTGCCAATTTCAATTTAACATTCATGATTAGCAATGGAAAGCCTACTAAATACAATTTTTATATCAGAAAGGAATTACAGTCTTTGTCCTTTATATTTGCTCTTTCATTAGAAGACTCTGAAAAGGGTTTTTTACAAAGTAAATGCTGCATTTTTGTTCCATCAACATACATTATAGTTTACATCAATTGATTGTTTTTCTCTAACATATAGGAAACCTTAATGTTGTAAGTACCTGTAAAACTGACTCTTTTAGTAACTTTCTCCCTCCATTAGAGGCTGTATTTGCCTAAGTTTAGACTGTGGGCGGCAGGGCTAGAATCTCATTTCGCTAAAGCTCAGTACTGGGCACTTTGGTGTTAGTGTTTGAATCACTTTCTCACATACTGATTATAAAATGAGGTTTTGCTTTCTCCCTGCTGCTGTTTTTCATGCACCATCTTCTGGCCCTGAATCACCTGGCACTGGTTTCTTCCCTGTACCTGGGCAGTGGCCTTGACAATGACTTTGTTCGCTGTACATTGCCAAGTGCACTGGGAGATTTACTTACGTGAGAGAGACCCAGAATATAGTTTTAGAAAAAAGAGACTTCAAAGCCATTCTCATCTCCTTCTTATCCTGCTACCAAATCGTTAAATGTAAAAATAAATTTGAGTTTTCGAGTTGGCAAGTTACATGGTGAGTTTGATTAAATGCTTTACTCTAAGGAATCAAAAACTTTTACAACATTCTCTGCTGACATATGAAACACAAAAAAAAATGGTTTGCATTCCTTACAATAAGAGAAACTGGATCAAAACTACACTAAGATATTCCTGTAACATTGAGAGAGGTCCGAAAGTCTCACAACATTCTCTTTCCGGGAGGCAGTGAAGAAACAGGAGCTCCCATGTATGGCTGATGGGATGCCACATGACCCCATGGAGTCATACCTCAGAAAGTTACAGGTGCATTCTTCCCTGGCCCAGAAACCCTTCTCAGAGTCTACCCTAAAGATACACCTCCCAAAAATGAAGTGATATTTACACAAGTTTATTCATTGTAGCTTTATTATAACAACAAAAATTGGAATCAGCCCAAATGTCCACCACTAAGGAACTAGTTGAATAAATTCTTATATAGCTACACAGTGGAGCATAATGTACGTTTAAAAAGAAAAGAAAAAGAAAAAGAAATCTGTGTTCCAATTGGAGCAATTTCTAGGATATATTGTTAAAAACTGTAAATTCAAAAAAAAATATATATGGTATATATCCTTTATGCGAAGAAAAATACACATACACACACATTCTTATGTTTGCAAAAGCAAACACTAAAAGGGTAAACCAAAATAAAGAATATACAAAAGAATAGGAAGTAGGAATGAAAGGATACTTCTCTAAATATACTTTGTTATATAAATTTGACTTTAGAAATATATATTTTCCATATTCAAAACATAAAAAACAAAATATAACTATACCTAAAATATTAAAATAAGCATATGAATTAATCTATAGGCCAAGTTAATGACATAACTACAAAGAAATGACTTATTTCAAATGTTTTAAACCAGTGTTTTGGCCATACTAACTTAGTGAGACATATTCTAAAGAAAAATAGAGACGCAAAGAAGATCTTACACTTTAATAGTCAATTTTGTAGTTGTAATATTACCATCGATCATTTTGTAACTCTCCTATATAGGGTGTAGGATGGTGGAAATAAGTAACTTTGTTAATGTTGTTAGGGATCAAGGCTATCAGTGTAAAATGAAGGAGTTACAAGTATAAGATGAAAGAAGGTAAGTAAAAAGCTCATTATAATAGTTCAAGTTTAACTTGTCAGGATAAGCTCATGATTTTTTTTCCTGAAGCTTTGTGTTTTGTATGGATGTCCTCTAAAAAGGCATGGAAAAAATGACAACCCAACTGCAATGAACACACCAATAGTCCTGATTGTCAAGTGCAGGTATCACTCACTACTGAGAGAGGGCTCCTTGGAGGAATGGTGGGTTCCCAGGCCAGGGGAGGAAATACACAGGCTGAGACTGGAGCGTCTTACTGTCCCAGAAAGCAAAGAGGCTACCAAAGACTCATAGGTCACACTAAAAGAAAACCAAAGCCAACACAAAGGGACTTTGGCCAAAGATGAGACAATGTTTTTTAAAAAGACAATTAATTAATTGACTGAAACACATTAAATATATTTTTTAAAAAGTACATTCGAGTTACTATTAAAAATTAAAAGAGGCCGAGCATGGTGGTTCACGCCTATAATCCCAGCACTTTGGGAGGCTGAGGCAGGTAGATTGCTTGACGCTAGGAGTTTGAGACCAGCCTGGACAACATAGCCAAACCCTATTTCTACAAAAAGTACAAAAATTAGCCAGGAGTGGTGGCACACGCCTATAGTCCCAGCTATTCAGGAGGCTGAGGTAGAAGGATCATTTGAGCCTAAGAAGCAGAGGTTACAGTGAGCTGAGATTGAACCACTGCACTCCAGCCTGGGCAAAAGAGCCAGACCCTTTCTCAAATAAATAAATAAATATCAATGAATAAACAAGGAAAAGTTCAAAAGAGGGGAAGAGTGGACCTTATTCAACATTTTGGAATTAAGTAGGGTGCCAACTTTTTACTCTGAAAGTTGGCAATTAAAAGTTAAGAAGTAAGCATTTATCTTGCCTTTCCTGTAAGCACTGAATGCAGGGTAACCAAATTCCCCTGTTGATGAGGGGAAGTTCTTATTAAAAAAAAATTCAGCCAATAAATCTGGAAAGAATAATAGAATTAGAAGCATCATCATTTTAAAATGCCAAATAAAATAATGGATTTAGCAAGGATCATTAAATGGTTGAAGCCATTTGATGAAAGATTGATGAGAAACTTCTTGATGTGAAGATCAGACTGTCTTCGAATCATAAAAAGTGAGACAAGGTGTCATATGTCTCCTAAAATAATGCACTATGAAGGAGACATCAACATCTCTTCTTCAGAAAATAACAAAAATATAATTGAGTTACATTTCACCACAAAGAATCAAGCAGAAAATCGTAAAATATGGGATTTCTAAAGGATAATTGGTCTCATTTCTCTTCTGAAGTACATAAGAATAGAATGACATATGGCTGGAATATACTTCTTAAGGAGGAAGGAAGAAAGGAAGGAAGGAAGGAAGGAAGGAAGGAGGGAAGAAAGGAAGGAAATAAGTGAAACAATTGTGGCAAAAATATTCATAATAGTTGAAGCTATATGATGGCTATATGGGGGCTTATTATACTAAACTTTCTGCTTTTGTTTGGTTTGAAATCTTGGTAAAAAGTTAAGAAAATGTTTTGTTATATGAAATATAGAAATCTGGGAGCAATTTGGCCTGCTCAACCGTCCACAATACAGTTGTAGGCAGCATGATAACTGGCAAGGAAGTTAGGGCCAGAAGTCATCAAGCTGGCTACTAGTTTCAGCTGAAAATCCTAAACATAGAAGTTGAGTTGGTAATAATAAACAAACGTCCCTTTTAAAGACATTGAGTCATCTTAAAGCACTACCCATAAAATATAAATGCCTCCTTTTTCCAAGTAAATAAATGAGATCCAGAATTTTCTCTTCTTTCAAAAAGTCAAGATTGTGCCCATGAGCCTGTCTGAGTAATTCCCTTCTGCCCAAGACAGTTCATCACCAAGTGGAGCTCTAGAATGATGCCTTTATAGGAACAATGAGGATTAACGATGCAAGCAGACCCTGACCATGAGAAGTTTAACTGGAAATGTAGAACAAATGCAATAAATCGATGTAAGAAAACAAAAATAATCTCTCAATTTGGTAGCCAAAATGATAAAACTCAACTGCTTTTTTGAAACCCAAGGAAACCTAATTCTCAAAAGAAAACCAAACCAATTTTTGTATTCACTATTAATTTTAACTAGCTCACCTTCATTCAGTCTCCCTTGGATACTAGTTATGCACTATCGATATAAGAATGAAGATTGGCATCTTCATTGATGATTCAATGATGTCTACAAGGAGCTTACTGCCTAATTAGGTATGTAGTCATCTGAGTAACTAACTAGAGGAGGTCCTTATTATTTGAGGAAAATTAATGCCAAAGAAGAACAAGTTACAATAGCTCTCATAAGAGCCAAACCTCATAGAGCTAAAAAAGTTATCTTTATTTTGAAAAATAAAACTAAGCATCATGAAAATACATTTGTTTTATTATATTTAATAAGACATGGTTTTGACTTACACCATACACTGATTCATAGAACAAATAATTACACATTGATGGAGGGTATGGGCATCATCTTATCAACAGATTATATACTGGCATGGCGAAATATCTTTCACTTCCTCTTTGGCTTTCACAGCATGCTCATAAAGAGAGTTATTTAAACACACACACAAGTTTCACCAGCTATTCCATAAGCATTTCTTACTCAATTCTCTTCAAATCATTCTCTCTAGGAGGAGCTACCATGACATTAATTATCACTTTTAGTTTTTTTCTTCAATTATCTGGCCTTCATACACTGATATTCATTTTTCTTGCTTGTGATTTAGAGTTCCCCAGCATCACCAGCATCGGTTTAATCAACTTCATGAAATTCTCCATCTTTTCATCTTCATTTTGTAATCACTTTGCATTGAAATGCCATCCAAAAATCAGCTAGGCTTTCCAGCAGATACTACCAAGATAGTATTAGTCAGGGAGGCATGATTGAGGGAGCTAATTGTGTAAGTGGTCAATTTATTGATAATATTTTACTTCTCTATGGAGTGCTATAATTATAATGCCTGGGATTATGAATATTCAGGTAATGAGCCCTCTTGAATAATCAAAGCAATAGTGTGCAATCTTTCCACCTCAGGGAGGTAGCAAATCACTGAGGAGCTTTATGAAGTGATTTTGGGAGAAGGAAAGGAAAGTTAGGAATTGTTCGAGGAAACTCCTCAAAAAATTGTGACAAGCACCTCTTCCCATGAGAACCACTGAGGAAGATGGGGCACATGCTCTGGGAGCTCAAGTTGATTGGATCGGGGCTCACGCTGCATTCCCATGGAGAAAGCAGCACATGAATGGACAGTTTGCAAGCAGAGAACGGAGGCAGAGAGAGTCCAGGAAAGGCATGACCATGAAGTAGAAAAGTGAGGAATTGATTGAGAAATCATAAGTCATGTGGCATCATGAGAGCACAGGATGTGTACCAGGGTGCAGTCAAACAGAAGGCTGGGGAAGCAGATGGACTCAGCCCACAGGCCATCTAGAGAGACAGAATAAGGAGTCTGGAATTCATAGATAGGTGATGGGAAATCACTGAGGGTCTTTGAGAGGAGAATGGCCTGTCATTCACTCTGCAGAAAGATGGTCATTCACCAGAATGTGTGGGACAAGTGGGCTGGAAAAGCAAGTGATGAGGACGGAGAACAAGTTGGGAGGCTTTTAGGTAGATGGGGCCCATCTTGCCTACACTAGGTCTAGGTGGAAAGCTGGAAGCTGAGCCATCATCCAGGAGGTATGACCTAAGGAACAGTAAAAAAACTGCCTTAAATCTTAGTCTGTTCTGGCGGCTACAACAAATCACCATGGACTGGGTGGCTTCAACAACAGACATTTATTTCTCACAGTTCTCAAGACTGGACAGTCCATGGTATTGAAAAACCCAGTGTCTGCTGAGGGCCCACTTTCTGGTTTACAGGCAGCCTTCTCACTATATCCTCACATGGAGGAGAGCAGACAGAGAGGAAGCGGGTTCCCTCCTGTCTCTTTTTACAAGGAGAGTCATCCCATTCATGGGGGTCCTTCCTCGCGTCCTGACCACCTCCTAATACCATGGGGGTATTAGGGTTTTAACACAGGAATTTCAAAAGGACACATTCAGTTCATAACATGCCCTTCCACAAAATGTTTTACCACTGACCCTGATAATAGTGCTGCTCATTTTTACACGACTCAATCGTTCTGGGGGCTCAAGGCCTCTTCTGAGATGCGTGTGCTGTTTGGCTGGGGAAGAGCCCCAGTGGCAAAGCTCTGCCTTATTTTCACTTCTTTATCACCTGGACTGGGTAGATGCCCTGCAAACATTTTGTTGGGACAGAGGGCAAGGGGAAGGTTTTTTTGTTTTTTTGTTTTTTGTGTTTTTTTTGCAGAGGATGAAATCAATGTCACGGAAAACTTGGGGTAATTGGGGATCAATTTGAGAGCTTCAGCTGGCTAAAGGGAAGAGAGGAATGTCACCAGAGTCCCCAAGGGATGGGAGAGAAAAAGAACAGCCCAGAAGAAAGGACCTGAAGAAAAGTTCCATCTATTTCACAGTCATAGTTAGAACCGGCATCTCTATCCTCTGTTTTCTTTCATTTCTCACTCCTGGATATTGACTTTAGGACAGGGAGGTAAAGCGGAACTGGAAATATTTGTGTGGTGATTTCTTCAAAGGAGAATGGATTCTGAATGCAAATATTGGTGTTAATATTGGCTTTCCAGCCTTGTTTGTTTTTTAAAATAAATTAGTGAGGCTTAACAGTACTTTAAAAACTAAAATCATGCTTTAAAGACTTTACATGTATTTACCTTTGGATTTTCCAACTATTGTAATGGGCTAAATTGTATTCAGTATAAAATAAAGCGTGAAATCTACTGGGAAATCTCTTTGAATATATTTTCCCATGTCTGACAATAACCACTGTCACACTTTCATTTGCAGGGCAGTAGTTTGCATAGAACAGTGTAAGATAAAACAAATTTAGGTTAATTTTCAAAGCCAGTCTTTTTATTCAAAGATGAGTATTTCTCCACCTTTTCTCTACGATTGACTGGCCTAATTCTATGTCTGCACAAAAAAGCAGAAAACAAGGCAATATTCTAGGTAACTCAAAAGAAAATTAACTTTTTGCCTCAATTATTCTCTTTAATTTCAAGGGAAAAATCTTTGAGAGGAAGTTTTGTGGACATTCACTGTACTTCTTTGGCAGACCCTGTGTTTGTGTAAATAATATGAGTAGTATTTAAACTTTCTCTTGCCGCAATTATTCTTTCCTCTATTGTGTAATCTCAGTGGAAAAGTTTTCAGGAAACAATGCAGGGAAAGCCAGAGCCCTTCTCACTGCTTTATTCAAAAGATTGCCAGCTCCTACCTGGGAGCAGCACAACCACATTAAAACAAGCATCTGTCTGCTGTGGGTTAGGTTGGGGCTTGGCAGCTTGTGACCTGAAAGCAACAGGTGGCCAAGTGGCACAGTCAGGAACAACCAGGTTGAATACTGTTGGGCTATGACCTTGCCTCCACTGGAGCTGTGCCCTTAACGAAGTTCAATGTTTTTTTTTCTTTCTAGGAACTACTTCCTGCCACTGCATCCCACCACACATGCACACACACATGGGTGCACACACAGGCATGCAGGCATGTACACACCACTCCCAAGCCCATGGGTGCATTCTAAGTCCCATTGTCACAGTCAGCTCATTTTCAGCTAAGCCCTTCATCAATGGTCTTCCAGCTTCACTGCAAGTCCTTAAAAACCTTGATGTCTTGGTCCAGTTTCAGATGCTGATTCAGACCTTAGCAGATTCTATGTAGGACTCAAGGGCTACTCAGTGGGAGCCTGCAGCCACTCATCATCCCTGAGGGTGGGAACCACCCAAGGGCTCCTCCAGTCACACCTCTCAGAGGTTAATCTCTTTGACATCACCCATGTATGTGTCACAGCATTATTTGAAATCAGCCCAACCCAAACTGTCCCCTGGCTTAAGTGAAAATCTATCTAGTCTTTTTAAAGAAATGTGATAACAGATAGAAAATTTGTTTTTATATACAGAATAAAACTCTGATATCCCCACCAGGGATATGTACACTTTCAGAGGATGGAAGGGATAAAACTTTCCTCTCCTTTTCAAAACCTCCCTCTATCTCCAAAAGGGCTGCCTACAGCAAAAAGCATTCCCAGAAGTAGACCTGACCCCACACCTGCTCACCCCAGAGCAACTTTAGAGAGGGAGGTGAGGAGGACTGCCATGGGCCATCAAGCACCCTCGCCATGCACCTTCGCCCCATCCCTACCCACCCAAATGAGGGAGTCATCGGAAGTTAAAAGTTCTTGTTTAGATATTGGTCCAGGGTTGTCATTCTGCAGATATCATTTTATATATTTATGAATTTCTACAGCAGTCTAAAATAGCATGCTATTTAAAAATACATCAGAATAGCTCCGTTCTTTGTTGGTAGGATTAAAAAATAAGGAGAGAGCATCCTTCGGTGAAAGGAGGATGTGTTCCTCCACACGGTGGAGGAGGGCGTGTTCATCTTTGCTTGGGCATTAATTGGCTCTGCGGCTTTAGTTCAATCACTTCACCTCTCCGGACCTTCACCTTTAAAATAAAGACACTGAGTACCAATCCAGCATCAGATTAATAACATCCAGGAGGAGACAAGAAGGAACTGGAAATGAGTGAAACCAGACAGGGTTGTGAGGAAACAGGACTTGATAGCAAAACTGAAGACACTTATATTTAAAATGTTAAAGCCAAATAAAACATGTTGACAAATTCATTGCAAGGGCAGCCAATGTGACCGTTTCCCTGGAGAGTTTTTAAGATTCTTGTTGCTTTCGAATATTATCATCTGAAAAAATAATGTTTTAGTGCATGTGGAGCTCTACAGATATCATGTGGTTTTCTGCAAAAGTTTTGATGTCTGTTGAATTTCATAATATTTCAAATTCAAAAGTTTAGTATTCATCATGGCAATATTTTAGTACACCACAGCACTGTATTTCTTATTCCTCTGAATACCTCTAAGGAAGATTTTCTGGAAGTAGCGAGTGCTGTTCTTTAGGTTTATCACAAAGAAAAAGATTTATTTCTAGTGGGATTGGAGCCTCTCTTCTGACACTGACTTCCAGTGGGGAGTCTGGACTTTCTACAATATTTGTCCCAACAGGACTGCATGCCAGAGCCACCCCACACTCTCCAGGCTTAGCATTTTCTGCGCTCATTATGTCCACGTGTACAGAAGATGAATGTCTGCTATGGAAGGAGGCAGAAAGTACCAAAGGAAAAGATAATTCACCCTAAAGTACTACCAACACTTACAGTCACTCTTTCTGGAATGCGCCAGTAGCTAAACAATAGGTTTGTGAGCTAACTTCTTCCCGATGATAGCTCAGCAGTTACAATAACTGTGTGAGCAGAATAGTCCCCATAATCTTGATTTCTACCTGATTTTATTAAACCTTTCTTGCTATTTCTCTCTGTCATTTAAAATGCATGTTCCTATTCCCATCCCTAACCACAACATGTGTGGAAATGCACTAGAAACCCTGGGTTCTTAGAATAAGGGCACAGACAGGAATCCAAGTCTGTAATCCCACTTGGCCTCAACAAGGAAACTGCTCACAGCTCTGACATGGGCGCTCGTGCCAGTGTAGCCACTGGGAGGGCAGCCTGGCTGGATAATGGCAAGGAACAGACCGAAGGCTTTGTCTGATCTTTCTTCTACATAGGAGGGCTGGGCAAGGCGAGTTAACCTAAGAACAGAAGAGAAGAGGGGAGTAGTCAGAAGTGGGCACGGGAGTCCATCGTGGAGACTTGGTGAGGCTATGAGGATGCAGGCACAAAACCTCCAGGACAGGAGCAGCCTGCTCGCCCACACCTTGGAAGGGAGAATCAGGGAGCTTCAGTGTCTCCAGGTTCTGCCCCTCGGGTTTCTCCCACTGCCCCCAACATGCTAAGTGTATGCTGCTCTTCCTTAAAAACTTGCACTCAAGGGCATCTCTGATGCATCCATACCTTTGTCTTTCTCAGCACAGTTCAGAAAGGTGGAAATCTCAAAACACCTATAAAAACTAAAGGAGAATGAAGAGAACTTTGTCTTAGAGAACACAACCACACATAAGTCCACTTTCCAAATGACAGGTTTTAGATCCTGAGGAAACTAACAGGGGTAGCAACATCTCTGTTAGACCTAAAATCCTCTAGCTCGTGATGGGTGCCACTCCTAAGATTCACATGGCACCCCACCATCATCAGACTCCCCATCCCCTAGAAATGTTCTGCCAAAATATTGTCTCTCTCTAAGAAATGCTGAAAAACGTCTAGTTCAGATCTACATACCCATACCTCCCAGGTTCTGGTGTCTGGTGTCCTGACGTGTCTGAGGTGGATCCTCCGAGGCAAGGAATCGTTAGACCACACGGAGAAGCACCTAGCAGTACAGGAACCCAAGTCCCTGCTGAATCATTTTCTCTTTGAGGCTGACACACAGCGAGAGGAGGAATCCCCATGGGGCGGTAATGAGGGAGTCCGAGTGGCTTGAGGAGAGGATGGCAGAGAGACAGCCTGAGCAAGGACAGCTGAGTCAGCTTCTCCCCACACTTCCAAACCCAAAAGGTCTCCATTCCCACAGGGAATGAAAAGCTCTAGAATCCTATAAGTGAAGTCAGCAATGGGCTGCTGAATAACACAGACCCAGATATGTTCACAGACTGCTTCCAAAATCTGGGGTGGTCGTGCCTTGCCTTCCCTCTTCCACCTTGTATTCGTAAGATTGCCTGCCTGTCTGCTGCCCTGTTTCTTAAGAGCCTCTCTCTCCAGGAAGACTACTGAAGGCCTTAGTATCATGAACGTGCTCAGAGAATTTGAGTTCACATCTTAAAGGCAGACACAGTGGGAGAAGCCACAAATGGATGATGTATTAACTCAGCCATACACACCTAGCACTTGACTCATAGGTACATGCTGCTTATGCCGTTCCTTATGGATGCTGTACCTGACTAGGTCAAGTCCAGGTGACTGCCCCAGGGAAAGCATGGTATCTGGGTCAGTAACCGTGGAGACACGCAGGCGCCAGCATTTGCACACTCACTCCCCACTTTGGAACTGCAGACATTGGTCTGATGCTTTGTGCTCCACTTGTTCCACCTGCAACCTGAGAGGACATGCCTGCTGAGCTGGCATTTGTTGTGGCTGTCCTGAGGACAGCTCCCTTTGTGATTGAAATGGCCCATTTCCTGCCATCTGGTATCCCAGAGCACAAAAGGAGTGGGAGGCACGATGGTTATCATGAATCTTCAGGAGAGGAAAGGAAAGTGAGTCTATGTGAATGACTCAGTTCCTGGAAGTTCACTAAAGCAGTTTTCTTGCACCAGCTAAGGCTGAGGACAAAGGGAACGATGCAGTCACTCAATTTTCCAGCCGGTGGCTAGTGGACCTGCTGGAGGGCTGTCCACAGCTGCGGCTGTAGCTCCAGCTGAGGCTCCTGCATCCTACCTGCAGAACCTCCTTGGGGATTAGCATGATCTGCGTTCCACAGATAAGCAAGCTGAAGCTCAGCAAAGGCAGGCTGCTTGCCAACACCCTCAGAGCTAAGGGGAGAAGTTAGGATTCAAGCCTGGGTCCACCTGGGGCCAAAGGCCAGGTCCTTTCCATTAAGGCAGCCATTCACAAGCGTTTTGTGATCAGGATCCTCTTTTCACTCAAAGATCCCTGAAGGACCCGAAAAGGCCTTTGTTTGTGTTGGTTACACCTATCAATTATCATTACGATGTGGTGATATCATATCTAATCCCATATTATATTAGAAATTAAAACAGGAATTATAAGTACATATTTACTAATTCATTTGAAATTAGAAGTAATAAATTAGCATTACATGTTAACAAAAGTAAACTACTTTATGTAAAATAACTTGACTATTGATACAAAAAAATTAATGACACGGACATCATTTTGTATTTTCGCGAATCTTTTTCACGTCTGGCTAATAATAGATGATTCTTGTATCTCCTTCTGTATTCAATCTGTTGCAATAGCAGTAGGTAGCCTCTAGAAAACTCCAGTGGATAAGTCATGGAAAAATGTCTTAGAATTATTATAAAAACAGTTTTTACTTCAAAGATCCTTGGGAAAGGTATGAGGGACCTCAGAGGTCTACTGGCCACATTTTGGGAACTACTGCACTAGGGTACCTGCCCCTGCGTGGAGGATAGAGATTGGAACTGCTCTGTGCTGAGCCCTGGCTGTGTTTGCTCTGGGGCCGCCTTCACCCATGCAGACCAAACACTTAGAACATGAACCACTGCGCAAATAGGTCTTAGTGACATTGCTTTAAGGAACTCAGGATTGAGGTTTCCTTCAAGGACAAGATACCTTCTCACTGGCCAATGTGGGACAAAAAGAGTAACCCTGTCACTCCTATGGTGCTCACAAGGCCACACTTCTTAGAAAGTAGGGTTAGCACCCTGTGGGAGGCCACATGCACATCCTTCCATACCAGAACTGACCCAGCCATAAGCCCCATCCATTTCTGCAGCTTGTATTCAAAATGATGAGAGACTTTTACTATGATTCAAATTGCTGCTGTAATTTTCACTGTGAAAATATGGACCAGTGCATGTCGTGGGGCAAAACTGTGGGCACTTCCTTCCTTTGTCTTGATCAGGGTTAAGCAGAGTGAGGGCAACATTCAGGATAATGCCCATCAGAGTGAATCTTCGAGCAAGAGAAGCAGACAAGGGCCACGGGCAGGTTCACAAGCTGGAGCCAGATGAATGGATACGAAAACTTGGCAGGGAAAACACAGCAAATACGAAGGGAGAGTGGGCCCACAGACCTGCCTGAGTCAGGGTGTGCAGCCACAGTCAGAAAACAGACCTCTTTCAGCTCCATCCAGGTCAGGAGCATCACAAATCAGAATCAGAAAGGGCCAGGAGCAAGCTGGGGTTTGGTTCCTATCCTACGACACTCTTCACAGCCACAGGAGGCTTCTCAGACATCATTGCGGTCCTGGTTGTAGGTTGCTTTACCTGGACACCATTCTGTCCCTGCAGAATCTAACCTCATTTCTATAATAGAGTACTTGTACCTATTCAACTTTATCAGTAATTAAATTAAATTTTGTTGATTTAAAAAATAGTATGTCATATCAGCTTCAAGCATCTGCAGATTTCTTTTTTTATGCCTTTAATTATTTTATTGAATGTCTAGCCTACAGAAATAATCTATTTTTATTTTTATTTTTATTTGTTTATTTATTTATTTATTTTATTATACTTTAAGTTTTAGGGTACATGTGCACATTGTGCAGGTTAGTTACATATGTATACATGTGCCATGCTGGTGCGCTGCACCCACTAACTCGTCATCTAGCATTAGATATATCTCCCAATGCTATCCCTCCCCACCTCCCCCCACCCCACCACAGGCCCCAGAGTGTGATATTCCCCTTCCTGTATCCATGTGATCTCATTGTTCAATTCCCACCTATGAGTGAGAATATGCGGTGTTTGGTTTTTTGTTCTTGTGATAGTTTACTGAGAATGATGATTTCCAATTTCATCCATGTCCCTACAAAGGACATGAACTCATCATTTTTTATGGCTGCATAGTATTCCATGGTGTATACGTGCCACATTTTCTTAATCCAGTCTATCGTTGTTGGACATGTGGGTTGGTTCCAAGTCTTTGCTATTGTGAATAATGCCGCAATAAACATACGTGTGCATGTGTCTTTATAGCAGCATGATTTATAGTCCTTTGGGTATATACCCAGTAATGGGATGGCTGGGTCAAATGGTATTTCTAGTTCTAGATCCCTGAGGAATCGCCACACTGACTTCCACAATGGTTGAACTAGTTTACAGTCCCACCAACAGTGTAAAAGTGTTCCTATTTCTCCACATCCTCTCCAGCACCTGTTGTTTCCTGACTTTTTAATGATTGCCATTCTAACTGGTGTGAGATGGTATCTCATAGTGGTTTTGATTTGCATTTCTCTGATGGCCAGTGATGATGAGCATCTTTTCATTTGTTTTTTGGCTGCATAAATGTCTTCTTTTGAGAAGTGTCTGTTCATGTCCTTCGCCCACTTTTTGATGGGGTTGTTTGTTTTTTTCTTGTAAATTTGTTTGAGTTCATTGTAGATTCTGGATATTAGCCCTTTGTCAGATGAGTAGGTTGCGAAAATTTTCTCCCGTGTGGTAGGTTGCCTGTTCACTCTGATGGTAGTTTCTTTTGCTGTGCAGAAGCTCTTTAGTTTAATTAGATCCCATTTGTCAATTTTGTCTTTTGTTGCCATTGCTTTTGGTGTTTTAGACATGAAGTCCTTGCCCATGCCTATGTCCTGAATGGTAATGCCTAGGATTTCTTCTAGGGTTTTTATTGCTTTAAGTCTAACGTTTAAATCTTTAATCCATCTTGAATTGATTTTTGTATAAGGTGTAAGGAAGGGATCCAGTTTCAGCTTCCTACATATCGCTAGCCAGTTTTCCCAGCACCATTTATTAAATAGGGAATCCTTTCCCCATTGCTTGTTTTTCTCAGGTTTGTCAAAGATCAGATAGTTGTAGGTATGCGGCGTTATTTCTGAGGGCTCTGTTCTGTTCCATTGATCTATATCTCTGTTTTGGTACCAGTACCATGCTGTTTTGGTTACTGTAGCCTTGTAGTATAGTTTGAAGTCAGGTAGTGTGATGCCTCCAGCTTTGTTCTTTTGGCTTAGGATTGACTTGGCAATGTGGGCTCTTTTTTGGTTCCATATGAACTTTAAAGTAGTTTTTTCCAATTCTGTGAAGAAAGTCATTGGTAGCTTGATGGGGATGGCACTGAATCTGTAAATTACCTTGGGCAACATGGCCATTTTCACGATATTTATTCTTCCTACCCATGAGCATGGAATGTTCTTCCACTTGTTTGTATCGTCTTTTATTTCCTTGAGCAGTGATTTGTAGTTCTCCTTGAAGAGGTCCTTCACATCCCTTGTAAGTTGGATTCCTAGGTATTTTATTCTCTTTGAAGCAATTGTGAATGGGAGTTCACTCATGATTTGGCTCTCTGTTTGTCTGTTGTTGGTGTATAAGAATGCTTGTGATTTTTGTACATTGATTTTGTATCCTGAGACTTTGCTGAAGTTGCTTATCAGCTTAAGGAGATTTTGGGCTGAGACAATGGGGTTTTCTAGATAGACAATCATGTCATCTGCAAACAGGGACAATTTGACTTCCTCTTTTCCTAACTGAATACCCTTTATTTCCTTCTCCTGCCTGATTGCCCTGGCCAGAACTTCCAACACTATGTTGAATAGGAGCGGTGAGAGAGGGCATCCCTGTCTTGTGCCAGTTTTCAAAGGGAATGCTTCCAGTTTTTGCCCATTCAGTATGATATTGGCTGTGGGTTTGTCATAGATAGCTCTTATTATTTTGAAATACGTCCCATCAATACTTAATTTATTGAGAGTTTTTAGCATGAAGGGTTGTTGAATTTTGTCAAAGGCTTTTTCTGCATCTATTGAGATAATCATGTGGTTTTTGTCTTTGGCTCTGTTTATATGCTGGATTACATTTATTGATTTGCGTATATTGAACCAGCCTTGCATCGAGGGATGAAGCCCACTTGATCATGGTGGATAAGCTTTTTGATGTGCTGCTGGATTTGGTTTGCCAGTATTTTATTGAGGATTTTTGCATCGATGTTCATCAAGGATATTGGTCTAAAATTCTCTTTTTTGGTTGTGTCTCTGCCTGGCTGTGGTATCAGAATGATGCTGGCCTCATAAAATGAGTTAGGGAGGATTCCCTCTTTTTCTATTGATTGGAATAGTTTCAGAAGCAATGGTACCAGTTCCTCCTTGTACCTCTGGTAGAATTCGGCTTTGAATCCATCTGGTCCTGGACTCTTTTTGGTTGGTAAACTATTGATTATTGCCACAATTTCAGCTCCTGTTATTGGTCTATTCAGAGATTCAACTTCTTCCTGGTTTAGTCTTGGGAGAGTGTATGTGTCGAGGAATTTATCCATTTCTTCTAGATTTTCTAGTTTATTTGTGTAGAGGTGTTTGTAGTATTCTCTGATGGTAGTTTGTATTTCTGTGGGAACAGTGGTGATATCCCCTTTATCATTTTTTATTGTGTCTATTTGATTCTTCTCTCTTTTTTTCTTTATTAGTCTTGCTAGCAGTCTATCAATTTTGTTGATCCTTTCAAAAAACCAGCTCCTGGATTCATTGATTTTTTGAAGGGTTTTTTGTGTCTCTATTTCCTTCAGTTCTGCTCTGATTTTAGTTATTTCTTGCCTTCTGCTAGCTTTTGAATGTGTTTGCTCTTGCTTTTCTAGTTCTTTTAATTGTGATGTTAGGGTATCAATTTTGGATCTTTCCTTCTTTCTCTTGTGGGCATTTAGTGCTATAAATTTCCCTCTACACACTGCTTTGAATGCGTCCCAGAGATTCTGGTATGTTGTGTCTTTGTTCTCGTTGGTTTCAAAGAACATCTTTATTTCTGCCTTCATTTCATTATGTACCCAGTAGTCACTTAGGAGCAGGTTGTTCAGTTTCCACGTAGTTGAGCGGCTTTGAGTGAGATTCTTAATCCTGAGTTCTAGTTTGATTGCACTGTGGTCTGAGAGATAGTTTGTTATAATTTCTGTTCTTTTACATTTGCTGAGGAGAGCTTTACTTCCAACTATGTGGTCAATTTTGGAATAGGTGTGGTGTGATGCTGAAAAAAATGTACATTCTGTTGATTTGGGGTGGAGAGTTCTGTAGATGTCTATTAGGTCCACTTGGTGCAGAGCTGAGTTCAATTCCTGGGTATCCTTGTTGACTTTCTGTCTCATTGATCTGTCTAATGTTGACAGTGGGGTGTTAAAGTCTCCCATTATTAATGTGTGGGAGCCTAAGTCTCTTTGTAGGTCACTCAGGACTTGCTTTATGAATCTGGGTGCTCCTGTATTGGGTGCATATATATTTAGGATAGTTAGCTCTTCTTGTTGAATTGATCCCTTTACCATTATGTAATGGCCTTCTTTGTCTCTTTTGATCTTTGTTGGTTTAAAGTCTGTTTTATCAGAGACTAGGATTGCAACCCCTGCCTTTTTTTGTTTTCCATTTGCTTGGTAGATCTTCCTCCATCCTTTTATTTTGAGCCTATGTGAGTCTCTGCACGTGAGATGGGTTTCCTGAATACAGCACACTGATGGGTCTTGATTCTTTATCCAATTTGCCAGTGTGTGTCTTTTAATTGGAGAATTTAGTCCATTTACATTTAAAGTTAATATTGTTATGTGTGAAGTTGATCCTGTCATTATGATGTTAGCTGGTGATTTTGCTCGTTAGTTGATGCAGTTTCTTCCTAGTCTCGATGGTCTTTACATTTTGGCATGATTTTGCAGCAGCTGGTACTGGTTGTTCCTTTCCATGTTTAGCGCTTCCTTCAGGAGCTCTTTTAGGGCAGGCCTGGTGGTGACAAAATCTCTCAGCATTTGCTTGTCTGTAAAGTATTTTATTTCTCCTTCACTTATGAAGCTTAATTTGGCTGGATATGAAATTCTGGGTTGAAAATTCTTTTCTTTAAGAATGTTGAATATTGGCCCCCACTCTCTTCTGGCTTGTAGGGTTTCTGCCGAGAGATCCACTGTTAGTCTGATGGGCTTCCCTTTGTGGGTAACCCGGCCTTTCTCTCTGGCTGCCCTTAACATTTTTTCCTTCATTTCAACTTTGGTGAATCTGACAATTATGTGTCTTGGAGTTGCTCTTCTCCAGGAGTATCTTTGTGGCGTTCTCTGTATTTCCTGAATCTGAATGTTGGCCTGCCTTGCTAGATTGGGGAAGTTCTCCTGGATAATATCCTGCAGAGTGTTTTCCAACTTGGTTCCATTCTCCCCATCACTTTCAGGTACACCAATCAGACGTAGATTTGGTCTTTTCACATAGTCCCATATTTCTTGGAGGCTTTGCTCATTTCTTTTTATTCTTTTTTCTCTAAACTTCCCTTCTCACTTCATTTCATTTATTTCATCTTCCATTGCTGATGCCCTTTCTTCCAGTTGATCGCATCGGCTCCTGAGGCTTCTGTATTCTTCACGTAGTTCTCAAGCCTTGGTTTTCAGCTCCATCAGCTCCTTTAAGCACTTCTCTGTATTGGTTATTCTAGTTACACACTCTTCTAATTTTTTTTCAAAGTTTTCAACTTCTTTGCCTTTGGTTTGAATGTCCTCCCGTAGCTCAGAGTAATTTGATCGTCTGAAGCCTTCTTCTCTCAGCTCGTCAAAGTCATTCTCCATCCAGCTTTGTTCCATTGCTGGTGAGGAACTGCATTCCTTTGGAGGAGGAGAGATGCTCTGCATTTTAGTTTTTCTGTTCTGTTTTTTCCCCATCTTTGTGGTTTTATCTACTTTTGGTCTTTGATGATGGTGATGTACAGATGGGTTTTCGGTGTGGATGTCCTTTCTGTTTGTTAGTTTTCCTTCTAACAGACAGGACCCTCAGCTGCAGGTCTGTTGGAATACCCTGCCATGTGAGGTGTCAGTGTGCCCCTGCTGGGGGGTGCCTCCCAGTTAGGCTGCTCGGGGGTCAGGGGTCAGGGACCCACTTGAGGAGGCAGTCTGCCGGTTCTCAGATCTCCAGCTGCGTGCTGGGAGAACCACTGCTCTCTTCAAAGCTGTCAGACAGGGACATTTAAGTCTGCAGAGGTTACTGCTGTCTTTTTGTTTGTCTATGCTCTGCCCCCAGAGGTGGAGCCTACAGAGGCAGGCAGGCCTCCTTGAGCTGCGGTGGGCTCCACCCAGTTCGAGCTTCCCTTCTGCTTTGTTTACCTAAGCAAGCCTGGGCAATGGTGGGCGCCCCTCCCCCAGCCTCGCTGCCGCCTTGCAGTTTGATCTCAGACTGCTGTGCTAGCAATCAGCGAGATTCCGTGGGCGTAGGACCCTCCGAGCCAGGTGTGGGATATAGTCTCCTGGTGTTTTTTAAGCCGGTCTGAAAAGCGCAATATTCGGGTGGGAGTGACCCAATTTTCCAGGTGCGTCCGTCACCCCTTTCTTTGACTCAGAAAGGGAACTCCCTGACCCCTTGCGCTTCCCAGGTGAGGCAATGCCTCGCCCTGCTTAGTCTCGCGCACGGTGCGTGCACCCACTGGCCTGTGCCCACTGTCTGGCACTCCCTAGTGAGATGAACCCGGTACCTCAGATGGAAATGCAGAAATCACCCGTCTTCGCATCTGCAGATTTCTATGTACACGTTTTTTAAACCACAGTTTTCATTAACTTTGCAAATTTTGCCTTTAGGGTCAAAAAGGATCTCTTACCAGCCGATTACTTGGGCTTTTAAATAGTTTTCCTAACATTTTATTTTCTCGCTTTATAGCTAGGCTACTTCTGTGAGAAAGATCTATAAATTAAGTAAGATAAGTGAATTAGAAGTAACTTTTTCAAACTATGTTTTTTAGGCACCTGTCAGTGAAGGACAAATAAAAAATAAATAGACTTAACTTTAGAAAAATATCACCTGAATGCAGACAACCATTAGCCTTTTGGCAGTCAGCCATCACTTTATGGCCACCAATTAAGCAATTAAAAGGTTGCAGTTCCATTTTTCTCGTCACTGTATTAATCACTCAAATCTGTATTGAGCATCCACTGTAAGCAAGGCTGGGGAAAGCAAGATGCCTGTTGAGACAGTTTAACCTTCCCAGTCTTCTGAGGGTTCAAAACATGCTGTCAGAGCTTCCACTAGCCTCTCCCCACCAACTTTCTTCTCTGTTCTTCCTCTTTTTCTTTTCCTCCCTCTCTCCCTCACTTGTTCAACAAACATTTTGTAAGTAACTTTAGTAGTTAGCAACAATTTTCTTCTCAATAAAAAGCTTTATGGTGTTCACTGATGAGACCTGGCAAGTATCACATCCCGGAAGCTCATAGAACGCCAGGGCACACCTGGCTGCACCCCTTCCAACCTGACCTGAATATCAACCCTGCATCACTCGCTCTTCTCAGGCCTCTTTATGCCCTCAACCTGCTATAGCCTTGGAGAAAGAGAAGAGCAGAGGGAAGGCCCAGGAGTAGTTTCTGAAAGAGTCTACACGTATATGTGTACGTGTGCTTTTTTTATTACCTTAAACTCTGTTTTGCAGCATCCTCAGAGTATCCAAAATACGAACACTGTTTCTCTTGGTATCTGTTAACATTAGGAGGGATAAATGTGTATGTAAGGAGATAGATTAGGTAGATGGGTGGATAGATAGGAAAGAGAGATAGGTAGATAGATGACAGATGACAGATAGATAGGTAGACAATAGATAAGATAGATAATCACATGACACATAGAGTCACTGAATTTTATAATAAAAAATATTAGAGCACAATCCCTTTATTCCTTGATTACAGGTCAGGAAATGAACCCAAAGGCTTATTTAGGAACCATGATCAGCAGCAACCTTGTCCAAAGCCCCCTGTATGTTGAACTCCACTTCTGCCTTGTGTTTTAGGGGACAATGGTAGCGTCATTTCCCCAGGAGCTTCCAGTCTGAAGAAAGAACAAGCAGGCAAACATCCATTTCCATGCTCACTACAGAAAGATCCTTGTGTCCATTCATCTTGCTAACCCACTTGTTAGTTTAATTTCTGTGATCTATAAATAGTAAGTCCAACAGTTCACATGCCTGAATCTGCTAAGTCTGAGCATGCCCTGTTTCTTAATATTAAGGATTTGAACAAAGCTCTTAATTTGTACTACTCTGGATTGCTGCTTGTCTTGCTGGCTGCTTTTTGTAGAATATCAAAAGAAAATAGATATCTAGGGGCCAGGAGAACCACAGTAACTCTTGCCAAGGCATTCACCTGTCCATCATGGTGGAGGTACAAAGTGTGTTTGGATTCCACTTCGCTCGCTGGGTTTATTAATGGTAACTTCTGCCTGACAAAGCGACAAGCACAGATTACGTCTTTGATGCTGTGTTGCGCTGCGGCTTTATGTGATTTGACATCTTTGCAAAATGCCTGTCTTGCCACAACGAAAAAAATGTCTGGTACAATTTGTGCAAGAACTTGATGCCTTAATACACCAGATGATTTAGACATTCTTTTAAAGTGTTTCTCTGCTTCATGGGAATGAAGAGCAATTTTCCTGAGACACCAGTGCTAACCCAGCTCTCTTAACACCCATCGGGCCAGAGGAGAAACCCTCCCATCCTCTGTGGAAGTCAAGCCGTCAGTATTGTCACAGTCGAATTGGACACATGTAGCGAAGAATCAGGCCTGGCAGCCTGGATGGGCAAACTGAGAGGGGCCAGAGATAGGACACGGAAATCTAATAGCAGCAGACAGGAGAGCTGCTACCCACATTGGGATTTGCTCCCTGGAAAGCTTAAATTATAGTGATGTTGGCAACTGTCCACATAGCTGCTGCCTTTCATTATTTGCTTTCTGAAAACTTCAAAAGTCTCATCACCTTGTTTATGGTGAGGAGAGCCGAGAGACGCAGCAGGTCAATCACCTCTTGGCTTCCAAGATTCTATCAGTGCAGAGAAACAGCTTAAGAGAGAACAACATTAAAACTTGTCACATGTATGGCATTTGACTCTAAGCAGGGATCAGCCTGCCCTGATTAGCTGGTGAGGAATCCGCAGATTCCATTGATGGTAGCACACCCTTGATACTCTTCAATTCCCAAATTTCTTTGATTTTGAAATTTCTTCAACTCCCTTTGATAGTCCAGACTCTAGGAGTCTAGAGAAGGAAGTGAGTTGAGAACACACTTAGTCCAAAAGAGTATGACCTTATCAAAACAGAGACATTTTACAATGATCATTTCACTGCTGCCACTTCAGTGTTCAGAGGCCTCTGTTAAAGGAGAATGTGTGTGATGGAAATAGGCCTCCAAGGCATCTCTGCTGACTTCCTTCTCTGTAAGTGAGCCCTTCCACCTGCATGCAGAAGGGACCAACATCTGGACCCCACAGCAGTGAGCAGCCTCAAAGCCATGTGATTCCAAACCATCAGTAAAACACATGTAGATTTTATAGTCTCAACCAATTTGCAATTGATCAGTTGACCCTGATCAACGATGAGATGTCTCTGTTCCTCCTCAGCCTCTGAGTGTATGACATCTGATCTGAGACATGGCCTTTGGATAAAGTGATTTGACAGTAATAAGACTTGTAAAATTTATTTAATTAATATGATAATGAGGGCAATCAGGGAATTAATGGGAAAGTTTAACTTTGGTTGATCTATATGGTGCAGTTATTGAAGCCTAAGTGCTCCCTAGTTGCATCTTTTCTTCCAGCCTTTCCATTCCATATCAGAAATAGGGGTTAAAAAAGTAATAGTCCCTACCACCTATCAGCATTAACTGTGCTCAGGACTACACTCAAAGCACCTTATTCAATCCTCGCATCACCTCTATGAGGTAGATGCTGTCACCATCTCATTGCACAGATGAGACTAGGCCTCACAAGGGCTAAGTGCCCTGCCCACAATCCCACAGATCATATATATAAATATATACATGCAACTGCCAGAAAGGCCCAGGTCTGCCTGGCCCCAGAACCAAGGTCTTACCTACTTCCTGTTCTCCTGCCAAAGAAGCTTCATGTAGATGTCAGCATGTGTGTCAACAACCACTTGATCCCAGCTCCCTCTTTTGGGAGCTCTGTGATTCAGGGCAAATTATTTAATGCTTCTGAGCCTCATTTGCCCTAGCTATAAATTAGGAACAATAACACACAATAACAATAATAATGGGCATGTGCCCATTGTTATAAAGGCCAATGTCTTTGGCGTTTTGGCCACAAATGTCTAATATGTTATCTGATGCATATGAATCACTCAGTGTCTACTATAGGAAAGAGTGAGAGAATGAATGAAAAAGTGAGACTCTAAGGCCTTTTACTTCTGTACAGTGTCAGTAAATACAGAAGGCAGGAAGACAGGGAATCATTATTAGCTAACATATTCAATAAGTACATTGTTGGAACTATCCAATACCTTATAGGGGTTCTTAGTAGAAAAGGATTCACATGTTTTTGTCCTTGTTACCCATGTCTACATCCTGGAGCCAGGAAACCAGAAACATGGCCAAGGACAGCGATCCTTCTTTTTGCCTCTCCAGCCAGCAAACCCCATCATGGCTCATCAGAGGTTTCTGTGGAGTCCTAAGGTGGCTGCAGGTCTCCAAATGAAAAATCTCAAAATCACAGGGAGCCTGGGGTGCCAGGGAGGCAGCCTCCCCACACAGGCCATGGCCAGAAAGAACTTGGGGCCAGCCTCGCATGGAGAGGACTTGGGTTTTTAAAATGCAGAGGAACAGAGGAAGAACGTCTCGGGTGTGAAGCGGAGCTTTCGTACTCGTTCCCAGGAATCACCGCCCCATGGAGGGAGGAGAAGGAACTCCAGGCATTTGATTATGGAGTTACAGTGGTCATTAAAGCAATTTTCAGTATCCCACTTGAGAATTACGGACTTAGAAGAGCTGCAGTGTCACCTACAGGTCCCGCTGTCCACGCTGCCTCCGCTGGAGTGATGAACCTGTCTGTTGCACATTCACGGGCCTGATGAACTGAGAGGCAGCTCCATGCAGTGAGCAGAGCGGGCCCTCGGGTCAGACGTCCCGGGCTCAACATCGGCTCCACCGCACTCTTTTCCCCCTGACACCCGGGGAAGTCTCTGAGCCTCTCCAGGGTTCTTGTGAGGTCTAAGTAAGATCACATTTGTGGAGCACTGGCCACTAGAGGTGCTCACGGAAAAGACCGTTCCTAAGAAGGTCAGGCATTTCAAAGGCTGCTTTCTTCTTGTTAAATATTTCAGTTAAGCAGTGTCATTGAATTTTCTTCCA
This sequence comes from Gorilla gorilla gorilla, assembly GCF_029281585.2. Taxonomy (NCBI): domain Eukaryota; kingdom Metazoa; phylum Chordata; class Mammalia; order Primates; family Hominidae; genus Gorilla; species Gorilla gorilla. The sequence goes on along the minus strand of NC_073231.2, from coordinate 65,338,538 downwards.
TATGGGGATTTTTGCTTTTATTTTTGCTTTTACACTTTCAGAAGGGAGTATCATTGTGTCCATTCTTTTGTGGGAGACAAAACATAAGCAAAGAAAGGCCTTAAAGAGACCATGAAACTAGGGCAACGGATTTCATTTCATGAGGTATTTATTGCAAGTCCATGTGTCACTAACTTGAAGATGTGATCCTACTTTCAAAGGTATGCCCACCACTTTTCTTGTCAGTGAGTGAAGAAAGGTGGAGCGGCATCCCAGTGCTGTTCCAATGCCTGTCCACAAATGTATGTGTCCCTGCAGTAAGCCCTTATCACACAGGGAAAAAGCAGGCGATTAGTAAAAAAGGGATGAGAGGTTACAGAAGAGCCTTCAGGGAAGGTTAAACAGTTTTGAGTGCCAAGTATATACCAGCAGCTCTTTTATCTCATTAATCCTCCTAACGACCCTTGGAAGTTAGTATGATCATCCTGATTTTTCTTCCAATAAGAATGTTGCCCAGAGTTTGCCCAAATTTACACTGCTAGGAAGTGGCAGACCTAGAACAAACAGGAAACAAAAGACAAAGCATGACTCAATCAAAAAAATGCTGGCTCAGAAGTTAGGAGTTCTGGCTTCACTACTCAATAATTCTGTATCATATCTCAAGATGTGGCCCAGGGAACTGCAGCAGGATGAGGAAGACTACATGTGGAACAGCCCCCCAGTGGGTGGTGCAGGCCCCAAAGGAACAGACACAACCCAGAGGGGCTGGGAGTCCAGAGCGTCAGGCAGAAGGGCTTCCGGACTATGTGGACACAATGGTCCTGAAAAAGCCCTGAGGTCTCCTGGCAGGTGGCAAAGATTGGCAACCAGGCAATGAGCAACCCAAGCTTGTAGGCTACTGGAAGGTAGCAGGGCCCCAGGCTCAAAGATGGAGCCACAAGCCGGGTGCGGTGGTTCGCGCCTGTAATCCCAGCACTTTCGGAGGTTGAGGCGGGCAGATCATGGGGTCAGGAGTTCGAGACAAGCCTGGCCAATATGGTGAAACCCTGTCTCTACCAAATATACAAAAATTAGCGGGGCATGGTGGCGTGCGCCTGTAGTCCCAGCTACTCAGGAGGCTGAGTTAGAAGAATCCCTTGAACCCGGGAAGCAGAGGTTGCAGTGAGCCGAGATCGTGCCACTGCACTCCAGCCTGGGCGACAGAGCAAGACTCTGTCTCAAAAAAAAAAAAAAAAAAAAAAAAAAAATGGAGCCACAGCACCAGGAGGGGAGTGGACAGGGGTCCAGGAGGCTCTGGTGTCTAGGAAGGACTAAGATGCTGGACATAGGACCATGAGGCACAGAAACAAGGCAGACACGTGGTTGCCAAAGCTGTGAACCAATTCTCAGGCATAAAGCCAAAGCCATGTGTAAACCCTGTGTTGGAGAGGCGTTGCAGGCCTGGCAGGCAGCAAGCAGGCACCTGCCTGCTCTAGCTCTACACTAGAGTTTCTTAAATCCCTCCCCTCTAAGGCACATTTCACCTGAGCGAGTGAGACCGAGCTTGTGGGTGGTGAGAAGAAACTTCAACTGTGGGAGCTGTGGGCTTTTATAAGGACATCCAGACATTTCTGACCGCAGGACTTTGGGTAAATTATTTAACCAGAGTGAGCTTCAGTCAGTAAATGAAGAGGCAGAATGTGATGATTTCAGTGGCAGCTTGTTGTAAGAATCTGTAAGTGGTAAGACTCAACAAGCATAGAGACTGAAATGGGATTTGCCTGCAGAGGTCAGTGGAACATGAAACAGTTTTTTTTTTTCTTTTTTTGACACTGCCTAACCTACAGTGTTTAATTTTACGTGAACTCTTAACTTTGATTTGCCTGTCCTAAAATTGGGGATAAAGGAATGAGTTCTTTAGGCATGCTAAAGTTTAAACTAAATATAGCACTCCTATGCTTAGATGGCATACATGGCATAAACACTGAAAATAAAAATCTATGGCCCTAGGATCTCTTTTTAAAAAACCTATAGGAGAAAATAAATAGCTTCTGTTGAATTCCAACAGACAAAGAACAGAGGGTAAGGAAATTCTGATTGCTGAGAAAGTGGAGAAAGCACAGCTGCAGAAGAAACTAAAACTTAAATACTTTTGCTGTAGCAGCCTTTCTGCCTTTAATCTCTTTAATTGACTGCTCCCAGCTACACAGAAGCACATCTTCATCTGTCTGAAGTAAATCGTGAGAACAGTCTGACTGGAGCAGGGAGATGATGGAGAATTGCTGTATTTCTGTTTGCCATGGCTAGTTGATTCCTCTCTGTCATTTGCCTTTAAAAAAAAAAAAAAAGCCTTTTGAAATGGAAATGGTAAAAGTTCTCCCTCTTTCCTGAAGCCCTCTCCTCCCATTTCTTGACTCACCCCCCTTCTGGCTGCATCTCTCAGACAACACCCCATCCTCCACTGCTGCTCGCTGCCAGAAGGTACTCCAATCGGCCTCATCCTTGTCTCCTCCCTTCTCCACTGATTTCCGGGTCCATCCACTGGCTGTGATGGCTTTCCAAGCATGTCTGCATGCTTGGACTGTAGCCCTGATCTCTCCCTGGGCCATGAGCCCCTACTGGGCAGTCAAGGGTATTTCCACACAGGTGACCTGCAGGAGCCTCACACATGTACAAGAACTAAGTCTATAATTGGGTTATAATCCTCAGCTCCAAAGCAGCTACCAGAGTCTCTCCTTCCCTGGGCTTCCACTGGACAGACGCTCCACCAGCCTCTCAGCCACCCAGGCTAGTAACCAGGGCCCTTTGTGGACTCACATTCATCCCCCTGTACATGCACACTGTCACCAGGCCTTGAAGCACCATGCCTCTGCTCCCCATCCGTCCCCATTTGCCCCTGCCTGCCTCTCCCCCGGGACCCTGATGGGCCTCCCTGCCCCAATCTCTCTTACCTAAATCCACCTCCTGACATCCAGGTTTCCTCCCTGTAACACAGGTGTCTCGTGACACTCTTCTCTAAAATTTAAAAGTAGTACCTGTGGTCTGCAGAATAAAATCCACCCACCTTTGTTTGGATTCAAACCCACTTTGCTACAAACTGTGTTCTAGGCTGTTCCCCACCCTGGGCTCCATAGAGTGCACACTGTGGGCATGCTGCACCCCATCCTTCCCAAGACAGATTGAGCCCCTCCAGACCCTCATGTCACTGTGCATTCTTCACTCGTGCCTCTGCCAGGAAGGCTTGCCATCTTCTCACATGCTCTGACTTACAACCACATCTTTCTCCCTTGCACTTCTGCATCACATTGCCTTTACCCCTATTTAGTAATTATTTCACATGGTCTTGTACTAACGTTAGTTAGCACAAGGAGGCTGCAAGTTTCTTGAGTAGTGAATGGTGGTTTAGGAGGCAGCCCTGCAGAAGGACCCTGGGAACAAAGCCCAAGTCTACCACTAATGAGCCCTGCCTGGACTCTTGGGCAAGAGACCTCATCCCTGTCACCTCACTTTCCTGACCTGAGAGATGAGGATCATAACTGATTTGACCTCATCAAATTCTTGTGAGGATTGAATGTCCTCATATTTGTATAGTGTGTAGCACAGAGCCTGGCACATTTACGTGCTCAGTGAGCGTGAGCTTTGATTTTTTTAAAATTATCATTGTTATTATTCCTCAACAGTCAACAAGCACTCAGTGAGTTTTCAAAATTGAATTCTTCCAAGAAAAGGTGGTCAGATCCAAGAACTCGAGTCACACGCAGAGAATCTAAGAATGATGTGAGGTTGGAATGTTTCTGCTGGCTCTTCAACTGACCACTTGCCTAACCCTGATTCCCAAAACACGATGTGGAAAAGAGATGAGCGACCCAAGCCCATTGACTCTGTGGGAATGAGGTCAGACTCGTAAAGGAGGCCAGCATTCTCTTCCCCTCCCCTGACAGTCAGCGTCTGTCTTCCAGCTGAGTGCAGTGGAATTCGCTAGAGTGCCTTCGCCCTGTCACCAAGGTGGCGAACTGGCCCAGGTGCAGTAATAATCGCTCTCAGTGGGCGCCTGAGCCCCTCAGGCCCAGCACTGCCTGACAGCACTCTGCTGCAGCCACCCATGAAGGACAGTGACGAGAAATCCTGTCAGCTAATGACAACTAAGTGCTTTCCTGAAAAAGAAAAGCATCCCTTAAAGATGCTCATCTGAGGAGATTCACATTTAGTCTACCCAAAATCATGTATGGAAACTATTCAAGGAAACATTATGCCACTTTTTAACCTCTTTATGGCAGTTGAAAATTTCACAGAGCACAGAATGGAAGTATTTCTCAGATCTGTGGCTGGCAGCAGGAAAGGGGCATCAGGGTGGACGCTGATTTCCATGGGGTCCTGGAGAGATCCCTGGACTGGTCACTGAGGGGAAGAAGAAAGGAGACAGGAGGGAGAGCTGGCTCGTTTGTGGACTGAGCCCAAAACCAACCGTTTACCAAGCCCCGGTGCTCATCCATGCACCGCGAAAATGCGAACTCATCTCTCTCTAAAGCTGCAGTGGGAGGGGACAACTCTGAGATTTCTAAAGCTCTTTTCAGCCACAAAGTTGTGATTCTATTAGCCATCATGCCAGTTCATAGCTCTAAATAAATAAAGGGGAAAATATGGCTTTGCTTATTTAAATTTTTTTTAAAGCCAAAATCCTTGAAGTGACAATGGCAGAGTCAAGGCTGACATCCAGGGTCCCGACTCCCAGTCCAGTATTCCTTTATTCCCAACATTTGCACCCGGCGCTGCGGTTTGCATGATGCACACTGCCCCTTCCTTCAGTCTTACCAGGCCATGCGACTCCCATGAAACAGAAACATTTTCAAGCCCTCCAAAATTTATTCACAAAAGGATATGTAAAACAATGGAAACAAAAAGTCCTTGAATACCTTCTTGCTAGTCAGCCTGATTCAAATAGGAGAATTTCAGCTCTGGCAGCATCAAGTGTGTTAAGAACAGGAGAACACTCAGAGCTGCTCTCATGCTTCTGTTCCCACCATGCGTGTGCAGTTCCCGAGGAGCCTCACTAAAGTTGGCAACACCAAATGATTTCCTGCCATTCCTGATGAACAACGGAGGGAGGAGAATCATTTGTCCTTTAAGGTGTCCTAGAAGGCAAAGAAGAAATTTCTGGAGCTGTCCAATGTGGCTTTGATGAGAAAGTAATTAAAGTCGCCGGCAGAACGATCCTCATGTTTAAGTCAGATAACAATGTCATTGACAGCAACGTTCTGCTCTGAAGGGCAGGGATGGAAGACAAATGAAACCAGATTTACCCTGAGTAGTTTTATTGACATCGTTCTTGTGTCCAGTTACTAATATTTAGTCCACAATTATACATATATGACATTGTTTTACTGATTATTTCCTCCTTTTTGTGAGAAGAAATGAAGACAAAGAAATTAGTTGTTCTATTGATCCTACGACAGACATATCTTCACTTTTCTTTTCTTTTTCTTTTTCTTTTTTAAATGGAGTCTCACTCTGTCATCTAGGCTGGAGTGCAGTGGCGCAATCTTGGCTCACTGCAACCTCCACCTCCCGGGCTCAAGCGATTCTCCTGCTGCTTCAGCCCTCTGAGTAGCTGGAATTACAGGTGCGTGCCACCATGCTTGGCTAATTTTTGTATTTTTAATGGAGACGGGGTTTCACCAGATTGGCCAGGCTGGTCTCAAACTCCTGACCTCAAGCGATCCACCTGCCTTGGCCTCCCAAAGTGCTGAGATTACAGGCATGAGCCACTGCTCCCGGCAGTATCTCTTCTATGACAATATTTACTCGAAGTTTCTTTCTATTGTTACTTCCTTTTTCATGGCAGCAAAAGAGCATCCTTTAAATGTCCTTTAATATAATTAAACAAGTTTTTAAAATCTCTGGTTCTGTTTGAGTTCTTTAAAACTTGGTCTGATTTTTTCTTGATGTGTATAATAACCAGAGAGATGCCTTTTGCCACTCAAGCGATATAGATGTAGCTCAGGCTCACAGGTCTCACTTAATCCAATCAGTCTCACCGCTTTCCCCTCCTTCCTGTAGCAGTTATGTTTTATGTGAAAGATAACCATAACAAAGTAGTAAGGAACAAGAGTATAAAAGTATAACTTCAAGTAAAACATTGCTTTGCTACTTATTAGTTAACAGTCTGTTAATTGCCAATGAAGACAATCTCATTTTCTATAGACTTTTAATGATATGTACCCATTTTTACATAAACTGTATTCTTTTGATAATCAAAATATAGAGATTTGCATTAATTTATGATCACATGTTATAAAGTTCCTTCATCATAAAGAAATAATGAAGCCATGTCATTTATTCAAGGTTTAACTGTGTCTTCTACAGTAAGAAAGAGAAACCTCAAGCAGAGATTATACTTGGAAGTCAGTTATTAATATGTTAAAAATGTGTGAATAATCAAGGGAAATGATTAGAATATTAAATAGAGGCCTTGTCTAACATCAAGTTGCCTAACTGTTCCTTGGTCTTCAAAGGCAACATTTATTCACATATTTACTAATCAGATATTTAGTCAGCATTTGCTTCTTGCAAGGCGCATTCCTGGGACCTACAGGAATTCAAAAAGTAATAGCATTGAGTTTCTGTTCTCCAGAAGTTTTATAGACTAGCAGAAGAAATGATGAGTGGCCTAAGAGAGAACACCCAATAAGATGGAAGCCACAGTTTGTTTCATATGTAATAGATTATAAATTATATATATTAGATATATAGTATATAATATATGTGAGATATATAATCTATGTAGATTATATATAGAGATCTCTATGTTGAGATTATAATCTCAGATGTACTATATTCTATTTAAGTAAGTCCAGCCCACAACCAAGGAAAGGACATTTCACAAGTGCATAAAGACCAGGAAGTGGAGATCACTAGGGACCATTTAAGAGGCAGCTGACCACATATACGTTATTTTTCCTGTTTAAATGCTAAGATTCACTGTTGTGCCTAGAGTAATCCATGCAATTTTCCAAGCCATCTTTAATGAAAAGTCTAATAAGGATGCTGGAAAGAGGACAAGAGTGCTGTGTGTCTCTTCCTCTGCCTTCTATCTATTATTAAGGAATAATAATTTTTCCTCCAGCATCTCAAAGTAGACGCCACATTTTCTACACATTCATTTAACTCACAAAACTCCAGACCAGGCCTTTAATTTCTGTGCCATCAGAAAGTAATGTGGTATTGGAGTGCCTCCAGGACAGAGACCTAGGTGTGCAGGATAGCTATACATATCTGTTCTTGTTTCTTGTTCAGAACATTTAGTCCTGTCAAAACAGGCAGAGTACATCTTACATCACTAACAATAGTCTGTGATCATGCAGAGGAAAGAAAAGAAATCTTAAAGACAGCTTGACAAAGTGATGTCAGACTATAGGTACTGCCTTTTCAAAGTCATGATTTTATCTGAGATTATTCAGATCAGAAATCAAGGGACAGTTTTATCCTTCAGAATGTCTGATTACCCTGTTAGGTTCATATAAGGCAGGCAGGGCAAGGGCACCTCACTTGGACAGAGGAGGGTTAAGCTTAGACATTGGCAGAGACTGGAAGAAAGAATATATTAACCCATCAGAAAAACCATGGCTGTAAAAAGTAATGATTATGTCCGAAGCTAAATACATAACAGCAAAGTTATCTTCATGTAATGTAGGAAAAGATGCAGATCCTTAGACCTCACCTCACATTCAGCAAGCATTTATTGAGCTCCTGTTGTGGGCTGGGTGCTGAGTCTTTGGATAGAGAAAAAAAAATCTGAATGTATGTTAATGAACTATTGCTACAGGAAACCCATGTCTCCTTTTGTATTTGCAAACCATTAAACTCCTTCAAAGCCACTGTTACAGAAGAATTCCTGGTCTACATTATTTTTATTTTCTAATTTTCAAACAATTAAAACCTCATTAGAAAATTATTTTAGGACAGAGTGATTATAGGGTGAAAAATACATAGATTATGCAGTCATAGAAACTAGATCATTGTCTTGCAAGTTAAAAACTGTAGACTTGGGCATAAGGCTTCAATTCATAGAGTTACATGAATTAAACAACACAACTCTTGACAGTCTTCTACTGCGGTGCCTGGCGTAGAGTAGCCTTATGGTATATGGATGCTGTCATTATTATTGATAATCATCATACTAATCAAAACAATGGTAACCTGGTGACTCAGAGGAACGGCAGAGTTGAGGCTACTGCAGTAAAAGCAATATGATTTTGTCTTTAGGAGTAAGTATAGCACTAAGCAATATGAGGTCATGTTTTTCCACTCCCGCCATAATTTTTAAGTTTGTAATTAAAGACCTGGTCTGGAGCCCTGAAAGTTAAATGAATGCTTAGAACTAGGAGAATTCTCTAAAGGGAGGCACTGGAAGTGATTAAAGGGCTAGAAAATGGAGCAACGAGAAAAGTCCATAGGTAATGAAGCTACAGAGTATGGAAAAGAGAAAGCTCTGAGGCTTCTAACTTGGGAAACATAACACTGGTTGTTCTTCATTTTATTTCGGTGATGTTATAGAAGAAACGTCTGGATTAGCATAGAAAGTTTCAGGATCTTTGCAAACATATTTAGGCCATGAGTCTAAATTACATGCTCACCATGTAATCTTACCCTACCAGTTCCATACCCTGTGTGAACCATAGCTTCACAATCTCATTCGCTGGAATAATAGTGACTGCAGGGTGCTCAAGGATCTGGCCGGATATTACTTGGCTGAGATCAGTTTTGCTGATAGAAAGTCTGTCGACATCAATATGCTAAGGTGATCGGAGGTGGATTGTTCTGGGCTGCAGGAAGAGCTTGACTCATTGCAGAAGGCCAGCCTGGCTGGAGGATCACAAGCAGGGGGGTGACAAGAAGAGGACGATGGCAGGGGACAGTGGCCAGGACCCATCAGTCAGCTCATTTCCATCAATGGCATTTAGCTATATTGTATCTAGCCAAAAGCTTCCAATCTGATTGTAGCCAGAAATGTATTTTACCTGATACCACAGCGATTCTCTATGAATTTCAGCCGTATGCCCAAGTCTACAGTTTTTAACTCACAAGACAATGATCTAGTTTCTATGACTGCATAATCTATGCATTTAATCCCATAATCACTCTGTCCTTAAAACAATTTTCTAATGAAGTTTTAATTGTTTCAAAATTAGAAAATAAAATAATATTCAAACCTGCTCTGAATATTAGAGTCCCCTGGGGCGGGGTTACATATCCCATTGCCCAGGCCACACCCAGACCAATTATATCAGTACCTCTGAAGGTGGGAGCCAGGCATCAGAGGTGTTAAAGGTCCCCAGGTGATTTAATGAGCAGCGAAGGCTGAGAACCATTGTCGTCGTGGGTACTAGTGAGGCTTAAGTGAAGAACCCCCACAAATGAACTCTAGTTTCTCTCTTCCCTAAATACAGCTTTTAGAAGGCATGTGGGTTTTCCCAAGCGGGCAGTTTAGGAATGGAGTAGATGATGCCTTGCAGCCCATTCTGCACCCAGCCACGGTTTAGGAGAGAAGTTTTTCTTTTCTTTTCTTTACATGCTGTCTAAATGGCCAAGCATTTCATAAATTGGTTAATTCGGTTCACACAAGTCTATTCAAAAGGGTACAGTCGAATCTGATGTTCTCGGGCACAAGGTAGACAAAAACAGTTGCATATAGTTGCTTAGATTTTTCTGTTTTCAAATTTTGGATAGAATGCAGATCCACACATAGATTTAGAGGCCGGAGGAGAAAACAAATTAATTGCAAACTGGTCATCACTCTAACAGACTGACAGCACTCCAACTTTCAAAAAAGTGTAGCTGTAGGGTATTATCATTTTGCTGGATGTATGTGAATCACAAAAGTAGGACGACATATCCGATTTCAATTTAAAAGTGTTGTTTTTCATCTTTAATTACTTGTTTTTAGCTTCTGTTCAGAGGTATCATTATTATCTGTTAACCACATAACGAATGTTCATGCACTACCTTTTATGAGCAAACTGTAGAAAAAGGACCGCACTCTGGGGACCTAGTATTATCTAGTTGGGGAGATCATCACCACAGTTTTCTGCAAGGCAGACGCTGAATGGAATTCGGGTGGTATTGGCTACACCAAGAAGAAAGACAGGAATCTATCAGGAGCTCGTGTCATTCCTATTTTGGGAGCCCACAGAAGGTGTCTTAAGGTGGATCCCCTGAGGAAGAGACAGCGATTTGGGTGCAGAAAATTTACTGAGGTGTGCTCTCAGAAACAACACAGTGACGGTGGAGGAGGCAGGACAGGACCAGAGGAGCTAGATGGCAATATTCTTGCTACAGAGGCCTCAGCCCATCCCCCTGAGAGGAAAGCCTTTCAACTGTCCCTTATTAAGGCAAGGGGGTGAGACTTCCTATCCACACCTCGAGTGGCCATTGGATTAGATACAGGCTGTACTCATGGAGGGGGTGTGGATAGCCGTGGCAGGGCAGATCCCTGAGAGGGCATTCAGCTTAGAGCCATCAGCAGCAACAGCATTTCAAGCCTGACAGGAGCTCCTGATGGTTCTCTGCAAACACTTTCCCATCTCAGTGAATGGCAAATCCATTCTTCTAGTTGTTCAGGCTAAAACCCTTTCTGCTATTCTAGATTTCTCTGTATGTTTTACATGCACATCTCTTCCATCAGCAAATCCTGCTGGTTTTAACTTAGAAATAGGCCCAGAATTCAGCATGCATCTCACCCCCTCCGCTGCCCTCATCCTGATCCTATAACTTTGCTCAGGTCCTGGTAGCCTGAGGTACTGGTCTAACCGGCCTCCCCTCTTCTGCCCTGTCCCCTCAGTCCATTTTCAACACAACAGCCCAAATGATTCTGTGAAAACACAAAGCCAGTTCATCTCACTCCTCTATTCAAAATCCTTCAACATCGTCCCAGATCTTCTCGGACCCTCCATGACCCACCATTCAGTGAGGCACAGGCTCAGTGATAGCGGCTGTTTCCTCTGCCTGGAAGGCCCTTCCTGACACATGTCCAGCTCCCGCACTTTTTCAGGCGGTGGCTTGAAAGTCGCTTTCTCATTACAACCTTCCTGCCCGTACTGCTCTCTGATGCTTCTGCTCTCCAATTTGCCCTGCTTTTTTTTTTAATTAGCATTTACTTCTACCCATTTTCCCATACTTTTGTTCTTTAGATTTGATTATTGACTGTATTTCCCAGCAGAATATGAGCTCCATCAAGACAGGCAGCGCTTTCTCCTGCTGCAGTTACCAGTTATCTCCAATTACTTACAGCGGTGTCTGACATATGTTCCAGCCTCGAATAAAGAGCATGAAAACCAAGAAGAGGGCCAGGCACGGTGGCTCACAGCTGTAATCCCAGCACTTTGGGAGGCTCAGGCAGGTGGATCACCTGAGGTCAGGAGTTCAAGACCAGCCTGGCCAACATGTTGAAACCCCGTCTCTACTAAAAATACAAAAAAATTAGCCGGAGTGGTGGTGGGTGCCTGTAATCCCAGCTATTCAAGAGGCTGAGGCATGAGAATCGCTTGAACCCTGGAGGCAGAGATTGCAGTGAGCCAAGATCACACCATTGCACTCCAGCCTGGGCAACAAGAGCGAAACTCCATCTGGGAGGTCTTCCATGACACAACACCTCATTGGTATTCCAATGTATTGGGCTTATCTTTTAAATCTGACTGCTCTAGACTCCATGATTCAATACGAACTACTAGTTCTAACCGTTTTCACTTTCGTGTTTTGTTGTTACTACTGAAATTGTATTCAAATATTTTTAATACACGATGTAATTGAACTAGCTCCCTGAGGCTTTTAACAGGAGTGATACATTCTTAAGTAGATAATGAATCAATAACATGATCTCCTGAGACCTAGTTAGGGTCCTGCCACTTAGCAAATTAATAATGGATTGATTCATTCCACAGCAGTGTCCAGAGTCTCAGTCTCTTCAATAACTGACCATTCTTTTCATCACTTAAGCTTCAAGAAAGTTTTTGTTTGGGTTTTGTTCAGCTTGGTTGTCATTGCTTACTCGGGATACTTAAGAAAATTGGATGGGTAGAATGGAGAAGATTTTGGAACTATTACTCTTTATTTTTCATTAGCTGCTTCTTCCAATTTCTTCCTTCTGTATCCGACTCTTAAATAACGATGACAGCTGGTAACACAATGATAAAAGGACTTCGACGTTAACAGTGAAATTCTTGCTGTTTGATTTCTGAAATAAGGATCACTCCAACAATTGTTATAAAAAGCCTTGGTATATTCAGTCAAGTACTATGACAAACATAGAAAGCACTTGGTTTGTTTTGTTTTGATGTGGTTTGGGCTTTTTTTTTTTTTTTGGATTTGTTGCTATTGTCTTATAGATTAAATCTTTCTCTCTAAGAAAGCAAAAGAACAATGAGCTGAGTCAACCCCTGTGAAAAGATTGTGCATAAAAGGAAGCCATGCTATCTTTCTAGTCTAGAACAACAAAAACAAATATCCATAAAGATGTTTAGAAAGATTCTTTGGCTGTTAAACGACTATAAATCATGCTGCTATAAAGACACATGCACACGTATGTTTATTGCGGCATTATTCACAATAGCAAAGACTTGGAACCAACCCAAATGTCCAACAATGATAGACTGGATTAAGAAAATGTGGCACATATACACCATGGAATACTATGCAGCCATAAAAAATGATGAGTTCATGTCCTTTGTAGGGACATGGATGAAATTGGAAATCATCATTCTCAGTAAACTATCGCAAGAACAAAAAACCAAACACCGCATATTCTCACTCATAGGTGGGAATTGAACAATGAGAACACATGGACACAGGAAGGGGAACATCACACTCTGGGGACTGTTGTGGGGTGGGGGGAGGGGGGAGGGACAGCATTGGGAGATATACCTAATGCTAGATGACGAGTTAGTGGGTGCAGCGCACCAGCATGGTACATGTATACATATGTAACTAACCTGCACAATGTGCACATGTACCCTAAAACTTAAAGTATAATAATAAATAAATAAATTAATTAATTAATTAATTTAAAAAAAAGATCCTTTGGCTGTTGTTGTTCAGATAGTATGATAAACTACACTTTTCTATTTGGTTATCTTTATAGATTGTGATTACTCTTCATTCCTTGTGGTTCAATGACTAAATCTGATGAATAAAGTTGAAAAATGTAAGGCAGTGGTACATAGGTTTCTGGAATAACCTAGCAAGTGCTATGCTACTTTCACTTTATAAAATGCTTCCCAAAATAACAAGTAGGCAAGTGAAATCGACTTTTTATTCAAGCTTTTAGACAGAATTGAATTCAAGCCCTTGCTTTATTTCTCTCTTCTAATAATAATAGTGATTCTAAAAACATTTCCCCTTGTAAAGTGTTCTGAGGTTTACCAAGTGCTTTCACATATGTTATCCTATTTGATTCTCACAATAACTTTTTAAAGAGATTAGGCAATAAAACCTCTGGTAGATTAAGCAAATTTCCCGGGTCACAAAATGATTAATGATGGAGCTAAAAGAAAGATGAAAACTTATCTTTGAAGTTTAAGTCCAGGGATCTTCCCACCTTGCCATACGGTTTACTTGCTGGACGCAAGTTCATAGAAAAAGAAACTGGATCCAACCAACGGGCCATGGAGCTGACCTGCAAATGTCAGCTCTCCCTGAAGCCTAATGCAGCAACAACAAATAATTCTGACACTAAGAGGAAACATCCAGGCATCGCACCTCGGCATCTCTCTCTCTCTCTCTCTCTGTCTTTCCAGGGACACGTCAACAGACAACAGGCCTGCATGCAATAACAGTCATTGAAAATTAGCTGATGGTAGTTATTTAACAAATTTAGGGTATAAGGATAGACACTGAATAATTTGGGCTACACGCCTGGGTTTTAGACTGAGACTTGACAACCAACAGAGGCTAAATTGCAATTCCTCCCTCAGTTTGTTACAATAACCAAGTTCAGTCTTAATTGACATCTGTGTGTATAGTGAGTAAATACTGATTTCAGTAATTGTATTTAAATTGAACTGAGTCTTTGGAAGAAAGAATGAGACACTAGGGAAGCAACTGCAGGTGGCAAATGGTAGGGCTCAGAACAAAAGGTACTTGGTTCCAGCCCCATCTTTGTCTTCGCTAATTCAGTAAGCTCCTGGGAGCCATTTGTCTTCTCACCTTTCTGCACTTACACCAAGGAGAAGCTGTATTGATGTATGTATTAATGTCCCATGAGCTTTAAGGCATAAAACAAAAGAATAACTACGGCCTATATGTGCTGAACATATACAAGACAAAAATATTAGTGGTTCCATGAATTGAGACCATACTAAATAAAATTACATAACATTGGGACTTTTTCAATTCATAAATAAAATTGGCAGTGAAAAAACATTACTAGCTAGTAGAATTGGTAGATATTCATCACCTACAATGTGAGGAATTCTATGCTAAAAGATATAAAAAATACAAAGTTGAAAAGTACACAGCTCTTACTTCCAATGCATCAGAATAATATACACACTGCACAAATAAAGGCATAATTTTACAAATGCAATACAAACAGTAGACATATAGTGTTGTGTATATGGGTAGAGCACTGGGGATTTAAAGGAAGGAGAGAATGCAATAATGGGAGTGGGGAGGCTGAGGGAGGACCTCACAAACAGTAGAGGATTTGATTTGGTCCGTGAGATGAATATTGCAACATGTACTGGCTGCGGAAGTGTATTCGAGACTGAAGGATGTTCTAAAGCAAAGCTAGTGAGGCAGGAAAGCAGAACAGCAAGTAGTCTACATCGAATCCCAGGGAACACAGCAGTGCAAGAGCAGCTGAGAAAGGTAGGCTGGAATCACGTGAAAGGTGGACAATGCCAGACTGGTGGTTTATTATTAACGCCGCAGACTTTGAGGATAGCATGAGAAACTTCAAGCACTAGAATGATAGCATCAGAGTTGCACTTCAGGAAATTTAATTCTGCAGCAAAGCATAAAATTGGAATAGGAAAAAAACTTGAGGTAAAGAGATCAGTGAAGACAGCATTGCATTCGTTTAATAAGAAGTAAAAAGATCTAAATGAGAGGGGTGGCAATGGGAGAGGGGAAGATAAATGGGTGATGGATTGCTTGTCTCTGTGACATCAATACAGATATGAATGTCTTTGAGCTCTATGGAACTGGCAGGTAATAGGCTTATTTAGAAATGACATTAAGTCTAAGACAATGCCCCATGTCAACATGTACATTAATAATATGCATAATCTATTAAATCAACAAAAACATACATCTTGAAAGTTATCGTAAAGCCAAATCTTGACACTTTTTTTTTTTTGAGACAAAGTCTTGCTCTGTTGCCCAGGCTGGAGGGCAGTGGCACGATTTTGGCTTACTGCAACCTCTACCTCCCAGGTTCAAGCGATTCTCATGCCTCAGCCTCCTGAGTAGATAGGATTACAGGCGCCTGCCACCACGCCCAGCTAATTTTTGTATTTTAGTAGAGAAGGGGTTTCACCATGTTGGCCAGGCTGGTCCCAAACTCCTGACCTCAGGTAATCCACCTGCCTCAGCCTCCCAAAGTGCTGGGATTATAGGCGTGAGCCACCGCACCCGCCAGTACATAATTTTTAAAAATAGTAGCCAGTTAAGTCAAAAGATGCTTTATTTGCCTCTGTTATGCAATAAAAACGTGGCCCCTGCTTATTCTGAAGTGTGAGCCATCTTTCCTTGTCTGGCTTACTCTGTTACTTGATCTGTTACTTGATCTTAAAGGTCAGTTTTCACATCACTTTCTTTGGGAAGCCATGACTATCCCTCAGATTAAGTGCTCCTTCTATGCACGACAGTATGAGCCTCAACTTATGTTATTTCTTGCTGACTAGAACAATTTCTTCATTAGACTATAATCTCCATGATGTCTGGGCATTTGTCCAATTTGTTCTCAAACCCGGCACCAGTCTCAGTGCTTGGCACATAGGAAGTTCTTAATTAACGTTTCACTGAAGCAGTAAGTGCTTTCTATTGCAAGACAGATCTTTGAAATGCGCCATTCTTGTCAGACCCAGTCAAACTCACAGGTTCTGTCTCATGAGATCAGCAGGACAGCATTGCCACAGAGGGTCAGGAATAGATTCTCCATGAATCAGTTCACTTGAAAGACAAGAGGAGGTGTTAGTTTGTGTGGATGGGAGCGAACCTTTCCTTTAGTAACTCCATTGTCAAGAGCATCCTCACAGTCCCCACATAATCCAAACGCACACCTGGGCCATCCCAGGAGCACAGCTTGAGGGAGCTTATCTGTAGGAGCACATGCAACTGACTGGCAATTAATTTCATTTTGCACCTGCTTCAGATCACCTCGGGGCATTGCCCTGTACCCCAGGAATCAGTTTCTTCAAAGTACAACTTTCAAAAATGTAGGCTTGCCTCTCAAACAACTATCCATATTTCCATGACCAAAAGTCATATTTACATCCTCTATGCGTTACAAAAAATACTTGTTTTAGACACATAGGCAGGGTGCCAAGTAGACCATAACCATAATTGTTACAGTCAACATTTTTTATAGTTAACATGAGCCAGAATGTGGACTTAACGCTTTCTAGACATCATCTCAGTCTATTCACGCAACGATTCTATCAGTTGGTACTATCATTACGCACATTTTACAGGCAAGAAAACAGAAGCACAGAGAATTTAAGAACCTTTCCAGGGTCTGCTTTTAATATTTGCAGAGATAAATACAAGGCATCTAATGAATGGCACTGCTAAATATCAACCTGTCAGGCACTAGCAGCCAACAACTGGCTGGTTCTTCTGCCACAAACACTGAGGTTTGTTTCAACCACACGTCAGTATCACAAAGAGAATATCCACAAGGGAAAACAACCTCCTTGTGTGTAATTCACTTTGGGGAAGCTTTGGCTCTTCTATTCACTGCCAAATTCCTTGAACCTGGCACGTGTTAGGAATGAAATAGGTATTTGTTGATGAACAGAGTTCAGTCTCTGTGAATGGGACTTCATTACTTCCTGAACTTCAGCGTCACTCTCAGTCACTCCACCCCGTTGCCTACTGCAGATCACAAAGCAGTGGACCACAGACATTTTCATTTTCCCCTTGGCCTCTGGCATAGAGTTTTACATTTAATTAGCTGCCACGGTTTAAAAAAATGGCATACTTTACGTTAAAATGTGGATTTCCTAATCCCCATAAAAAACTGGAACATCTAAATCTCTGCCTGTATTCTGTAATGGTGACAGCTGTGGTGAGCTGTGACTGCCCTCTAATGAGCACACTCAGTTTGCCCCAGTCCTCATCAAGCCCTATTGTCTTAACTCCACATAGAGGCCCTCAATAATAGGGTCACATATGGTCTTACAACCTAGTGGCCTCACTGAATGATATTCTTTTCTGATCCCTGGAGGCACACAGTTGGCTTAGACCTAGAGTAACTAAGATTCCAGCCTAGAGTTAGGTCTTCCATGGTTTCAAAGAGCCACAAAAAATGTAGCATCAATGCCAATTCTGGGATTTGAATGCACACCTGGAGGTTGGCGCCTCACCGTTTGGGAATTTAGTCTTCCTTAGAATCTGTTCTTGCCCCGTTGTTTGTTTCATTCGACGCACTCTCGTCTAGCCTCTCTCATCATCTTGATGACAACTATTACCCTCAGGCTGATAATTATTAGATCCTTCTGAGCTTCAGGCTATCACACGCTACTTCCTTTAACATCTTCACCTTTAACTCTTAGAGTCACCTCCCAAATGAGTATGTTCAAAGCAGAAAGTGCCCATTCTTCCATCATTTCCTCCCCTGTATCCTCTATCTGTTGGAGTTAGCCCCTCCGTTACCCACGCCAGAAACCTGGGTGGTCCCATAATTTTCCCCCTCTGAGCTCACTGCATTCAAACCCTGATCCCTGATGACTGTGTCAAGCTCATTATCTCTTCTCCATTTGCCTTGCCACTTCCTGGTGTGGGCCTCATACCTCTCAGCTGATCCTCTGTAACAGCCATTCTCTCTGTTCAAGGCTTCTTCAAGGCCACCCTGCATGGAGACATCAGAGCAATCAAGCTACAAATTAAATGTAATTGAGTGACCCAACTACTTAAATACCATCCGCGGCTTTCCTTTTTCACTCAGTCTAGCACGGGGGCTCTCAGGGGAAGCACCTCCCTCTCTACCCCATCTTCAGACTGGATTCTCACATTTTACTTCCCTCCTCGTTCCTCACCAACACCATACTGCTTTCAGTTCCCTGGGTAAATCATAAATGGGTGACTGGAGCTATCTCTGGGGTGATATAAACACTAAATAGGCAGAGACTTTTGTAAGGAAGACACTTCTTCACAAACATGGAAATGGAAGTCTATACTTGAGTTGAAAAGAATTTAACTTTTCAAACTTAGATATGGACAATTGCACAGAGTTTATTTTGCTTTAGTAATGCTAGCTCAATTCCTTTTCTCCCCACTGCCTTTGCCTGGTTAATTGCTACTACTGAGTATTTATGACTCTGCTCAAGTATTTTCTTCTCCTGAAGCCTTTCCTAAAACTCATGGCATGCTCACTTTGGCTCTCTCTCTCTCTCCCTCTCTCTCTGTCACACACACACACACACACACACACACACTCAGAGGCTGGGTTTGGGTTTGGTGCCCTTACTGTACGTTCCTTTAAGGTTCTGTCCATACATTTATCACGGAACTTAATAAGTCATATTTAATTATCTTTTTGCATTTGTATCTCCCTCACTTAACTTGTACATGCTTAAGAATAAAGGCTGTGTGTTATTCTTCTTTGATCCCCAGAACCAAGCAGAGTAGTTCAAAACTGCTAAACGAATGAATGAATAAATAAGCAAGCAAATGATGACACCAGAAAACATATACACGAGTCAGGCATTAAAAATAGGCTCTGATATTTAGGATAAATTGAGCCAGAGGCAACTCAACCACCAGTTTGAAATTAGATGATATTTTTGCCACCACTAATCATGAAACCAACCCAAACTATGCTAAAAAGTTAAGCAGTTGAATACATTTTGTATTAGTCTAAATGTCCTAGTATAGGCAACAGAATAGTGTTCCTCTATCAGAGAGATAAAATTGATTTTTAAATATTGACTGACTTTCTGTAAATTCATAGATGATGTAATAACATTGTGGAATAATGATTTCCTACCACTGCCTACAGTTGCTATTCATAGCAAATTATTTACCAGAATTTCCAGGTAATAAAAGTGAATCAGGTCAGTGCCACATATAAAATATGGCAATTGCTAGTAACGGTCTCTTAGATTATTACTGTAATACTACATTTTGCATTATATAAACATGTATTGGATAATAGCAGCATTATTGAATTTGATGTTCAGCAGTTATCTAAAAACACTTATAAATGATGCTCTACTATACATAGAATAGACGTCCAATAACTGGAAGAAGTTTTCTCAAAGTAAAAGTATATTAGATGATTATTCCCAGAAAAGTTAAAAAATAAAAGGATGTGTTAACTCTAAAGTATCTATGTTTAGAGCTGGGCGAGTATGTCAAAGTTGATATATTTTTATGGTATTAATTGAAACCACTTCTTTAAAAAAAATTTTTTTAACAGAGACAGGGTCTCACTATGTTGCCCAGGCTGGTCTCAAACACCTGGCCTCAAGCAATCCCCCTGCCTCGACCTCCCAAAGTGCTGGGATTATAGGCATGAACCACCACACCTGACCCTGGAGCCAGTTATTAATTAAAATTTTGGTTACAGGCACATATATAACACAAGGGGAACAAATTCTCACCATTTCTCTAAAATTAAGACAACAGAAAGAGCTATTTGTAATACACACTCTGAATAATAAGCTCTGTGCAATTGTCCATATTTAATTTTAGAAAGACTTGTTCTTTCAAACTAAATAGTAGACTTTTATTTCAAGAGCAAATGTACCTCAACAGATGTCTTACTTCCAACAGTGTCTAGCTACTTAATGGTTGTATCATTCCAAGTATATCATTTGTTTATTTATCCAACAAATGTTTATTAATCCTTTGTTTCCCAGTGTGTAAAGGTGAAAAAGAGGCAGACACCACTCTCTTATAGTTTATAATCATTACCCTAATCTGCAGATGAGCTCATTCAGACCAACACTCAGGGTCTCACAATGAGGCTACTACAGGCAGTCTCCAAGTACAGATTATCATTTGCGTAGTTAAAATTTAATTAAATTGTATTGAGACAAATAGAATGTTATATAACTTTTTTCAGTCTATGGGAACTGGATGTGATTTATACAACTTTATGTGCTTTAAAAATATTTGTAGGACTTCTGCATCCAGGAAGATGTAGTATACATGCATATCCTATTTTTTTCACTAAGTAAAACTAAAAACCCTGAACATTATATATAAAGCAAACATAAGAAAACTCTGAACAGTATAGAGATTAGCAAGACCAGACAGGGATTTTTGGCGCCCAATGAACAACACAGCAAAGAGTTCCCTGAGTTTTCTTTTTGCCTCATATGTTTCAGATTTGGGGATGACGTCCGGCAACCTGGTAATCCCATCAATCAAAAAAGCCCCCAAAAAGCCTGCGCTCTCTAGCCAAATGACCAGGTGGAGAGACATCCCAGCAAGACGGTAGACTTTTAGACAGTTGCCACTCTACTCCAGCCAAACACCACAGAAAACACTTCCCACCCTCATTTACACCGCCACGGCTAAGCAAGGAGCTGACTTCCACCCTGGTCAGGCTATAACGAGTCATCCCAAACCGCATTGGAATGGTGTTAGAGAAGAAGTCCGGACTTTCATCCCCGCTAGGCAGCGAGTCTGCTTTTCTCAACTCCCCCGTGTGTCACATGAGACTTTATGGAGAGCCTGAACTTCCACGCCCATCCAGTAGAAACCAGAGAGCCCTCCTACTTCAGTGTAGAGTCAGCAAAACATGTGCAGGACTTCTATGCCAAAATTATAAAGCACTGACGAAAGAAAGTGAAAGGGATCTAAGTAAATAGGGAGACATACTATGTTCATTCATTTTAAGACTCAACATAGCAAAGTTGTCAATTCTTCCCAAATGGATGTGGGTTTAATGCAATTCCTATCAAAATCTCAGCAATAGTGTTTCTAGATAAAGACAAAATTATTCTAACATTTACATGGAAAAGCAAGCGAACTAGAATAGCTCAAACAATTCTGGATGAAAAGAACAAACTAGTAGGAATCAATTTCAATATAGCTACATAATCAAGACCCTGTGGTATTGCTGAAGAAACAGACACGTAGATCAATGGAACTAACACAATATACCCACAAATATATAGACACACAATATACCCACAAATATATCAAAATGATGTTTTGTGAAGATGTGATGGCAATTTAGTATAATAAAAATAGTCTTTCCAACAAATGGTGCTGGAGCAACTGGACATTCATAGGCAATAACAAACAAAAACCTTCAGCCTAAATCTCACTTCTTATACAAGAATTAATTCAAAATGGATAACAGACTTCAGTGTACAACATAAAACTACAAAACCTTTAGAAGACAATACTGATGAAAACCTTGGGGATCTAGAGCAAAGAGTTTTAAACTTCATTAGCAAAAGCAAGATTGATAACAAAAAAAAAAAGAAAAGAAATATTGAGGTCGGGTGTGGTGGCTCATGCCTGTAATCCCATAACTTTGGGAGCCAAGGCAGGAGAATTGCTTAAGACCAGCAGTTCAAGACCAGCCTGGGCAACATAGCAAGACCTCATCTGTATGAAAAAAAAATGTTTTAAATTAGCCAGGTGTGGTGACATGCACCTGTCATACCAGCTACTCTGGAGGCTGAGCTAGTGGGGCACTGAGGTAGAAGGATCACTTGAACCCAAGAGTTCAAGGTTACAGCGAGCAGAGCACAGCACTGCATTCCAGACTGGGTGACAGACCAAGACCCTGTCTTTCTGGAAAAAAAAAAAGAAAAGAAAAAGAAAGAAAGAAAAAGAAAAATTGCTAAATTGGGCTTTACAAAACTTTTAAACTTTTGCTCTGCAGAAGACACTGTTAAGGGGAGAAACAAGCTATACTACAGACTGGGAGAATATATTTACAAACCACACATCTGACGAATGACTAGTATCTAGAAAATATAAAGAGCTCTCAAAACTCAACAATAAAAAACCCTAAATAATCTAGCTGGGACATGGGCAAATGATATGAAGAGACATTTCACCAAAGAGGATATATAGATTGCAATAAGCATATGAAAAGATGCTCCGAAATCATTAGCTTTTAGGGAAATGCAAATTAAAGCTACAATGAAATATTACTACTTACCTATTATAATGGTTAAAATAAAAAATAGAGATAACACCAAATGCTGGTGAGGATGCAGAGAAAATGAATTCTGCACCACCCCACACACATTGCTGATGGGAATTAAAAATGGTATAGCCACTATGGAAAATAGTTTGGCAATTTCTTTAAAAATGAAACATTAAAATAGCATATGACCAAGCCATTGCACTCCTGGACACTTATGCTAGAGAAATTAAAAATATGTCCACACAAAAACCTGTGCATAAATAGTCATAGCAGCTTTATTCATAATACCCCAAACTGGAAACAATCTACATTTCCTTCAACTGGTGCATTAATAAACAAACTGATGATTCAATTTATATAACATTCTTGGAATGCTAGATTATACAAATACTGAGCAGACGATTGGTTGCCAGAGGGTAAATATGGGGTAAGGATGGAGGGAGGTATTGTGGCTGAAAACGGTGATGGAAATATTCTGCTTCCTGATTGTATCAATATTAATACTCCAGCTGTGCTATCCTACTATAGTTTTGTAAGAGGTCACTATGTTAGTGCTAGGACTGCCTTAGCAAAGTATCATAGATGGTGGCTCAAACAACAGAAATTTATATCTCACTGTTCTGGAGTGTGGAAGTCTGAGATGAAGGTGTAGGTAAGGTTGGTTTCTTCTGAGGCCTCTCTCCTTGGCTTGTAGCTGCCTGTCTTCTGGTGTCTTCACATGTCTTCATTCTGTATCAGTCCTATAGGATTAGGACTCACTCTTGTGACCTAATCTTAACTTAATTACCTCTTTAAAGCCTCAGTCTTCAAATAGAGTCACATTCTGAGGACCTGGGATTTCAACACACGAATGTGGGGCAACGGACACAATTCAGTTCAATTCAGCCCCTAGCAGTTACCATGGGCAGGGAGGCGAACTGAGTAAAGGGTATACAGGATCTCTCCGTATTATTTCTTACAACTGCATGTGAACTCACAATTATCTCAAAATGAAAAGCTTCTTTAGAAAAAGATTTGTAAAGGAGTTTGATTAACTAATAAGTCAAATGTAGTGGAAGTGGCTGGACCTTAACTGGAGAAGTAATTAGAATGTGCTCACATTGAAGTTTAGTCTTTTCCCTGAGATAAAACAAAATGTCAGAAGAGGGAAAAAATATCTAAGTGCCTCTGTTTGCTTTATGTATAGAGAGAAGCTTTTTAGTGATGTTAATAGACATAATTTATTTAATTCCCAAAGCATCATTAGGCTGTACAACTCCATGTATACATTGAATGAGAATTTATTTCACATTAAAGGGAATTCAGAATCAAAGTTCAAAATGCTTTTAAATGCCAGTATTTAATAATATCAGTAACTACAACTAAAGATCAATTATCTTCACCTTCAGTTTTTCCAAAAAAAAGAGATTTCAGAAAGCAGATTGTCTTTAGCTTGAAAACTCCTCATGTTGTTCCTAGTAGTTTGAGCATCAAATGTATACACCTGTGTTTATGTTACTGAAGCTGATTCTTTGTTAGCATTTATCAAAAACATAAGATAGATAGTGTGTACAACTTCTCAATTTCTCAGAGTATTTGACTACTATCACTACATGCAGTCATCTGAAATCAGACGTTTCAGTTCCTAGCATAAATACATTTTATGTATATTTTTGTCATCCGATACTACCTTCTGTATTTTTTCTCAACTGTCTTCTTGAAGAAGCTAACAACCTATTCAAGAAAAATTCACCCTTATCAGATAAGACTCATTTGTTGGGGTTACTCAACTGAACTATTCTAGCATCTGATTCTTTCTTCATGGACTGGAAGAGCAAACCCATTGATCATTAATCCAGTCCTGCTCACATAACATTACGGGTTATAGCATTTAGCTCTTCCTAGCATCTGATTCTTTCTTCATGGACTGGAAAAGCAAACCCATTGATAGTTAATCCAATCATGCTCACATAATATTGTGGGTTATAGCATTTAGCTCTTTCTATAATTTCAAATGCCTTCTCTCTGTGGTTGTAAATTTTATCCAGGAGAAGGCTCACTGCAATCTGAGCATTGGCTTGTGTGTGTGCTGGGTGGCTGGGGCAGGAGGACGGTTATTCATTGTTGCAATGTGTAGTGAACTCAGAACCAGGCCACCTGGGTTGGAATCCTGGCTCCACCATTTACTAGCTATGTGACTTTGGGCAACTATTTTAACCTCTCTGCATTTGTCTCCTTAGCTGAAAAATGAGGGCAATTGTAGCACCTACCTCCTAGGGGTTTTCTGAAGATTAAATATTTGTACAGTTCTTTAAATGGCACCTGGCAGGAAGTAAATGCTGTGCCAGTGCAGGCCTTTCATACCCCTGTGCTGCAGTAAACAGCCTGCTGCCTGTATGATCCTTGCATCGCCAGTTTGCCTTTGTCTTCCATTAGAAAAAGACAGATAGTGAGAGCAAGGGGGTCTTCATAGGAATTGCAGTGATCTTTACCATAGGTGAGTGGTGGATCATTGAACATATCTACACATTAAATATTGCTTTGTAAATATGAAAACGTTTTGAAGAAAGAAATCTGAGGTTTGCAGAAAATTCCATTTACCAGAGGAATTATGTTAGTCATATTCCTATTGCTCCCATTTCTTCTGGGAGGCCTTCTTGTCTGCCTTCCTGAACCTTATTTTCATTAACTTTTTCCCAAAAAAGTCTACACTTGGCCCTCTAAAATCTAGGCTCTTTCCCTGCTTGATCTTACCTTTCCTTCTACACTAGAGGAGAGGAAAGGAAAGGAAGATCATGGAATGCATGTTTCGATGTGGGGCCTTCTGTGGCCACCAAAGGCCTTTCTGAGTAAAGTAGCAGGTGGGGTAGGGTCTTCACTCATGTCCTGCTCTCATGATCATGGCCTGCCCTCTGTGTCCAGCCTTCAAGGTAGCAAACTGGCTTGTAAAGGAGTATCACTTTTATGTAGTTTACTTTATATATTTTAAAATTTAAACCTGAAATTCAAATTCACTTTTTAAAAATTCATATGACACTTTTTTCACAGTAACAACTTTTTTCCCAGCCCAAGAATTATTTCTTATCATTCAAAATACTGAGACCAAAATATATCACAGAGGAAAAGAGCTAACTATCTAAATGCAATTGGTTTATAATTTCTTAAATACTAGTTAACAAACAAGCTGTGACTTGGAACTATAACACACCAAGGAGAGAATGTGTTTTCATTAATGGCATAAAGTAATAGTGAGCCTATACAGAAGTCGCTAAATGATGACATTACACATAGGATTTAGTTCTCTGCATTATAATTGTGACCAAACAACAGTTAATATAGGAAGAGATAATAATAGCAAATCATTAACTTGGGCTCTGTTACTTTTTTATACTCTTATTTTCAAGATTACTGATTTAAGTGTAGTTTTCTTTTTATGGGTCTACCAATGGTCATTTGTACATAAAGAGAAGTTTCACTTTCTATGAGTCTATTTCACCCGAGACAAAAAGGCATTGTCACCTCTTCAAAGGGAAAAACATTCCTTAAACAAATGAAACCTTTGAAAAGGCAAGTATAACCAAAAAGATCGAAGGGAGAGAAGGGAGCTAATTGTCTTGTTATGTACGATAGACACAGCAAGTGTGTATTAAATATTAGGAGGAAGGGTTGCAGAGCAAGAATCTAGTTCTTTGCCTATAATCCCAGCACTTAGAGAAGCTGAGGTGGGAAGATTGCTTGAGCCTAGGAGTTTGAGACCAGGCTGGACAACATAGGGAGATCCCATCTCTACAAAAAATTAAAATAAAAAACATTAGCTGGGCATGGCACACAGGCTTGTAGTCCGAGCTACTCAGGAGACTGAGGTGGAAGGATTGCTTCATAGCCGAGGAGACTGAGGTTGCAGTGAGCTGTGATCACACCACTGCACTCCAGCCTGGGCAACAGAGCAAGACCCTGTCTCAAAAAATAAATAAATAAATTAGCTATCACCAGAGAAAAATCAAGTTCAAGATAAGATGCTTCACTCTTTATTTTTAAAAGTTTACTTACTAAAAAATAAGTACATATGTAAAATGTGGAATATGACCACCTATATATACATTAGAGAAAATTAACAATGACCCAGAATGTAAATCTACAGCATATTTTCTCTCTGTTCTCTAAAACTTGTAACCTAATTGAATTAGCTACGAAGGGAGCCTTTGTAGTTTAACCTTATTCGTAGATTTGAATTAGTCTTACCAAAAAGAATTAAATTCAACATTGAAAATATTTTATGTAAAAATTTAATATGAGTTTGAAAATCTTCATCTTGATTGTTCTTACTTGATACCAATCATATGTGTGTGTGTGTGTGTGTGTCTGTGTGTGTGTATGCAGAAATGGCAATCAAGACTGTTTAGATATTAGTTAATTGGGTAAAATCCAATCACAGAATACAAGCCAGATTGAAAATGAGAGTCCATCATGGGATTGGTGATATGGAGACAAAAGCTACACCTCATTAATATGCACAGAATAAACAGTCCTGAGATTTTAGTTTTATCATTATTATTTATCATACAATGTTTGCAAACAGAGTCTCCTGTGGATATGCTGGACTTCTGTGAGTAAATCTGTTAATGGTAATGGGATTTCCACCCACTCAGTGTGGTGAAGATTAATACCACTGTGTTTCGACTTTCGACTTTGCTGCTTTTTTATTTGTTAGTGGACAAATAATTTACTTCAGAGCTCCTTCACACAGTTACACTGTGCCTGCTGATTGCCCCAGAGCTGTCCTTGTCTGTCTTCAAAGGCTACGCAGGGGCACACATGGCCAGCTCTCCCTTCCCTGCTGTGCCACGTGGGGTTCACCCTGCAGCCCATCATACAACTCCTTACTCCACAAAAATCAGCAATGCTTGGGTGTGGAGTTCACTACACACACACAAGCATGCCTGCAGTCACTTCTGAAAGTCTAATAAATGTTCATGCTTTTGGAAACAGGGCCACTCATACACACACAATGGAAACAGAGGTCTTGGCTGGTCAAAAGATGCCCCCACTTGTCTACCAGACTGTGCATGAATCCAGCTTTTGTGTCAGCTGCTCAGAGCTTTCCAAAGCTGCATGCATTTTGTCCAGGTTAAAACATTCAGTCCACTTATAGGGCTAATATATTAGCTTGCTGATACATTTACTAGGATTAGTTTGAATCCTTGCTCCTTATTACCCATTGTGCCCTAGACCAAAGCAGGAGTCTCCTCCCTTAGAATTGAGTACAATGAAGGAAAACATCCATGAGGGGGAGAAAGGAGACAAGTTTGAAGCTTAGGGCATCTCTCAGACCCTGTGAGTACCCTAAGGGTACTCACAAAGATCAGCATAAAGGGTCCAGCATATGACTGCAGTGGTAGGAAAGGAACTTCAAGGCCAATTTCACCCTTTTTATAGCTTTTTACAGCCCTTTTTATAGCTTTGCCTACAGCTATACCTAATAGGCAACCTCTTTATTTTTTTTATTTATTTTTTTATTTTGAGATGTGGTCTTGCTCTTTCTCTCAAGAAAGAGTGCAGTGGCATGAACACAGCTAACTGCAGTCTCAACCTCCCGGGCTCAAGCAATGCCCCTGCCTCACCCTCCTGAATAGCTGGGACCCTAGGCATATGTCACCACACCTGACTAATTTTTTAAAAAATTTTTATTGTGATAAGGTCTTGCCGTGTTGCGCAGGCTGGTCTTGAACTCCTGGGCTGAAGCGATCCTCCTTCCTGAGCTTCTCAAGGTGTTAGGATTATAGTAACTTTAATCTAATCAAAAGATATGCTCAGATATGAGTTAGCTGCCCTGAAACCCTCCACAGGATTTTCAAAGAACTGCTAGTGTTCCATCTGAAGACGGAAAGACACATTCCCTGCAACATTTTCTGCACAGTGAGCTGCCCCAAACAAGCTGCCCTGTTGCAAATCACCTTTCAATACAGCATATTTTTTTTCAAATGCTACATATTTATTAAGCACACCATTTTTCCTGCGTATGGAATTCTATTCTCTCTCAATGTTAATCTTTAATGTGCAAGCCATCTTATGATTGGGTTTCAAAGTGAACCATATAATATATTCAATGAGGAACATTTTTCTTATTAAGACTAATTAACAGGTTCTCGATTCCCACAAATGCCTAGGTGCTTTACCGTGATTCTCTTTTCAATGACAATATTTAGCCAACCAAAATTTAACCCTTGAGAGTCCTTCATTACCACAGTCAATTAAGGAGTGAGTCACTGATGTTACATCTCTGCTAAGAATAGTCTGCAGATGTGCTTTTAAGGAAAGAGGAATTTAAAAATAAATGTGTTTGACAAGTTCCTGATCAGATGCCTATATTTACCTCAACCAAATTAGAATGGTGTTGCACAGAAGTTGAAGTTTATCCTGGAAAATTCCTAAGATGTGTTCAGGTTTGACCTCAGAAGTCTTTTTCCATGACTTCGGAAAAACATTTTGACTTCCTTGGGCCATGCTTTTTCTTATAACTCAAAAAGGACTTTTCTTCCTATGGTCTTTTGGCCTCCAACCTCACAGACTGACAATTTATTGTGACGTACATGTCATCAGAAATAGCTCGGTGTCATGTCTCTGTGAAAGGAGAGCCTCGCTGGCACCAGGCACAGGATTCAGGGGCAACCACCATGCAAATCACTTCTCTTCTTGGAGCCTCCACTTCCCCTTCTCAAAGCCAAAGTGTTGGACTTGATTATCTTTATGGACCTTTTGAGCTTCAAGAGTTGATTGATCCAAATATCACAGAGGGCCCGGTAGCTGGTTCCCTGAGCCCAAAGTCTGTACATTCTGAGGGGGCTCTCAGACACACATGTATATGCACAGCATGTTTTGTTACTTCCATTGTTAGTTCTGCCCTATCGAGTTTTCTAAACAAGGAAATCTATGTTATAAAAGGTACGGGATTTGCCGTTCCTATTCAGAATTCAACACAGAGATTGAATATGTGTTCTTCATAGTAAACTAATTTTTAAATGTTTTTGTTAAGGAAATAAGTTCTGCATAAAAGTATTAATAATCTCATATCCAAACCGAATCAAGAGATGACTTTAGCAAACTGCTTATTCAATTTTCTTTTATATCTTTTTTATTTTATTCTTTTAAATTTATTTTTATTTTTCACCATGTTGGCAAGGCTGATCTCGAACTCCAGACCTCAAGAGATCTACGTTCCTTGGCCTCAAGATGCTGGGATTACAGGCGTGAGCCACTGTGCCTGGCCTCAATTTTCAATATTAAGGGAGGAGGTTTCTACCCCAAATCAGATTTAGAAGTTTACATGTGATTTTTGAATCAGGGTTAAGTAGAGATACAGCTGACAGTCTAGGGATTCTGACCTACTCTCAAGGATTTATAACATGAGTCCAAGGCTTCCCTCATTCTAATTATGTTCCTAGCTACCTACATGGTCAATGTTAGAGTCCTGTGGTTAAAAACCCCAACAGTTCCCCAAAAATCATATGGATCTGAGAATGTGAATGATATAAGGAGATGTAGCAAACACTCATTGAGTGCTCACTGTGTAAGCTGCACAATGCTAGTTACTCTACAAACATAGTTTTATTTATTGGGAGGAAGTGTTGCATACTGGTATAGATATGGGCTCTGAAATCAGACTGTTCTTGTTTTGCATGTGGCTCACAGACTGGCAATGGTGATTTAGATATGTGAACAACAAGAATAAGAAATTTCTAAAAGGAAACATTGAGTGAGCTGCAAAAAGCAGATAAAGCAGCAGTGTAAATAATCATGGCCATCTTTTAAAGAAACTAGGGAATTGGGTGAGACCCCAGCTGCACCCCTTCAAGGGAGTTAGGGCCTGTGCAGGTCCTCCAAACAAACAAACAAACGAAAAGAAGAAGAAGAAGAAGAAGAAGAAGAAGAAGAAGAAGAAGAAGAAGAAGAAGAAGAAGAAGAAGAAGAAGAAGAAGAAGAAGAAGAAGAAGAAGAAGAAGAAGAAGAAGAAGAAGAAGAAGAAGAAGAAGAAGAGGAAGAAGAAGAAGAAGAAGAAGGAAAGAAAGAAAGAAAGAAAGTAGGAACAGGCAGAAACAAGATGAATAGATTAAAACTGAAAAGGTTCTGGAAGCAATCATGAAGGAAGATGTAACAGCCAGAGTCCCTGTAAGAGCAAGAGAGGGTGGCTTGAAAATGACTCAATGAGCAGGGCTCTAGGAACACATTACCAGATTAAAAAAAAAGTTAACTAAGTCCCAATTCAATTCAAAGGGGAACACCTAGAGAAATGCACTGAAATAGCCTTGCATGCTCAGGGATAATGACTCATAATAGGCTTCTTCCTGGTCTGAAGATTACGAAAATACGGAAATAAGAGATAAAACACAAAGAGAGGATTGTGGTAGCTCATGCCTGTAATCCCAGCACTTTGGGAGGCCGAGGCGGGCAGATCACAAGGTCAGGAGTCCGAAACCATCCTGGCCAACATGGTGAAACCCTGTCTCTATTAAAAAAAAAATACAAAAATGAGCCGGGCGTGGTGGTGAGCACCTGTAATCCCAGCTACTCAGGAGGCTGAGGCAGGAGAATTGCTTCAACCTGAGAGGTGGAGGTAGCAGTGAGCCGAGATTGTGCCACTGCACTCCAGCCTGGGTGACAGAGCAAGACTCCATCTCGAAAAAAAAAAAAAAAAAAGAGAGAGAGACTTATAAAAGAAGATGCCAAGAAATGAGACTGCCTAAGTCAATTTAAAGAAGAAATTGGTGATCTTGTATGCCTGACAATATGGCTTATTATATAAAGAAAGAAAATCCTCTGGTACAAAAACTCATAAAATGTTATATAAAATATATCTTAAAATATTGAGACATAGCTGAGTTGGCAGGAATATAAGGACAAGAGAGGCTGTAAACAACAGGAAAGCACTATCTGGAGCAACAAGTATGACGCTAGCTTTCACTTGGAGAGCATCTGCTTATTTCTATTGACAGAGAAACTGAGTTTTAATGAGCCCAAGTAATGCAGGAGACCAATCTGAAATACCCACATAAAGCCAGAACCTCAAAGTGTGGGAAAACTAGGACGGGGGTGAGGGGTTGGAAATGAAGGAAAAAGTCTTGCGTAGGGACCTTGTGTAATTCAGCCTAGACTCTGAGTACAGAAGTAAATAAGATTAAAATGTCTTTTGTGAGAATTTCCAACTACCTGCTCACTCTGACATGGACATGTGTCTTAAGTTCACATTACTTGTGTGACCTTAGAATCTTCAAGCTAAAAACGTAATTGAATGTACCATGGGTTGATTTTTATCCCCAAGCACCCATCAGAAGCAAACAAATACTCTTTGAAAAATGCACATTAAATCCATGCCTCAAATAATGCCCACGTATAAAGTCCCAAAGAAGATGAGCTCCTTCCCAGTCAAAATTCTCTAAACAGGGAATTCTCTAAACAGGGAATACTCTAAAGAGACAAAATTCTCTAAAGGGAACAGACCACCATGAGTGTGAGGCAGAAGACCTCAGCAACAGATTGGCAAAGTCAGCAGATACTGGATCTATTAGATTCAAATATAAAATAAGTATTTTAAATAAAGAAATGAAAGCATGGTGCAAGAATAAGAGGCAATCAGGCAGAGTAGGGACAAATACAATTTCTGAAAGCAAAACATTGAAAAACTAAAATAAAATTTGTATGTGTAGATTAAACAGCAGATTAGATATAGCCAAAGAAGTAATAGGTGAAGTGGAAGAGAAATCTGAAGAAATGCAGCACAAAGAGACAAAGACATATAAAATAGGTTTAATGTCAAAATACATAGATGATAGAGTAAAAAGGGTTAACATATATTTAATTGTACTTCCAGAAAAATAAAATAAAGGAAATTAGAGATAGGCTATATTTGAAGAGGTAATAGCTAAGAATTTTTTAGAGTCGATTAAAGATGTCTATCTTCATACTCAAGAAGCCTAATTAATCTTAACAAGAATAAATCAAGTTAATCCTTAAGTAGACATAGTAGCGTGAAGCTGCAGGACACCAAAAAACCAAAGATAAATAGAGGAATATAGGGAGCTGCAGGATGCAGAGAAGGATGAAGCCAGATTTTTACAAAGAAATGAGTTTTGTTACTAACAGCTAGGCTCTCAAGAACAGAAATGGAAGTTAGATGATGTCAGAATAGTATCTTCAAAGTGTGGAGAGATTTTAAAAAACTATCAGCCTAGAAGTGTGTATCCAGAAAATAGTATGTTTTAGTTACAAGAGTGAAATATATTTTCATAAAACAGAACAGAAAATTTAATATTAACAGACCTTTACTAAAGAAACATAAAATATGTGCACTCCAAGTAGAATGATTCTATAAAAAAGGTAGAAGATGCAAGAAGGAATTCAGTGGGTGCAGGGATGAGAGAAGGTTACTGTGTAGGTAAATCTAAGCAAAGAGTAATGGTATTAAAACAATTTTAAAAAGTCTGACTTAGGGAGAGTTAGAATTTAAAATATATATAAATTCCTCCAAAAATAATAGCATATTAATCTGGACAGAATGATCAGACTTAAAAGGAGTTATGATGTGGGAATTATTTGGGAGGTGGGCAAATATTCTGATTTAGACCTTAGGTTAAATATGCACATGAAGATTTCTAAGACAATCTCTAAAAGAATACAAATAGAGTGTATAACTTCCAAACTAGCAGCAAGAAGAATGGAATGAGGGATACATTAATCAATCAAAGGGATCACAAGAAGAGCAGAAAACAAGAGCCCAAAAGAGTGGGCAAATATAAAACGTAAATTATATAGTAGAGATAGATATAAATATATTGAAAATAACAATGATTGTAAAGGAACTATAATCACAATTAAAACATGAGAGCAATTAGGCTCTTTCTACATCTACAATAACAATAATAATGATCCTAAAACCTAAGGATTCAAAAAGATTAAAAGGTAAAAATATGATTAAAAAAAGATAGCTGGTACAATTATTCAAGTATCAGGAATAAATAGAAGCTGTCAAATACAACACAGCTAGTCACGGTGGCTCATGCCTGTAATCCCAATACTTTGCGGAGCTGTGGCAGGAAGATTGCTTGAGCCCAGAAGCTTGATCCCAAAAGCTTGATACCTGCCTGGACAACACAATGACACCTCATCTCTACAAAAAAAAAAAAAAAATGTTTAAAATTAGCCAGGCATGCTGATGCATGCCTGTAGTCCTAGCTACTCTGGAAGCTGAGGTGGGAGGATCACTTAAGCTTGGGAGGTTGAGGATGCAGTGAACTGTGATTGGACTACTGCACTACAGCCTGGGTGACAGGGTAAGACCCTGTCTCAAGAAAAAACATAAAAAAATAAAGTACAGCACATTGTCAGTGATAGAAGGTAATTACAATTAAAAATAAATAAATCACCAGGAAAATATAACAGTTCTAAACTTACAGGCATTTAATAATATACCAACAAAATATAAAAGGCAAAGATTTTCAGAAATATGAGGAGAAATTGACAGATTTTAACACAGCTCTCAGTAAATAATAGATTAAGTAGATAAAAATGAGGAAGTATATAGAATATTTGAAAAATGCATTTTTTTAAGCTTGATCTAACAATGGAGATATGGGGAACATTGCACTCGACTCCATAATACATGTTATTCTAGAGTAATGCATGGATCATTTATGACAACAGACCAAATTCTGGACCCTAAACCAAGTCTCAATATATTTCAGAGTTGGTTTCACACAGATACATTTCTTTGACTACAACATTCTGAAGTTATAAATTAATTAAAAAATATATAACTTAATAAGCGTTGGTCAGTTAAAAGGCATAATTCTCAACACAAACAGAAATCATGAATCGAAGTATAGAGCATAATGTAAATTGAAAAATAATTTGGATGAAATGCAATAAAAGCATGATATATTATTACTTACGAGGTATAGCTAAAACAGTGTTTAGAAGAAAACAATAAGTTTAAAAATAATATATTGGAAAAAGAAGAAAGACTCAAAGTTAGTGAGTTTGGTATCAAATTAGGAAGTTAAAATAGAAAATAATAAGCCCAAAGAAAATAGAAAAAAATGAGATTATAATTATGAAAACAGAAATAAGTAAAATGGAAAGACACAATACAAAAGATTAACAAAAATTTTTTTCTTTGAAAATAATAACAAATTGATCAATACCTAACAAAGATGATCAAAAATTTAAGAGGAAAGCACAAATTTTAAAAAGAAATAAAAAGGGGCATTAATATATTTGCTGAAGAAAAGATATTACTAATAACTTTATGCCTAAAAATTTGAAAACTTGGTTGAATTGGACAAAGTTCTGGAAAAATACATATTATAAAAGCTGATTCAAAATGAAATAGATACCACTTTATACTCAGTAGGATGGCTAAGACCAAAAAGATAGACCCTAACAAGTGTTGAGAAGGATGTGAACACAGTGGAGCCATCAAATATTAATGCTGGGAGTGTCACCTGGTGCAGTTGTTTTGGAAAACAGTTTGAAGCACAGTTCCTCAAAAAGCTAAACACAGAGGCACCACATGAGCCAGCAATCCCATTCCTAGATATACGCCCAAGAGATTTGAACACACACGTTTCAGAAAAATTTGTACATTAAAGTGCGTTATTCATAACAGCCAAAAATAGAAAAAACCAAGCATCTGTGGACTGATGAGTGAATGAATCAAACATAGCATAGCCATGCAACAAAATATTACTTAGCCTTAGAAAGGAATGAAGTACTGGTAAATGCTACATGGATAAACCAGGAAACCATCATGCTAAGTGAAAGAAACCAGACACAAAATATCAAACGTTATATGATTCCATTTATATGAATTGTCCAGAATAGGAAAATCCAAGACACAGAAGGTAGATTAGTGGTTGCAATGGGCTAGAGAGAAAGAGGCATGGGGAGTGACTGCTAATAGAAATGTGGTTTTTTTTTGCAGGGGGTGATGAAAATGTTCTGGAATTTGGACAACACTGAATTGTACACTTTAAATAGGTGAATTTAATAGTATATAAAATATATCTCAATTAAAAAGGGCAATGGAAAGCCTAAGTGTTCCATAATCACAAGAACATTAATCACTACATTCAAATCTTTCTAAAAAGACATCAGTCTCATTTGGTTTTACAACTGAATTCTATAAACTTTAACAGACTTTTTATAGGTAAGAAAGTGAATACTACACAACTAATTTATCATGCTAGTGTAACACTGATATATAAAACAGCAAAGGAATTCTAAGAAATAAAAATTACAGGACATGTTTCCTATGAACATGCACACAGAAATTATAAATAAATATTAATAAACTGAATACTGCAATGTACAATAAGAGCCAAAGGCCAGTATCAGGTTAATACATTTGAATATATATTACTATATAATATCCACATTAACAAATTAATGGAGGCACATCTCAATAGATGCAGAAAAACTTCTGATAAAATTCAACAACCATGAGTGATTTTTTTTTTTAATTCCACAGCAAAGGTCCTGTTCAATGATTGAGGTTGTTTAAAAAACCCTTAAGAGCAAGAGACATAGGGATTAGGAAGAAAGAAACAATACTGTTTGTTTGTAGATTTATAATCAGTTACATTTAAAAAAAAAAAAAAACAGAAGGCGGGGAGCAGTGGCTCACACCTGTAAGCCCAGCACTTTGGGAGGCTGAGGCAGATGGATCATGAGGTCAGGAGATCGAAACCATCCTGGCCAACAAGGTGAAACCCCGTCTCTACTAAAATACAAAAAACAGCCGGGCATGGTGGCCTGTGCCTGTAGTCCCAGCTACTCGGGAGACTGAGGCAGGGGAATCACTTGAACCCAGGAGGCGGAGGTTTCAGTGAGCTGAGATTGTGCCACTGCACTCTAGCCTGGTGACAGAGTAAAACTCCGTCTCAAAAAAAAAAAAAAAAAGAAAGAAAAGAAAGAAAAAATCAAAATGGGCCAGGCACAGGGGCTCACACCTGTAATTTCAACACTTTGAGAAGCCAAGGAGGGCGGATCACTTGAGCTCAGGAATTTGAGACCAGCTTGGCCAACATGGCAAAGCCCTGTCTCTACCAAAAATATGAAAATTAGCCAGGCATAATGGCACACACCTGTAGTACCAGCTACTCAGGAGGCTGAGGCACAAGAATCACTTGAACCGCGGAGGTGGAGGTTGCAGGGAGCTGAGATAGCACCACTGTACTCCAGCCTGGGCAACAGAGCCAGACTGTCTCCAAAAACAAAAAACAAACAAACAAAAAAGACTCCTGCCTCATAATACAAAACAAAAGTAATTTCAGATGAATGAGGAAATAAAATATGAAAAGCAGAATGTTAAAACCATTAAGAGAAAGTATAGGAAGCGAACTCAGGATATGGATTAATCTCTCTTAAAATTACAGAAAATGAAAACCATACAGAGAGTTATTAATAAATTCAACTACATTAAAAATGAGTACTTTTTCTTTCATCAAAAGACTTCACAAAACAGGAAAGAGAAGTAGATAAACAGTAGATATTTCCAGGAAATATAATTGGCAAAGGATTGGTATCCAGAATATGTAAAGAACTTTTAATAATCAATTAAAAAGGTGAATGATTTGCACATTTCATAGAAAAGGAAATACAAATTACTAATAAACTTTGCAAAAATGTGCTCCAGCATTTCAGCAATCATGGGAATATACATCAAAATCATTTTCAGCAAGTTGAAAATTTAAAAGTTACACAATGCCAAAGGTTGGTTAGAATGAGTAGTGACAGGAACTCTTGCGTACTGCTAATGGGAATGTATGTTACTTTATGTATTTTATGTACTATCACTTTAGAAAATAATTTGGCATCATCTATTAAAGTTTAATATACACAGCCCCAAAACTCAGCAATTCTACTTCTATGCATATGCACTAGAGAATTCTTACACACACATCACTATATAAATACAAGATGATTCATAGCAGCATTATCTATAATTATGGCAAAACAACCTAGATGTCCATTGATTGTAAAAAGGAAAAATAAAAATTGTGATATAGTCATATCATGAAATCCTATACTGCCATGAAAATGAATAAACCACAGCTATATTGACATGTATGAATTTTGTTTTTTTGTTTTTGTTTTGAGACAGAGTCTCCCTCTGTCGCCCAGGCTGGAGTGCAGTGGTGCGATCTCGGCTCACTGCAAGCTCTGCCTCCCGGGTTCATGCCATTCTCCTGCCTCAGCTTCCCTAGTAACTGGGACTACAGGTGCCCACCACCACACCTGGCTAATTTTTTGTATTTTTAGTAGAGACGGCGTTTCACTGTGTTAGCCAGGATGGTCTCGATCTCCTGACCTCGTGATCTACCCGCCTCAGCCTCCCAAAGTGCTGGGATTACAGGTGTGAGCCATCGTGCCCAGCCACATATATGAATGTTTAAAACACAATGTTGGGTGGGAGAGGCAAATCACAGAAGGGCACTATACTTTGATTATTTTATATGTATTTAATTTTATATAAAGTGACTATATGAATATGTCTGCCCCATTAATATGACAGCTTTCCTGAACTAAGGAAAACTTGCAAAATATTTTGTCCCTAAGAGAAAAGGCCCTAGAAATCAGAGTTTAAAATTTCTGGCCTGAAATTATGTCTGCTAGGGTAAGCTTTTAGACCATGAACAGATAAAAGTGGTTTCTCAGAGCATGTACTGTCTAGGGCGGGAGATTAGGGTGGGATCCTTCCCACTTAGCCTGCTGATTGGGCACTATTGCCCCTAGTCAAATCAGAAGATACAATCTGTCCCTCCTCCGCCACACACAAAAAGCCTTTGAGAGAATGAGAAAAACAATTGTAAGAGTAACGGTTACCACAGTAAGAGTAGCAACAAGGTTATTTCAGGTATTGTTATTCATGTACACAGGTGTTCAGTACAAAGCCTTGCTAAATAGGCTGCCATGCTGTCAGCAATGCCAGCTGCATAAGCCCAATCTCCTAACAGAAAAGGCCTCCGACTGCATACTTCTGAGAATCTTCCAAAGAAAAATCTCCTTGTGCTGTGTGAGCCATTTCTGTCCGAAGGGCTGATTGATGGAGTGAGCCAATGAGAGATTACTGTTCCCAACCTGCAGCCTGTGTGCTGCTGCACTTTGTCCTCCCGCCTCACTCCACTCCAATACTTAGCTCAGCCCCCACCCTGAAACTATAGCGTTATTCCCAGGAAGGCAGAAAAAAGCTATGCTGAAAGTTCAACTCAACCATCATGTGGAGGTACCTGGCCCAGCGCAAACTAACCTTGGAGCTTTTATCCACATGTTACAATGTGCATAACACGGGCTCAACCTCAGCAGGCACAGCCATTCTGCCAGGGTTTTGGCACTGGGAGATGAATCAAAAACTTTAACTGACCGATTTCTTTTTTTTTCTTTTTTTTTGACACAGAATCTCACTTTGTAGCCCAAGCTAAAGTGCAGTGGTGCAATCTCAGCTCACTGCAACCTCCATCTCCAGGGTTCAAGTGATTCTCCAGCCTCAGCCTCCCGAGTAGCTGGGATTACAGGTGCACGCCACCAGTCCTGGCCAATTTTTTTGTTGCTGTATTTTAGTAG
The DNA here is from genome assembly GCF_029281585.2 of Gorilla gorilla gorilla. Lineage (NCBI taxonomy): Eukaryota > Metazoa > Chordata > Mammalia > Primates > Hominidae > Gorilla > Gorilla gorilla. The sequence goes on along the minus strand of NC_073231.2, from coordinate 65,299,657 downwards.
AGATGAGGTTTCACCGTGTTGCCCAGGCTGGTCGTGAACTCCTGAGCTCAGGAGATCTGCCCACCTCGGCCTCCCAAAGTGCTGGGATTACAGGCGTGAGCTACTGTGCCCGGCTAACTGACCAATTTCAAGAGGGGATCAGTAGTAGTTCCATTGCGACCAGCTTGCCCAATAAAGTTGAGGGGACAGTGGCTTTATGTTTTCACCATCAGACAAATACCTACGCAATGACAAGCAAAACTTTTGCCAGGCAGTATCTTCTGAAAGAGATTCCTGCAGTTATCCAAGGAAATAGCCACTTAGGTCAATGGACATTTGCAGAGTGGAAGATAGTCTTCAAAGAGCAAACCCTTACAGAAAAGCAATAGTGCCTGCCCCAAATGTATGTTTATTGTCAAAAACCTCAATCCGTCTTTTTAGAAAAATTGGATAGGAAAAAATTCATTAACCCTAGAGAAGTAACTTAGTCCTATCTTTCACCCGATTTTTGTTTGAAATGATGGTATAGCCTACCTGATTGGGGGAAAAAAAAAAAAAGCAGAGGTTAGGAGTGAGGAATGAAGCAACTAATAGTAAAAATACACAGATCTAGATGGTGAACCAGTGATCTGGACAGGACCTTTATGATCTGCCAGCCAAGAAACCATCAAAGCTAACTCTAGGAATGTGCTGATAATTAAAAGGTAGGTGAGCACAAAAGAATATTAGAAACCATTCTATGTGGCAAGACTGAAAAGAGGATATGACTTCTTAATAAATTAGATAGAAAGTGAGAGCCAAATCCGTGCATCATTCCAAAGTTGAGATCACAGAAGGTAGATGCACCCTAGGGCTCTTGGTAGACGGACCCTAGGGCTCCCCTGAGAGGGGAGAAAGGGAAGATAACACACACAGACTAGCTTTTCAAAAAGGTTGGCTAAGAAAGAAAGGAAAGACCCCACATAATAACAGGGGTGGAAGTAAAGTTTCCATTCAACAAGTGTTTTGATTCTTTTACACTGTTTTGTACAGCTATGTTAGTGTCACTATCTACAATTATCATTATTCTTTCATTAAAAGTTTGTGGAGTACCATGAAATGATATCTGTCCACTACTATATAATAGACAGCCCTGTAGTCCTCCCTTCACAGAAAAGAAACCGCTAATCACTAGCAGTTCTGTTAAAGATTGCAATAAAATTCAGGCAAGACATTTTTTCTTGAGAACTTCATTTTTAGAGTACTGTATTTTCTAACCTGTAGAATTTTAAGGGACAGCCCATAAATTCCTTTTCTTTCTAGCTGAAGAATTAGGAATCTGAGACTGGGGAATTTGAGACTTCTTTAAGTCAGTTTTGATGCTTGGTTTATTAAACCATTCGTTTTAAAGGAAGGTAACATTAACCTCTCACAGTAAATTGTGTCTGTCAAATACTTTGATACGATGTCAGTTGGCGAGTGAATGACACTGAGCCCCCACCCTCACTCCTGAGATTGAGTCAGCCCCAGTTACAAAGCTTGCTGGCAAGCAAACTGCCTGTCAAGTTTGCTAAAAAGAACAGCAAAAGTGGGAACAGCCAAGCTTGTACAATTTTGCAGTTTCTTTCTTTCTTTGGTATATTTTTAGGTTGCCAGGAATCGATTTCCTCTTCTATGCTTTATAAGTTTCTATTCATAAGCCTGGCAATTTATTAAACTTCATTTTATTCATATAAAATAGTCACTGCTCTGGAAAAGAGTGACTCAATAAAGCGCTCTTCTTCCCATACACCTGGACTTCTAGCCAGAGAACGAGATGCGGTGTGCACAAGCACCAATCAATGAAATGAAAAACACTTTATGAAAAACAAAGCTTAGTCTTGAAAATCTGAACATTTATTTTACAAGTCACTGACTGAAGGGATTTTTGCAATCAAAATGAATCCAGGCAAACCCATGCTACTGGATTTTGATTAATTAAGCCAAAATCTGCACATCTGCGTAATGTCTAGCTCATAAGTGAGATGGTTTTAATCAGTGAGGAAAATGTGGTTGGGGAAGAGGCTGCAGGTGGAGTTTGCTAACTAGCACATTTTATTTATTTTTCTCTTAGTGGGTTTCTACTCTTTAGTAAGGTTATTATAATCCTTGGTTTTCTGGTTTCCTGCCCACTATTTATCTCTCCCACTAAAGATCTCCCACATGCCCTACATAACAATAATCAACTAAAATGCAGTAGTCAACCTGGTAGGCTGGAGCTTTGCTTCATAGAACAGGGATGAAGCTAGAAACCACATTTTGTGCATTATGTCTATTCCTAGCTTCGTAAAGAACCATGGTGAACCAGTCAAGACAGCCATGTATACAAATAAAGAAAATTATTACAAATAAAGAAAAAAAAGAGAGTGTTACTGGAAGGATAAGCAACTGCCTGTAGCTCTGTGATTGAGGCCTTACATATCTAAAAGAGCATTTTGCATTGAACTCTTCCAGTAGCCCTAAAATCCAATGTTATGACTTATTATATAAATAGTAAATGACTTGAACTTTTAGTCATGGTGGTATTAAGAGATTAGCAAATCCTCTCAGGTTAAAAAAAAACATATAAAGTTGGACAAAATTGTCGAAAATTGACCAAAGGTGATAACAAATTGAGATATTTATTCTTTATTTATTTATTTATTTATTTATTTATTTATTTATTTTATTTTGCATTCATTCTCTCTTTATATAGACTCTGGTTCTAGAAACAATTCGCCTGCAGCCAGCTGGCTGGACTATTTACAGGCCCATTGTGGGCTGTACGTTGGCCACCTCCCCGCATGGTGCTCAGCTGTGACGCCGAAATAAGTTAGGGCTGGCCAGGCGGGGCAGGGCAGGGACTAGGGCTGTACACAGAAGTGCTGGAGGCTCGGGGCCTCACTACTGCCGAGGGCCGGGCCGGGGCTGTAAACATGGCCAGGGCTGCCCTGCCCACCCCTAGTGGTCGGTAACGACTGGAAGCAGAGCAGCCAGGCAAGGCCGGGAGGCTCAGGCGTCCGACAGTCAGCTCTGGATCCGGTCCACCCACTGCTGGGCTGAGGGCACGTCCTGGGCACAAAAGTCGTAAACGCGAGGAGTTGTCTTCACGTCAAAGAAGGCCTTCTCATCCACGCTTTTAGGGGCGCCCATGGTGGCCATGCCAGGGGCCACAGCCTCCACTTCCACCAGGTCGATGACACCCTTGCACTCAGTGTCCACACGGTGGTCGTAGTAGCGTAGCTGGTGCTTGGTCTTGTCTAACATGAACCAGCGGGCCTTCCAAGGCTTCATGAAGGCCCCCTTCTTGTACAGAGTGCCCTCGTAGGACCTGTTCTCACTCTCAGCTGTCTGGAACTGGCTGTAAGGGTGTTGGTGCTGCCGCAGGCAGCCTGGCGGGAGCCAGATGTGGTCGAGCCTCTATTCTGGTCACTCTCCAGGCTGAGGCTCAAGGTGGAGCCCACGGGTTCCTCCTGCAGGTACATACCCAGCGAGCAGCGGTGGTGAGGTGCCGTGGACACTAGGAGGGAGCTAGGGGTGCCACGTCCATCTGGCCGGGCTTCAAGGCGCCGTGCAGCCTTCACGCGGTCCCAGGTGTCCTTCCAGCGCTTAGCTGGTTGGCTCAACTCTGTCTCCAACCTCTGCAGGCGTGAGATGGCGTCAGGCTGGGCTCGGGGGCAGCTGTGGTAGCAGGGCCACACCACACAGCACCTGCTCTGGGGAGCGCCTCCGTCAAACCGTTCTTCCTCAGGGGCTCAGGGGGCCCCTGAGCCAGTTCCCAGTCATAGGGAGGGCCCTCGGCCAGCATCTCCTCAGCGCAGAAGTCCTACACTTTCAGGTTGGACACGTTGCTGTAGGGCCGCAGGACCTCTGTGTCCTCGGGTGCATTCATGTAGTTGTGGAACATGGCTGTCCTCTTGCTCATCCAGTCCACACAGAGATCTGCAAGGCAGCTGGCTCCTGCGCTGCCCCTTCTCCTGGTACAGCAGCCCCAGCTCAATGTGCTCATAGTCAGAGTCCAGCAGGAAGATCTGGAAACAGCGGGACACGTGGTGGTAGCCGAGGAACTTGAGATAGAACTGGCTGAACTCAAACTCCATGGGGAACTGCAGGTGGACCTGGTGTAGGCAGTCCAAGAACTACAGGAAGATAGTGTGAAGCCGCTGCTCTGTCCAGCCAGAATGTGGGCTCCCCCGTGGCTGAAGCGATGACTGAAGGACAGCCACTCCTTCTCCACCAGCAGGCGGAACCCCTCCAGCGTGCAGTAGAAGGGGTCTGAGAACAGCTGCACCAAGGATACCACATGGGTGGTGATGTCCCAGCCGTCCTCCAGGCCCATCAGCATGGAGGAACTTGAGTCCAGGAGCTCCCACCTCCCAGCACCGACACCTGCAGCAGCTTGTGGATCTGAATCAGCCACTCTGAGTCCTCCAGCAAGCACAGGAAGGAGGCTAGGCTGGGCTCAGCAGTAGGGCAGCCCAGGACACATGCCTTCAGCAGCTTCTTGAAGCTAGCCTTCACCTGCCGTGCCTGGAGTACCTTAATGGGCACCAGCTCTCACTGCTGCAGGGGGTCCGGCCGCACATTCTTGAGCTGGCCTTTGTCCCTGAGGATGTAGAGGGCTGCTTGCTGTGGCCACAGGAAGCCCGGGTCGGGGGCCGGGGGACACCCGTTGGCCTGGGGTGGGGCCATCGCGTCTCTGCCAGCTAGCTGGGAGCCCACATTGGCACCAAGCCCACTGCTGCGCCCACAGGTCCAGACACTGCCCCCACTTACCTCGGGGTGTAGTCAGTCTGGATGCCGCCGCCATGGGGTTGGACAGAGTGGTGACCCTGGCTCTGGGGCTGCCAATGTGACTCCCCACGTGGGCTGAGGAGAAGCCACTAAGCGTGTTGCGTCCGGACGCACTGGAGTAGCGGGGCATGGAGCTGACAACAGCCTGCAGGTACTTCTCCTGCTCCAGGCTACTCGAGTCTGCCTGGAACTGGCCTGGAGAAGGTGCGTTCTGGGCCTTAAAAAGTCCGACGACACCTATGCCGTACAGGCCCCCAGAATGCAGCAGTACTGCCTTGGACCGCCGGATGCGCCAGCAGACAACGGTGAAGCGGTTCTGGCGGTAACAGTAGGACACGCGCTGCAGCGCGTTGTCCTGGACACTCTGGGGCACGATCAGCAGCCCCGGGTACCTGCGGTAGATGGCATACATGCGGTTGACCAGAGAAATGCGGAAGGATTCAGACTTGGCCCGGCTCAGGCGGCTGATCAGGGGGCCCAGGCCAAGGCACTGATAGTCGCGGCAGCAAGCCCTTTCCACCAGGAGGCTGCTCATGGTCATGCGGTCCGAGGGCTTCAAGGCTGAGGACGGGGTCAGCGTGCTGGGCTCCAGCTCTTCCGACACTGAGATCTCCTCCTCCTGGTCCTCCGAGGGCGGCTGGCCCCAGTGCTCCTAGCTGAGTGGGGGTCGTACTTCTTGCGAGTGACATGCTGCCGCCCGATGGTCTTATTGACGTTCTTAACCAGGTTCCAGGACAGGGTTCTGAGGGAAGGACCCTTGTTCTTGGTGACTCGGGGTGGCTGGCCGGGTGTGTAGGTAGAGCCCAGGGTGAAGGAGAAGGTGGTCCTGACATCCGGTGTGTACTGCAGCTTATGCAGCTGCTTGCGGAAGAGCTCGGCACTGTCAGACCCTACCTCCTCATCAAAGGCCATTTTCAGCAGCTGGAATGTGCAGGAGCGCAGCTGCAGCCCGTCCTGCAATAGCTGATCCACAGGGGTCTGGATGCTGATGCATTTCTCCTTGGTCAGCGCGGCCACCGGGAAGGAGCGGAACACCACCTTCTGCCCCACCAGGGGGTCTGTGAGCATCCCCGTGAAGATGACCCGGTACATAGTAAGGAAGAGGGTGCCCTCAGCTGGGAGCAGTGCTGGCCACCCCGCACTGCCCGCCCCCACACCCTCCTCACGCCCATCCGGTGGCAGGTAGATGCCCAGGCCATCCAGCACACACTCCTCACCAGACAGCAGGCGCAGCCTTAATAGCTTGGGTTTCTGGATGGGCATCAGCCTCCGGTTCTCCCGCTGCACCGCCTCCAGGGTCTCAATGTTTATCTGGAGGATGTCTGGCACCATGACATGCAGCCCCTTGAGGTGGTCACTGGTGACCCCACTCTCTGTGCAGACTTTGTCCACAAAGCGGTTGATGAAGCGGACCACAGCCCCAGCTACATTGCAGGTCTCTCTGTCCTCAAAGCCGCTCCCCGTGTCATAGCTCTCAGCCACACTGCCAGCCATGCTGTTGGGGACCAGGCTGTTGCTGGTGCTCTCCAGGTCACCCAGCCTGGGCGCTCCTGAAGCAGGCGGCTCTTGCTGCTGTCCAGAGGCAGCAGGAGGTAGCTCACACAGTTGGCATAGTGGATGGCCTGGCTGAACACTGTGCTCTCCTCCTTCTGCATCAGCTCCTGCTGCTTCTCACCGCTCAGGGATGGCCACAGGCACCGCTGCTCAGAAGCCACTTCTAGGGCAGAGCGCTCTCTCATCCTCCTGGGAAGGTGCCTCCCCAACCTCCTGGGCTGGGGCCTGGTCCTCGGTGGGCTCCAGGTAAAGGACCCAGATATGAGTCTGCATGTCCCAGTAGAACACGGCCTCCCAGAACTGTGGCATGCTCCACACCACGTGCTCCTGCACAGAGCTGTAAGAGAACTACCTCACCCCTCGGCTCAGCTTCCAGGAAGGCTGTGACCAGAGGCAGCAGAGCAGCCGAGATGCTATGCTTGTCCAGAGAAGTGCAGTCCTGCAGGCAGCAGTTCATCATACTGATGACAAAGTCAAACTGCTGGTGGTCCAGGACCGCCCAGTTCTGTTGCACATGCAGGTACAGTTCCCGGGTGAGGCAGTGGCAGGCAGCTCGCCCCTGCAGGGCCCTCAGCACAGCTAGGAGCAGCTTCTTGGCCTCAAGCATCTTCCCCTCAAACACGTGGGAGATGCAGTTGCCCATGACCTCCAGCTGCCCTGGGCTCTTGACCTGCAGCCTGCTGCACCCATCCAGTATGGCAGTCATGCGGGGCCCTGAGGGCCCTGTGGTCCTCCTCGCAGCCTTCATGGCTAGGGTTGCACCTTGCATCTTGGCCTCAGCCTGGTCCACGATCCACTGCATGGCGCCCTCATCCAGCCAGGGGAAGGGCCGGGGCTCCCATCTCAGGTGGCTGCTGTCACCCGGCCTCTGCATCTTGTGCATCGCCAAGTCTGGGTACAGGTTCTCATTCTTGTAGAGCTGCTCTGCCAGTTCTTGGATGTGATGCAGGACTCGTTGGGGGTGGTTCTCATCTGCCCACCTCTGTGCCACCTCGTGGGCCACCAGCTCATCAAACAGGTCCGTGGGGCAGTACGGGACCCCACACTCCAACACAAAGAGAGCAAAGGCCATGCCCTCCAGCACATTCATCAGGAAATTGTCCTCCACCAGCCCACGCTGGCCCAGGAAGGTTGCCTTATGGAAGCTGATGACAGGCTCCGGGTGAATGCACACGATGTGCAGGCACCAGAGATAGCCCTGCAGCAGCTGATGGAAGAGCCGCAGCTCTTTGTCCTGCATATTCAAGGAGGAGGGGGACGTCATGGGTGGAGGGAAGACGAGGTCAACCAACTCCAGCTCCGGGTCCAGGACCATTCTTAGAACACTGTGCGTCTGACTCTGCAGTGGCTCTAGCAAGGGTGGAATGTGCACACACTCAGGGATGGTCACCCTCTCTCCATCCAGATCAGCTACAATCACGTCTAGCAGCTCCTGGGTCTCTGCCTGGAAGGCCGCATTGACCCCGATTATGAAGGGCGTGGGTGTGCTGAGGACCTCCAGCAGCTGGGCCGGCAGGATGGGCACATAGGTGAAGCTGTATCTGAGAGGAAACAGCAACGCCAGGAGGCTCCTGCAGGCATCGGTGAGCTGCTGGTAGCTCCGGGACAGGAAGAGAACCTCGTGCTCCATGAGGGCGGCACAGAACAAAGACAGTACGTTGGTGATGCCCAGCTGGCAGAAGAGCAGGCCATGCTGCAGCTGCTGATGGGCAGGGAGTCGGCCAGTGGAGTCTGGATGACCTGCCGGTCACCAGCCCCCAAAGAAATCATCCTCTGCTAGCCCCCACCCAGGGGCACGGTGCACGTCAGCAGGTTCCCAATTACGTTCCCTGGGAACACATTCAGGCCCTCCACGTGGATGGCATAGATGAGGCCGAGGCTGTTCCTGAACACCTCCGCATGGTCAAGTCGCGACACAGGTACCAGCGTCTTTGGGGCAAACATCTGGGCAGATGGGCAGGCTCTGTGGGCGACAGGTGCGTCTGGCCTCCCTCATCCTCCTCTTCCTCCCACTCTGTGGCATCCTTAGCGCGTGTCGTTTCCTGCTCCCAGAAGGTCAAGCAGCACAGTAGTGGCGCCCAGAGTTGATGTCGGTGAGGACAGCAACAAAGAAGGTCGGTGGATTCCTCTCGGGACACAGCTGCCACCCGCTGGACTGGCAAAACAGCTGGGGGAATAGGTTGGCCTCCAAGTCCTTCTCCGGGAAGAACTGCAGAATCTGGCCCTGGCCTTTTCCACTCCCGCGCGGTGCAGCCTGAATGCCACCAGCAGGAAGTAGTCTGTGATCCGCGCCATGGGGAGGGACGCTGGGCGGCCCGAGGGGCGCGGGCGGGCTCCGCGGCTCGGGGACTCGAGGGCTGCGCGCTCATGGCCCGGGCCTGGCCCTGGACCGCGCACCCCGGACACCCCGGGTTCGCTCGGCGGCGGCCCGGGCTCCAGACACCATCTTCTCAGCCAGCTGGCCCGCCTGGCTGTTCTTGAAAATGTTATAGAGCTTCAGGTAAAGGCAGCAGGAATCTGTGGCCCTCTTCGCAAAGACTACCTCCATCCTTCCTCCCCCTCAGTCAGTAAGAACAGTAATTTTACCAACCTGAAGTTCAACACGGAATTCATAAACTTTGGTGCTAGAGGGGGCTGACTCAATTGGGCAATAGGTCAAAATACTACAGCCTTCCTCGCTAAAAGTGGAAACTCAGTAGGAAACAAAAAAAGAAAGAAGACTTGTAGCTTTTCCAGCTCAAGGTTACAATCACAGTTACAAGTGGTAGACCAATAAGAAATTGAATAGCGAGATCCTGGATATGATACATCCACAGTAGGATTAGATAAGATCACCACACATTTCTGGCCTGCAGATAACCAATGCATTTGTGCAGGTGAGACTCAAGAAAGCCAGGTGGGAAAGTAAGGCCATGGCAGACTTGAGAATGGGAGAACTCTGAATGTGCTTCCTGACCCACACAAAGATCAGTCATCAGGAGGTAGGAGCTTTATGGGTTCAAGGTGCTTGAGAAAAATCTGGCCAAATCTTGATTGATCTCTAAGTTATGCAGACAAAGGGACAACCTCAATAGCTACATGTCATGGGGAAGAAAGATTATACAGTTTAAATCTATGGAAATTACTTAATCAACAACAACATCCTCAGAAAAATTAGTCAGAATTCAGAGTTGCCATAATATATTATCTAAAATTTCCATTTTGGGGCAAAACAACTACTAAGCATGCAAATAATTAGGAAAGCATGATCCACACTCACGAAAAAAAGGAATCAATAGAGATTGACTCAGAGTAGCAGCTGGGTGCAGTGGCTCACACCTGTAATCCCAGCACTTTGGAAGGCCAAGGCGGGTGGATCACCTGAGGTAGGGATTTCGAGACCAGCCTGACCAACATGGAGAAACCCTGTCTCTACTAAAAATACAAAATTAGCCTGGCTTGGTGGCGTGTGCCTGTCATCCCAGCTACTGGAGAGGCTGAGGCAGGAGAATCACTTGAACCCAGGGGGCAGAGGTTGTGGTGAGCTGAGGTTGCACCATTGTACTCCAGCCTGGGCAACAAGAGCGAAACTCTGTCTTGAAAAAAAAAAAAAAGAAGAAAGAAAGAAAAAGAAAAAAAGAAATTGACTCAGAGTAGACCTAGATGATGTATGTGGCAAACAAATAATTAATGAAACACATGATGTCTACGATTCCGTAAATAATCTTTACAGAGAAATAGAACCCAAAAACCCAAATATTGGAAGTGAAAAAGAAGCAAATAGAAATTCCAGAGTTGAAAAGTATTTTCAATATGAAGATTTTGCTTGTTATATCAACAACAAATTTGAGATGAGGGGCGAAAGAAGCAGTAAGCTGAAATATAGTTCAGTAGAAATATCTCAATCTGAAAAGTACAGACAATTTTTTTTTAATAAACGTAGCATCAGAGGCATGTGGGGCAATGTTAAGCCTACCAACATATGTGAAATAAGGGTCCCAGAAGTAAAAAAAGAGAAGGGAAGGGGAAAATAATTTATGTGAAAAAATAATAGATAAAATCCTCCAAAATTTGATGAAAGGCTGTCTACAAATATTAAAAGCTCCACAAACCCCAAATAGGATAAGCATATCAGAATTCACACCTAGACACATCATAATCAATGACTGAAATAGAAATACAAAGACAAAATCTTGAAAAAAGTAAGAGAAAAAAATGACTCATCAGATATGGAAAAAAATATGATTAATAGCTGACTTATCATTATAAACAGTGAAGACCAGGAAGCAGTAAAATGACATATTCAAGTGCTGAATTTTTTTTTCTTTTTCTTTTTTTTTTTTTTTTTGAGACTGAGTCTTGCTCTGTCACCCAGGCTGGAGTGCAGTGGCATGATCTCTGCTCATTGCAAGTTCCGCCTCGCAGGTTCACGCCATTCTCCTGCCTCAGCCTCCTGAATAGCTGGGACTACAGGCACCCACCACCACGCCCAGCTAATTTTTTGTATTTTTAGTAGAGATGGGGTTTCACCGTGTTAGGCAGGATGGTCTCAATCTCCTGACCTTGTGATCTGCCCGCCTTGGCCTCCCAAAGTGCTGGGATTATAGGCATGAGCCACCGTGCCCGGCTTTGCTGAATATTTTTAACTGTCAACCAAGAATTCTGTGTCCATCAAAACTATTCTCCAAAAAATAAAAGCAAAATAAACACATTTCCAAGTAAATGAAAACTGAGAAAATGCATTACTAGAAGATTTGACCTAGAAGCAGCACTAAAGGAAGAACTTTAGGCTTAACAAAATATTCCCAGCACCTTAGGCTTAATAAAACATTCCCAGACAGAAACTAAAGTTCACGGGGAGAAATGAAGAGCACTGGAAGTGGTAAAATGTAGGTAGATTGAAAGACCCCCTTTTCCACTTACTTTCCTTTTGAAAATAGACATTTTAAACAATTATTGTAAAACTTTATTGTTAAAGTTTTACATATTCATACACACACAGTTAGATGTATGGATATGTGTGTGTATTTATTTATGACGGTAATAATCAAAAAAGAGGAAAGAAATGGAATTATATTAAAGTTGCTCTATTTTACTGGAATTATGTTAGCATTAACCTGAGGTAGAACTACACACAAAAAAACCCATAAAACATTACTGTGAGAAATTTAAAGATCTAAATGAAAGGAGATGTACCATGCTCACTGATTGAAAAACATTATTGTTAATATGACAGTCCTCCCCAGATTGATCTACAGCTGAAACTCAATCCATACGAAAATTCCAGGAGCATTTTTTCACAGACATAGACAAGCCAATCCAAAAAAAATTATTTGGCAATGCAAAATACTTAGAACAGCCTAAACAGTTTTGAATAAGAAATACAAATTTGGTAAATGTATATTTGAAATGAAATAGTTCCCTTGACCCCTTCATGAGTCTTGTGAAGGGGTTGGCTTGTTTACTCAGCCCACAGGTCTCAACCCCTCATGGGAGGGGAAGCATGCAGGTGAGCAGGTGCAGAGGCTAGGATGAGTGCTTCTGGGCAACCAGGAGGAGCAGAACTCCATGTGGTCCCGTGGCAGTGTCTAGGAGTTGCCCATGACCCCTGGAGTTACAGTATGCCCTTTTAGTTTTGCTATCCGTGGATGGCTTAAGTATTAGACAGCTCAGTGGAGGGCCAGTGTGACAGCCTTTTGCACCCACACCTGGGACCTTGTCCAGCATCCAGGAGGAGTCAGGTTGCATGAATGAATTGAAGGATGGTAAATGCAGAAGATTTTATTGCCAATGAAAGTGGCTCTCAGTGGGATGGGCAGCTGGAAAGGGAATGGAGTGGGAAAGTGGTCTTCCCCTGGAGTTCAGCTGGGAATGTCCCCAGACAAACTCTTCTCTGAGGTCCTACTGTCAAGCTGTCCCTCTGAAGTCAAGCTGCTTCTCACTGACATCAAGGTGCTGCTTCTCTTCTCTCCTTCTCTGCTGCACTGCTTTGCCCCTCTGCCAGTGGAGCCTAGGGTTTATATGGGTGCAGGATGGGGAGCAGGGCAGGCCAGGGTGGTTTTGGAAAACGCAACATTCAAGGGGGAAAACAGAAATGCACATTCTCACTTTGGGTCACAGGTCCAGGCTTGAGGGGGAGACCTCACCAGGGACCCCACCCTTTTCTACCTAGTACCTCCTATTCATATCACACTGACTAATTTTGATACTAACCATAAAGCTACAGTAATCAAGAGTGTAATGATACTGGAGTAATAAAGACAGACAAATAAATCAAAGGAACAGAATATAGAGTCCAGAAATAAACTCTTACCTTTATGGTCAATTGAGTTTTAACAAAGAGGCCAAGACAATTCATTAGAAAAGGAGAGTGATTTCAACAAATGATGCTAAAACAATTGAATATTCATGAGAAAAAAATGATCATAAACCCTTGGCTTATATTAGACATAAAAACTACTCCAAAATAGAACATAGACCTAAATGTAAGTAAGAGCTAAAACTATAAAACTTTAGAATAAAACATAGAAGAAAATCTTTCTGGCCTTAATTTAGGCAAAATTTTACTTGATTGGATACCAAAAGTATCCAATCATTAAATAATATAATTGGAAATTGAACTTCATAAAAATTTTAAAAATATGCTTTTCAAATGCCAACTTTAGAAAAATAAAGAAAACCAAAGACTGAAAAAAGATATTTGAAAATAACATATCTAATAGAGGACTTGTGTCCAGAATATATCAATAACTCTTACAACTCAATAATATAACAAACAATTCAATAAAAATAGATAAAATGTTTGAACAGACATTTCACTAAAAAAAAAACCAAAAACACATACACAGAAATTGCTCACAAGCTCATGAAGAGATACTAAACATCTTTTAGTAACTAGGGAAAAGTAAATTAAAAGCGCACACCCACTATAATGACTGCAATAAAAAAGATTGACAATACCAGGTGTTGGCATGAATGTGAAGAAACTAGAACTCTTAGCCATTGCTAGTGATGAAGTAAAATGGTACAGTCACTTTAGAAAACAGTTTGATGGGGTTTTTTAAAGTTAAATATTAATAATATTAATGTATGACCCAGTAATTCCATTCCCAGGTAACTTCTCAAGAGAAATGAAATATGTCTACACACAGTTTTGTCCACAAATATTTCTAGCAGAATTATTCATAATAACCAAATGCTGAAAAAAAAAAACCAAATGTCCATCAACTGGTGAATGCATAAACAAAGTATACAAAGTATTTATACAATTGGATACTATTCAGCAATACAAAAGAATAACAACTGATAGATACAACAATAAAATGAACCTCAAAAATCTGGCAAATAAAAGAAACCATACACAAAGACTACCTATTGTATTATTCCAATTCTAAAATTCTAAATAATAAAAAAGGCAAAACCACAGTAACAGAAAGCAGATCAGAGGCTATCTGAAATGGGATGGGAGTGAGAATTGACTGCAAACAGGCATGAGGGATTTTGGAGTGATAGGGTATTCTCAAATCGGATTATGACACTGGTTGTGCCACTGAATAAATTTGCTCAAAATCATTGAACCGTATGCTTAAAACAAGTGGATATTATGGCTTTAAATTATGCATCAATAAGGCTGTTTTAGAAACCAATAGATATTTATCAAAGAAAATAAAAACAAAAAGTGTGGGAGGGTGGAGCCAAGATGGCTGAATAGGAACAGCTCCAGTCTATAGCTCCCAGCATGAGCAACACAGAAGATGGGTGATTTCTGCATTTCCAACTGAGGTATCGGGTTCATCTCACTAGGGAGTGCCAGACAGTGGGTGCAGTGCACCAAGCATGAGCCGAAGCAGGGCGAGGCATCGCCTCACCCGGGAAGCACAAGGGGTCAGGGAATTCCCTTTCCTAGTCAAAGAAATGGGTGACAGATGGCACCTGGAAAATCGGGTCACTCCCACCCTAATACTGTGCTTTTCCAATGGGCTTATCAAACGGCACACCAGGAAATTATATCCCGCACCTGGCTTGGAGGGTCCTACTCCCACAGAGCCTTGCTCATTGCTAGCACAGCAGTCTGAGATCAAACTGCAAGGCGGCAGTGAGGCTGGGGGAGGGGCACCCGCCATTGCTCAGGCTTGAGTAGGTAAACAAAGCGTCCCGGAAGCTTGAACTGGGTGGAGCCCACCACAGCTCAAGGAGGCCGGCCTGCCTGCCTCTGTAGGCTCCACCTCTGGGACAGGGCACAGACAAACAAAAGACAGCAATAACCTCTGCAGACTTAAATGTCCCTGTCTGACAGCTTTGAAGAGAGTAGTGGTTCTCCCAGCATGCAGCTTGAGATCTGAGAACGGGCAGACTGCCTCCTCAAGTGGGTCCCCGACCCCGGAGTAGCCTAACTGGAAGGCACCCCCCAGTAGGGGCGGACTGACACCTCACACAGCCAGGTACTCCTCTGAGACAAAACTTCCAGAGGAACGGTCAGGCAGCAGCATTTGCAATTCACCAATATCTGCTGTTCTAGAGCCTCCGCTGCTGATACCTAGGCAAACAGGGTCTGGAGTGGACCTCCAGTAAACTCCAACAGACCTGCAGCTGAGGGTCCTGACTGTTAGAAGGAAAACTAACAAACAGAAAGGACATCCACACCAAAAACCCATCTGTACGTCACCATCATAAAAGACCAAAGGTAGATAAAACCACAAAGATGGGGAAAAAAATAGAGCAGAAAAACCGGAAACTCTAAAAATCAGAGCGCCTCTCCTTCTCCAAAGGAACACAGCTCCTCACCAGCAATGGAACAAAGCTGGACAGAGAATGATTTTGATGAGTTGAGAGAGGAAGGCTTCAGAACATCAAACTACTCTGAGCTAAAGGAGGAAGTTCGAACCAATGGCAAATAAGTTTAAAACTTTGAAAAAAATTAGACGAATGGATAACTGGAATAACCAATGCAGAGAAGTCCTTCAAGGACCTGATGGAGCTGAAAACCAAGGCACGAGAACTATGTGACAAATGCACAAGCCTCAGTAACTGACGCAATCAACTGGAAGAAAGGGTATCAGCGATGGAAGACGAAATGAATGATATGAAGCGTGAAGAGAAGTTTAGAGAAAAAAGAATACAAAGAAACAAACAAAGCCTCAAAGAAATATAGGACTATGTGAAAAGACCTAATCAACGTCTACTTGGTGTACCTGAAAGTGACGGGGAGAAAGGAACCAAGTTGGAAAACACTCTGCAGGATATTATCCAGGAGAACTTCCCCAATCTAGCAAGGCAGGCCAACATTCAAATTCAGAAAATACAGAGAATGTCACAAAGATACTCCTCGAGAAGAGCAACTCCAAGACACATAATTGTCAGATTCACCAAAGTTGAAATGAAGGAAAAAATGTTAAGGGCAGCCAGAGAGAAAGGTCGGGTTACCCACAAAGGGAAGCCCATCAGACTAACAGCTGATAGCTTGGCAGAAACTCTACAAGCCAGAAGAGAGTGGGGGCCAATATTCACCATTCTTAAAGAAAAGAATTTTCAACCCAGAATTTCACATCCAGACAAACTAAGCTTCATAAATGAAGGAGAAATAAAATACTTTACAGACAAGCAAATGCTGAGAGATTTTGTCACCACCAGGCCTGCCCTAAAAGAGCTCCTGAAGGAAGCATTAAACATGGGAAGGAACAACCGGTACCAGCCACTCCAAAAACATGCCAAATTGTAAAGACCATCAAGGCTAGGAAGAAACTGCATCAACTAACGAGCAAAATAACCAGTTAACATCATAATGACAGGATCAAATTCACACATAACAATACTAACCTTAAATGTAAATGGGCTAAATGCTCCAATTAAAAGTCACAGACTGGCAAATTGGATAAAGAGTCAAGACCCATCAGTGTGCTTTATTCAGGAAACCCATCTCACGTGCAGAGACACACATAGGCTCAAAATAAAGGCATGGAGTAAGATCTACCAAGTTAATGGAAAACAAAAAAAGGCAGGGGTTGCAATCCTAGTCTCAGGTAAAACAGACTTTAAACCAACAAAGATCAAAAGAGACAAAGAAGGCCATTACATAATGGTAAAGGGATCAATTCAAAAAGAAGAACTAACTATCCTAAATATATATGCACCCAATACAGGAGCACCCAGATTCATAAAGCAAGTCCTTAGTGACCTACAGAGAGACTTAGACTCCCACACAATAATAATGGGAGACTTTAACACCCCACTGTCAACATTAGACAGATCAACGAGACAGAAAGTTAATGAGGATATCCAGGAATTGAACTCAGCTCTACACCAAGCAGACCTAATAGACATCTACAGAACTCTCCACCCCAAATCAACAGAATATACATTCTTTTCAGCACCACACCACACCTATTCCAAAATTGACCACATACTTGGAAGTAAAGCACTCCTCAGCAAATGAAAAAGAACACAAATTATAACAAACTGTCTCTCAGACCATAGTGCAATCAAACTGGAACTCAGGATTAAGAAACTCACTCAAAACTGCTCAACTACATGGAAACTGAACAACCTGCTCCTGAATGACTACTGGGTACATAACGAAATGAAGGCAGAAATAAAGATGTTCTTTCAAACCAATGAGAACAAAGACGCAACATACCAGAATCTCTGGGACACATTCAAAGCAGTGTGTAGAGGGAAATTTATAGCACTAAATGCCCACAAGAGAAAGCAGGAAAGATCTAAAACTGACACCCTAACATCACAATTAAAAGAACTAGAGAAGCAAGAGCAAACACGTTCAAAAGCTAGCAGAAGGCAAGAAATAACTAAAATCAGAGCAGAACTGAAGGAAATAGAGACACAAAAAACCCTTCAAAAAATCAATGAATCCAGGAGCTGGTTTTTTGAAAGGATCAACAAAATTGATAGACTGCTAGCAAGACTAATAAAGAAGAAAAGAGAGAAGAATCAAACAGACCCAATAAAAAAATGATAAAGGGGATATCACCACCGATCCCACAGAAATACAAACTACCATCAGAGAATACTATAAACACCTCTACACAAATAAACTAGAAAATCTAGAAGAAATGGATAAATTCCTCAACACATACACTCTCCCAAGACTAAACCAGGAAGAAGTTGAATCTCTGAATAGACCAAAAGCAGGCTCTGAAATTGAGGCAATAATTAACAGCTTACCAACCAAAAAAAGTCCAGGACCAGATGGATTCACACCCAAATTCTACCAGAGGTACAAGGAGAAGATGGTACCATTCCTTCTGAAACTATTCCAATCAATAGAAAAAGAGGGAATCCTCCCTAACTCATTTTATGTGGCCAGCATCATCCTGATACCAATGCCTGGCAGAGACACAACAAAAAAAGAGAATTTTAGACCAATATCCTTGATGAACATTGATGCAAAAATCCTCAATAAAATACTGACAAACCAAATCCAGCAACACATCAAAAAGCTTATCTACCATGATCAAGTGGGCTTCATCCCTGAGATGCAAGGCTGGTTCAACATACACAAATCAATAAACATAATCCAGCATATGAACAGAACCAAAGACAAAAACCACATGATTATCTCAATAGATGCAGAAAAGGCCTTTGACAAAATTCAATAACGCTTCATGCTAAAAACTCTCAATAAATTAGGTATTGATGGGACGTATCTCAAAATAATAAGAGCTATCTATGACAAACCCACAGCCAATATCATACTGAATGGGCAAAAACTGGAAGCATTCCCTTTGAAAACTGGCACAAGACAGGGATGCCCTCTCTCACTACTCCTATTCAACATGGTGCTGGAAGTTCTGGCCAGGGCAATCAGGCAGGAGAAGGAAAGAAAGGGTATTCAATTAGGAAAAGAGGAAGTCAAATTGTCCCTGTTTGCAGATGACATGATTGTATATTTAGAAAACCCCATTGTCTCAGCCCAAAATCTCCTTAAGCTGATAAGCAACTTCAGCAATGTCTCAGGATACAAAATCAATGTACAAAAATCAAAAGCATTCTTATACACCAAAAACAGACAAACAGAGAGCCAAATCATGAGTGAACTCCCATTCACAATTGCTTCAAAGAGAATAAAATACCTAGGAATCCAACTTACAAGGGATGTGAAGGACCTCTTCAAGGAGAACTACAAACCACTGCTCAGTGAAATAAAAGAGGATACAAACAAATGGAAGAACATTCCATGCTCATGGGTACGAAGAATCAATATCATGAAAATGGCCATGCTGCCCAAGGTAATTTATAGATTCAGTGCCATCCCCATCAAGCTACCAATGACTTTCTTCACAGAATTGGAAAAAACTACTTTAAAGTTCATATGGAACCAAGAAAAAGCCTGCATTGCCAAGTCAATCCTAAGCCAAAAGAACAAAGCTGGAGGCATCATGCTACCTGACTTCAAACTATACTACAAGTCGGAGCCATTGTGGCTCTGGCCGATTGCGCCGGCCTTCGGGCCCTCAGGGAGGCGAGGGTGCGAGAGCCTCGAGTTCGAGGCCGACCTCGTCCACATTGGTAGGAAAAAAACAAACTATACGACAAGGCTACAGTAACCAAAACAGCATGGTACTGGTACCAAAACAGAGATATAGACCAAAGGAACAGAACAGAGCCCCACAAATAATGCCGCATATCTACAACTATCTGATCTTTGACAAACCTGACAAAAACAAGAAATGGGGAAAAGATTCCCTATTTAATAAATGGTGCTGGGAAAACTGGCTAGCCATATGTAGAAAGCTGAAACTGGATCCCTTCCTTACACCTTATACAAAAATTAACTCAAGATGGATTAAAGACTTAAATGTTAGACCTAAAACCATAAAAACCCTAGAAGAAGACCTAGGCAATACCATTCAGGACATAGGCATGGGCAAGGACTTCATCTCTAAAACACCAAAAGCAATGGCAACAAAAGCCAAAATTGACAAATGGGATCTAATTAAACTAAAGAGCTTCTGCAAAGCAAAAGAAACCACCATCAGAGTGAACAGGCAACCTACAGAATGGGAGGAAATTTTTGCAACCTACTCATCTGACAAAGGGCTAATATCCAGAATCTATAATGAACTCAAACAAATTTACAAGAAAAAAACAAACAACCCCATCAAAAAGTGGGCAAAGGATATGAACAGACACTTCTCTAAAGAAGACATTTATGCAGCCAAAAGACACATGAAAAAATGCTCATCATCACTGGCCATCAGAGAAATTCAAATCAAAACCACAATGAGATACCATCTCACACCAGTTAGAATGGCGATCATTAAAAAGTCAGGTAACAACAGGTCCTGTAGAGGATGTGGAGAGATAGGAACACTTTTCCACTGTTGGTGGGACTGTAAACTAGTTCAACCATTGTGGAAGTTGTTGTGGTGATTCCTCAGGGATCTAGAACTAGAAATACCATTTGACCCAGCCATCCCATCACTGGGTATATACCCAAAGGATTATAAATCATGCTGCTATAAAGACACATGCACATGTATGTTTATTGCGGCACTATTCACAATAGCAAAGACTTGGAACCAACCCAAATGTCCATCAATGATAGACTGGATTAAGAAAATGTGGCACATACACCATGGAATACTATGCAGCCATAAAAAATGATGAGTTCATGTCCTTTGTAGGGACATGGATGAAGCTGGAAACCATCATTCTCAGCAAACTATTGCAAGGACAAAAAACCAAACACTGCATGTTCTCACTCATAGATGGGAATTGAACAATGAGAACACATGGACACAGGAAGGGGAACATCTCACACCGGGGACTGTTATGGGGTGGGGGGAGGGGGGAGGGATAGCATTAGGTGATATACCTAATGCTAAATGACGAGTTAATGGGTGCAGCACACCAACATGGCACATGTATACATATGTAACAAACCTGCACGTTGTGCACATGTACCGTAAAACTTAAAGTATAATTAAAAAAAAAAGTATGGATAAGCACATTTCTTTACCCTCTTACTATCCATATAATCAGTTGCCACTTTGGTTTAACTCTTTCCATGTAATATATGATGTATCAGAATGAGTTGAATCAATCCACTATGATTGGAGTTTTAGGTTGTTTCTGGTCTTTTATCAGTAAGTGATTCTAAAATAAACATCCTTATACATTTATTTTTTGTTTGGATATCTGATTAATACCTCAGGATAAATTCTCAAGATTGGGCTAAGTTATTTGATTAAAAAATTTGTTAGTTTTTGATTTTGCAAAACAAATTACCACAGACTCAGCAGCTTAAAACAACACATGTTTGTGACCTCACAGTTTCTGTGGGTCAGGGACCTAGTCAGGGCTTGGCTGGGTTTTCCACTCTGTGTCTCACAAGGCTGCATTCAAGGTGTCAGCCAAGGCTGCAATCTCATCTGGACACAGGGTCCTTCCCAAGCTCCCTGTGGCTGGCAGAATGCAGGTCCCTGTGGGTACAGAACTGTCAGCTCCTAGAGCTCAGTCACCATTCTCTGCCATGTAGCCATCTCCACAATAGGACAATGTGTGTCTCCAAGGCCAACAGGACAGCATCTGTTCCTGCTTCGTGTCACTTGCCTCCAGACTCTTTTTTAAAGAGCTCATTTCTTTAGACCAGCCCCACTGAGGATAATCTTCCTTTTGGTTAACTCAAAGTCAACTGATTAGGCACCTTCATTACATTTGCAAAATCTCTTAACCTTTGCCATATTCTGTAACACAATCACAGGAGTGCTATCCCTTCATATCCACAGTCTCTCCCTCACTCAAGGGGAGTGGATTGCACATGTGTGTTTACTGAGTTGGGAGTTGGCGAGGGTGGGGACTGGGGGCCATCTTAGAAATCTCCCTCCCACAAAGAATTTGCAAATTTATTAAGATTTATGATTTAAATTGCCAGATTTTCTGAAGAACATTTATACTCCACCGGTAAAGTGCTAATTTCCCCAACACTGGGTATTATCATTATGCTTAATCTTTGCCAAAGACAGGCAAATATTGTTGGCTTGGGACCACTGGGCAAAGATTGTGACAGTGAGAGAACAAGTATTGAATTCTTTGATTAATAGTAAGATTATTATGGCCTTTGGCAAGTTTTGCTTTTCTTTTGCAAATTACCAGTCCATTTATGTGGTTGTTTTCCTCTAAGGGTAATTATCTGTTACTTGTTTTTTAATAACCTCATGTTGAATATTCAGAATATTAACTATTTATGGTTTCTATAGTATTTTCTTTCAGTGTCTTAAAAATTGGGTTACAGAGACTTATGCCATGTAAAAATTTTTAACTTTCATAATCAGATCTATTAACATTTATGGTTTTTTTATGCTTTAACATATTTTTGCACTGTTTATTTCTAAAAAGAGAGAACCATATAAATCAAATGGGATTTCCAGCTTCCATCACAGAAGACATGAACTATAGAGTGGGAAATCATGTACAAAGATGTTTCTCATAATGCATTGCCCATCCATCTTCTGATTGTTATGTAAACCAATTCTTAACCTAAGGTATCCAGCCAGAGAGATGAATGTATCATTCCTCTAAATGACTTGGTCATGGGAAATATACCACATCATTCTGTTAGCTTTCAGGATGCAGCATGTCAACTTCAATTATTTTTTTCATTTCTTGTCTTGGACTGTCAGATTACAGCTCTGAGTATTTGAAAAGAGACAGAAGTATGAAACCAACTTTTTCTAGAGTATTTAGTTTTAATCTTGAGTTTTATCCCCCTCTCTGAGCACTATTTCCATGTTATATCTAATATTTTTTTCTTAATATGGGACCTAAAACATGCCTTATTTAAAAAAAATACCTTGGATAATCAAGAAAGTATGCCTTTTAGGCAAGATCTCTTCTCCCTGCTGTATTAAAAAATAATGATGAAATATTTCCGTGACAGAAACAAAATCACTTTATATCTATTAAAAAGTTGGTTCAAATCTCTCCTTTTTTATAGATGAATGAATCATAATATAAGGATATAAGTTTCTTAAACCTTCCTTGACGTCTCAGGCATTAAATGTCCTCATCTATAAAACGAAAAAGTGAAACAAGCTGATCTCTAAGGTCCAGTGAAATCTAACACTCTGATTCGTCTTGATGTTTGACTTGAGGTTTTCTGCTTATATTCTTTCTTTGCCCTTTTCAAATTCCCAGTCTAAAATCTTGCCTTCAAGGTTTTTCCTCTTTTCATTTTCAGATTCTAACTATGCATTCTTGTAAAACATTCCATTGTCACTTCCAAGTCAAAT
Source organism: Gorilla gorilla gorilla (assembly GCF_029281585.2). Taxonomy (NCBI): domain Eukaryota; kingdom Metazoa; phylum Chordata; class Mammalia; order Primates; family Hominidae; genus Gorilla; species Gorilla gorilla. The sequence goes on along the minus strand of NC_073231.2, from coordinate 65,277,107 downwards.
ATTCAAAACCAAACTCTTGCTATCCCTCTCGAACTACTTGGTTTCCATATTTATTGGATTTGTACCACAGTCCTTGGTATGCAGGCATGAAAAAAGGAATAATTTTTCATCATCCTTCCCTCACCCCATAGCTAATCAGTATCTAAGGACAGAATATTTGTCAGCTGCAACATCTGTCTCCCTGCCTTTTTCCAGTTCCTCCAAACACATTAGTTCTGAGCTGCCGTGTGTCCCTCCAGGACCCAATGTTGAAAATTCTTTATCTTCTTCAACTTTCCTGATACGATAACTCCACTACACTGTAGCCAGGTTGACATTCCTATGGTTCCCTATTTTTTGTTAGATTAAGAACAATGGCAATGAAACCCCTCTACAATATGTCTCAGTCTGGCTTTTCACACTTCTTTTTGTCTTCCGCATGCTTATGCCCAGTGTCTTAGCCTCCCAAGATCCTTGCTATTAATATTTCCTGATTACACACTATATTTTGCCATTTCCTGCCTTTTAGGGTTGGTTTTGAATTTCTATTTTCAGTGTTTAAAGTTTCTGTAAATGTTGGGATATTGACTTTAGCTAAAACAAACAAAAAATAACAAGTAATCACTTTAAATCTGTATCCTACTTCCAAGAAACAATATTTTCATTGGTGCCAAAATAATATATTCCATGTTAGCATAATATAGCAGAACTTAAAAAAAATTAAGTCTATGTAGAAGACAATGAGGATAGAGTGTGTTGGAGCTGTACGGAATCTTGGGAGGCTCTATTCCAATCTCCAGCTTCTAAGGATCAAGGAAGCCAGTAGCCTGACTACAAGCTATGAGCTAACTAGGAACAAATCTTGTACGAAAGATTTGAATTGTTTTCTATTGCTCAGGAAACTACCGAACTCTGCCCTTTAACAGGACCTGGTCAATCATTCACTCAACAAACAGGTTTTAAGTGCCTGCAATGTATCATGTACTGGGTCCTAAGAGGTGAAATATTTAAAATGGTGCCGCTTTCTAGGAATGCAGTCTTGGAGAAGGAATTACACATGGACAAATAAGTGCAATAAGAAGTGCCATGATAGAAATGGTGCATTGTAGACACAAAGGAGGAGGTACTCAGCTCTATCTGACGTAATGGGGGAAAGTAAAGGTTTTCCTAGATAAAGTAACACTATCGGCTTAATATAAAAAGATAAGTAATGTTCACAAGGGTGGACTAGCAAGGAACCATTATTACCGAAGGCACAGAAGTATGCATTAGATGATAATATTGGGGGGAAATGTAAACAATTTAGAATTCTAGAAGTTAAGGTACAAGACAAGGTGATATGGTTTTTGGCTGTGTTCCCACCTAAATCTCATCTTTAATTGTAGCTCTCATAATTCCCTCATGTTGTGGGAGGGACCCCGTGGGAGATAAATGAATCATGGGAGCAATTTCCCCATACTGTTCTCGTGGTAGTGAATAAGTCTCACAAGATCTGATGGTTTTATAAGTGGAAACCCCTTTCACTTGGCTCTCATTCTCTTCTCTTGTCTGCCGCCGCGTGAGACATGTCACCATGATTGTGAGGCCTCCCCACTCCTGTGGAAGTGGGAGTCCATTAAACCTCTTTCTTTTTACATTGCCAAGTCTCAGGTGTGTCTTTATCAGCAGCGTGAAAACAGACTAATACACAAGATATATCAAAATCAAATTTTTTAAGCAAGGCAAGCCCCCAGTTGTGAAGGGACTTACATGTCTTACAAAGAAGTTTGGAACAATAACTATCATTATCATTATTATTAGTGAGTATGTATCAGCTTCTCATTATAATTTATGGATCCTGCCTACTGATCACTTTCTATGATCACTATAATAAGTAATTTACATTGACAGACAAGGAAACTGAGGATCAATGATTAACTCACTTACCTAAAGCAACATGGCTATTAAATATTTCAGCCAAGATTCAAACTCAGGTCCACCTCATTTCAAAGCTAGACATGAATCACACTATAATCCTCACCTTGAGTCTGTAGACAATGTGGCACCATCAGGACATTTTAAATAAAGAAGAAATATGAATAGACTCTTGTCCTGGAAAGGTCTGGCAACAATATAGAGTTGCACCATCCAATACAGTAGCCACTAGCCACATTGAAAATTAAATAACTATTTAATAATTGAGAATTCAGTTCCTTGAGGGCAGCAGCCACGTTTAAAGTGTTCAGTACCTACATGTGTCTGGTGGCAGCTGTGTTGGACAGTACATGTGAACAGTTCCATCCTCACAGAAAGTTCTATCAGGCAGTACAGGTAGAGAGGAAAAGTAAAGAGTTTGTGAGGTGGGGTGAGGAAAGTAAAGAGACTATTACCTATGACAAGCAGGAAAGGATTAGAGACAAAACAAAGCACTAAGAGCAATGAGTTAAGCCTGTGTTTCCCAAAGTGTGACTGCCCCCCCTTTTCCCCTCAACCAGCAGCATCAGCATGGTGTGGAAATTTGTTAGAAGTGTGCATCCACGCAGAATCTGAAACTCGGAGTTGGGGCCCGGCCATCTGTGTTGTACCAAGCCCTCCCAGGGATTCTGATGTTCACTAACATGTGAAGGCCATGGATTTAGAGGAAGGAACAGAGCTGTAAAGCATGGTACAGAAATATAGACAATTTGGAGGCCAGATGCAAATGTGGATGATATGGTTTGAATGTTTGTCCTCTCCAAATCTCATGCTGAAATGTGATGCCCAGTGTTGGAGGTGGGGCCTGGTGGGAGGTGATTGGATCATGGGGCAGATCCCTCATGAATGGTTTAGCACCATCCCCTTGGTGATGAGTAAGTTCTTGCTCAGTGAGTTCTGGGACCTTCCCCACCCCCTCTTGCTCCTGCTCTTGCAATGTGATGTGCCAGCTCTCCCTTTGCCTTCTGCCATGACTGGAAGCTTCCTGAGGCCTCCCCAGAAGCAGATGCTGGCACCACACTTCCTGTACAGCCTGCAGAACTGTGAGACAATTAAACCTCTTTTCTTTATAAATTACCCAACTTTAGGTATTTCTTTATAGCAATGCGAGAACAGACACAAACACAGTGGTGCATATAGGAGAATAAATCTAGGATAACTCCTGGTGGGTTGATGAATAAAAGAGAGATGTTCAGAGGGAAATGATAATGAATTTGAGTTTGAATTCCTAAGGGACATTCGAGTATCATGATCCTGTTCAGTGTCAGCCTAGAAGTCAGGAGAAAGTTCTGGGATAAAGATGCAGTTTTAGGGTCACTGGGATTAGATGGTAGATTAGCTAGGGATGGAAGGGATAGGTAGCTCTCAATTTTTTTCCTGCATAAATGATAATTATCTGTGTGTCTGTAAAGGATGAAGGGTATATCTGGACTTATATACAATTCTCCACATGCTAGTTCCTTTTCTCTCTGATTCAAGGAGTCATTTCAAAATGCAAATTCAGTCAGATAGATGTGAATATGTTCTATTTTTAAAAGTAAGTGATGAACATGCATTGTTATGCTGACTATTATTAGTATGTATAACTTGTCAAACAAGATACCCAGAATCCTAAAGTGTACAGAGGGAAATGAGACCAGGTCTAAGGGCTGACCCCAGTTCAGTGAGTGTTGGAGTGTGGCTGCAGCAGAGGAACCAGCAACAAGGGGGAGAAAAATGGTCAGAGAGAGGGATGGGGTCCTGCAACTCCAGACAGGAGCACTTCGTAGACAAGGTGATGAGCACTGTCATATTCCAGAGAGACCTGTAAGATGAAACCTCGGACTTCGTTATTCTGAGGTCACCACTGAACTTTATTCAAAGTCATTTCTATTATTAGGGATAAATTGGCTGATCACCTCAAGAAGATTGGAGTATTCTGAAGAATAACGGGGGGTGAGGAAACGGAGGCACCACTGGTAGATTTATGCTTTGCACTATTACTTGGTTACAGAAGCGTTGCCTTATGTTCTCGGCATCTTACAGAGATTTTAGTGGAACAGGTCTTCTAATTTTTATACTTTCCCTACCCAGGGCCTCAGCATAAGTATGGCATAAAGGGGCTAGCATAGTATGAATACGATTACTCCACCCACTAATATTGATCCATTGGCCCTGGACAATGAGCTCACCTTAGTCCTCCATTCACCCAATTGGATTGATTCCCTTCTAGAATCCACTCTCTCCTCCAGTCTTCCTTGGCCTGCCTCATACACCTTAGTGACCTCTCCAAATCCTTAGAGTAAATATAGCTTCAGCTTTAAAGCTGGGACCTTCTCTGCAAAAAAATACCTTCTGTATAGTTCCTTATAATTGACCTGGCCTAAATTAATCCTCACACCCATCCTGTTAAGGAAGTAGGAAAGTGTTATTGTTCTTGTTTAGTGGGTGAAAATTGAGGTTCTGTGATAGCCAATATCTTCACCCCTCCTAAGTCACAAAGCAACAACCCTATCTTATTTATTTTACTAATTTATTCATTCCACATTTTTCCATGAAAGATTTCAGGTACAGGGCATCTGAAAAATAATAAGTAGAATGTCAAGATAACTTGATAAAGTAACATAGATATTCAGCTGCTAAATCTCCACATAATTGGTATAGCTGAGCTTTAAATTTGGTTCTAAGGTTTTTGGCAGCCAAACAGAAAGGCAGACACTGTCAATTATGCAGTTCCTATTTTCAAAAAGGAATAAGTGTGCCAGTTTCTCAGAGGCAGCGAAGTACATCCTTGTCTTAGTTCTAAAAGAAACTTCAGATCCATGTCTTTGCATATGGACCATTTCTATAAACAAGTGTAGTGAAACATATCTTATATTGGCTATAATGGTTTACTTTGGTAAAATTTCACTTAAACCCAAAGTTACAACAGGTTCTCTTTCCTTCCTTCCTTCCTTCTTTCCTCCCTTCTTTCCTTCTTTTCTTTTCTTTTTCTTCCTTCCTGTCTCTCTTCCCACCCCACCTTCCTCCCTCCTTCCCTCCCTCCCTCTCTCTGTCTTTCCTTCTTTCTTTCAATGAGATATTGTTCTGTCACCCAGGCTAGAGTGCAGTGGCGCGATCATAGCTCATTGCAACCTCCAACACCTGGGCTCCAGTGATCTCCTGCCTCAGGCTCTCCAGTAGCTAGGACTATAGGAGCACTTCACCACACCCAACTAATTTTATTTAATTTTATTTTTATAGAGACGGGGTCTCGCTATGTTACCCAGGCTGGTCTTGAACTCCTGGCTCAAGGGATCTTCCCACCTCTGTCTCTCAACACACTGGGATTACAGGCATCAGCCACCATTCCTAGCCTAAAACAGACTTATCAACACAAGCACACTTACTAACTTACTGATCACTGATGGACAGTTACCACAAAGATATAAAACTTTACATATTGGGCTGAATTGAATTTTTATAGTTGTGACTAAATTCTTTGCACCAATTAGCACATATTCCTGGAGTATGCTCTCTCTATAGAGAGTTAAAAATCAGGTAGCTTTTCTAACTGTCTACATATTTGTATACACACTGTGCACACACATATACACACAAAGTCTACCATCTTAAAAGAAAAAATATAAAGATTTTTCTAGAAAAATCTGTTTCTGAGTTTTCAGGAAATGCTCATTGGCTTCAGTGAAATGTCATCTAGTATTTTAAGATACTCCTGGAATAAATAGATATTCAGATGATTAGAATATAGACAAAAATTGGGGGCATTTAAGTTATTATTGGAGCAGATGCTGAGTATCCATCTCCCCTGACTCTCAGGCACTGATGATCACTAACATTTTTAATTAATCACAAATCCCTATGGATGCTAATGAGGCTCTGCCAAAATGGTCCTTTCCCTCACACAAAGTGCTGGAGGAACCATGCACCCAATGCTTTATTCCCGTATCTCATTAGGTAATCTATATCTGGACACCCAGGCACCACATTATCAGAGTGTTCTTCTAAAACTGAATGTTTGTATGCAGAAAACCAGTCTGTTAAAATGCATTAATGAACACCTGCTGGCCTTAGAGTCCCGAGCAAGGAACTGTTCCAGAATATTAAAGAAACAAAGTCATTCTCTCTGTCTTCAAGGAGTTTAAATCCTGTTGGAGAGACAAAATATACTGACATGTTATACAACTAAAAACAATAACCTAAGAACTTATAAATACATGCAAAATAATACAATAAATAGTCAGTGATACTAAATAGTACACGGATACCAAGGCAGTAGGTAAGGGAAATGACTGCTGAGAAAATGGAGAGTAAAGTGGTGACCTCTGCCCCCATCAGTTCATACAAAAGTAATGTGAAATGGCACCCAGATGCAGAGAGCAATGTTAGGTAGAATAATAGCTGCACTGTATGTGATGGCCCAGGGTTGTGGGCAGGTGAGCCAAATTACACAACATACAGGGGAATTCCATGCCTGAAAATGTGGATTGTCTTATTTCAGACCAGCGATTCATAAATGTTTTTTGTTTATTTTGTTGTTGTTGTTGTTGTTGTTGTTAGGCTATTTGGGGTGATGGGGGAAGGTCTTGCTCTGTCATGCAGGCTGGAGAGCAATGGTGTGATCAGATCTCACTGCAGCCTCAATCTCCCAAGCTCAAGCAATCCTCCTACCTCAGCCTCCTGAATAGCTGGCACTATAGGTGTGCACCACCATGCTCACTAATTTATTTATTTATTTATTTATTTATTTATTTATTTATTTGAGATGGAGTCTCACTCTGTTGTCTAGGCTGGAGTGCAGTGGCATGATCTTGGCTCACTGCAACCTCCACCTCCCAGGTTCAAACAGTTCTCTACCTCAGCCTCCCAAGTAGCTGGGATTATAGGCACGCACCACCACGCCCAGCTAATTTTTGTATTTTTAGTAGAGACAGGATTTCACTTTCTTGGCCAGGCTGATCTTGAACTCGTGACCTTGTGATCCACCCTCCCCAGCCTCCCAAAGTGCTGGGATTACAGGCATGAGCCACCACGCCCAGCCTCACATTCGCTAATTTTTTAATTTTCTGTAGACACAGGGTTTTGCCAATTGCTCGGGCTGGTCTTGAACTCCTTGGCTCAAGTGATCCATTCACTTCAGCCTTCCAAAGTGCTGGGATTACAGGTGTTAGCCACCGCACCTGGCTACGTCATAAATAATGAGCTCTTAGTTCACTTAGGGTACTTGAAAAACATGCTGATTTCGGGATCACTCACAGAGAGTCTAATTCTGTGGGTAGTAGGTAGAGCCTCAGAAAGTACATTTTCACAGTTCTCCCAAGGATAGAGTTAGTCTAAGGACCCCAACGGGAGGCCCACTGCCTAATGCACTAACCCAAGACCCACTCGTGTGGCATGAAGGAAAAGCCAGTATCAGAATTCACAGGGCATCCGACTGTCTTTAGGAAGCAGTACCTGGGAAGGGATAGGAATTCTAGAATGCTCCCCCCAGAGGTCAAAATGCCACTCAGGCAGGAAACGGATATGGTTTTAATCAGTGAAATTGCATGTTAGAAATAAACACATCTGAGCCAAGATGGCCGAATAGGAACAGCTCCGGTCTACAGCTCCCAGCATGAGCGACACAGAAGATGGGTGATTTCTGCATTTCCATCTGAGGTACTGGGTTCATCTCACTAGGCAGTGCCAGACAGTGGGTGCAGCGCACTGTGCGTGAGCCAAAGCAGGGCAAGGCATTGCCTCACTCAGGAAGTGCAAGGGGTCAGGGAGTTCCCTTACCTAGTCAAAGAAAGGGGTGACAGATGGCACCTGGAAAATCAGGTCACTCCCACCCTAATAATGCGCTTTTCCAACAGGCTTAAAAAATGGCACACCAGGAGATTATATCCCGCACATGGCTCAGAGGGTCCTATGCCCATGGAGTCTTGCTCATTGCTAGCACAGCAGTCTGAGATCAAACTGCAAGATGGTAGCGAGGCTGGGGGAGGGGCACCTGCCATTACCCAGGCTTGATTAGGTAAACAAAGCAGCCGGGAAGCTCGAACTGGGTGGAGCCCACCACAGCTCAAGGAGGCCTGCCTGCCTCTGTAGGCTCCACCTCTGGGGGCAGGACGCAGACAAACAAAAAGACAGCAGTAACCTCTGCAGACAAAAATGTCCCTGTCTGACAGCTTTGAAGAGAGTAGTGGTTCTCCCAGCATGCAGCTTGAGATCTGAGAATGGGCAGACTGCCTCCTCAAGTGGGTCCCTGACCCCTGAGCAGCCTAACTGGGAGGCACCGCCTGGTAGGGGCAGACTGACACCTCACACGGCCGGGTACTCCTCTGAGACAAAACTTCCAGAGGAATGATCAGGCAGCAGCATTTGCAGTTCACCAAGATCCGCTGTCCTACAGCCACCGCTGTTCTTCAGCCACCACTGCTGATACCCAGGCAAACAGGGTCTGGAGTGGACCTCTAGCAAACTCCAACGGAACTGCAGCTGAGGGTCCTGTCTGTTAGAAGGAAAACTAACAAACAGAAAGGACATCCACACCAAAAACCCTTCTGTACATCAACATCAACAAAGACCAAAAGTAGATAAAACCACAAAGATGGGAAAAAAACAGAGCAGAAGAACTGGAAACTCTAAAAAGCAGAGTGCCTCTCTTCCTCCAAAGGAATGCAGCTCCTCACTAGCAATGGAACAAAGCTGGATGGAGAATGACTTTGACAAGATGAGAGAAGAAGGCTTCATCGGATGATCAAACTACTCCGAGCTACAGGAGGAAATTCAAACCAATGGCAAAGAAGTTAAAAACGGTGAAAAAAAAATTAGATGAATGGATAACTAGGATAACAAACGCAGAGAGTCCTTAAAGGAGCTGATGGAGCTGAAAGCCAAGGCTCGAGAACTACGTGAAGAATGCAAAAGCCTCAGGAGCCGATGCGATCAACTGGGAGAAAAGGTATCAGTGACAGAAGACGAAATGAATGAAATGAAGTGAGAAGGGAAGTTTAGAGAAAAAGGAATACAAAGAAACAAACAAAGCCTCCAAGAAATAAGGGACTATGTGAAAAGACCAAATCTATGTCTGATTGGTGTACCTGAAAGTGATGGGGAGAATGCAACCAAGTTGGGAAACACTATGCAGGATATTATCCAGGAGAACTTCCCCAGTCTAGCAAAGCAGGCCAACATTCAGAATCAGAAAATACAGAGAACGCCACAAAGATACTCCTCGAGAAGAGCAACTGCAAGACACATAATTGTCAGTCACCAAAGTTGAAATGAAGGAAAAAATGTTAAGGGCAGCCAGAGAGAAAGGCCGGGTTACCCAAAAAGGGAAGCCCATCAGACTAACAGCGGATCTCTCGGCAGAAACTCTACAAACCAGAAGAGAGTGGGGGCCAATATTCAACATTCTTAAAAAAAGAATTTTCAACCCAGAATTTCATATCCAGCCAAACTAAGCTTCATAAGTGAAGGAGAAATAAAATACTTTACAGACAAGCAAATGCTGAGAGATTTTGTCACCAGCAGGCCTGCCCTAAAAGAGCTCCTGAAGGAAGCGCTAAACATGGAAAGGAACAACCGGTACCAGCCACTGCAAAAACATGCCAAAATGTAAAGACCATCAAGGCTAGGAAGAAACTGCATCAACTAATGAGCAAAATAACCAGCTAACATCATAATGACAGGACCAAATCCACACATAACAATATTAACTTTAAATGTAAATGGGCTAAATGCTCCAATTAAAAGACACAGACTGGCAAATTGGATAAAGAGTCAAGACCCATCTGTGTGCTGTATTCAGGAAACCCATCTCATGTGCAGAGACACACATAGGCTCAAAATAAAAGGATGGAGGAAGATCTACCAAGAAAATGGAAAACAAAAAAAGGCAGGGGTTGCAATCCTAGTCTCTGATAAAACAGACTTTAAACCAACAGAGATCAAAAGAGACAAAGAAGGCCATTATATAATGGTAAAGGGATCAATTCAACAAGAAGAGCTAACTATCCTAAATATATATGCACCCAATGCAGGAGCACCCAGATTCATAAAGCAAGTCCTTAGTGACCTACAAAGAGACTTAGACTCCCACACAATAATAATGGGAGACTTTAACACCCCACTGTCAACATTAGACAGATCAACTAAACAGAAAGTTAACAAGGATACCCAGGAATTGAACTCAGCTTTGCACCACGTGGACCTAATAGACATCTACAGAACTCTCCACCCCAAATCAACAGAATATACATTTTTTTCAGCACCACACCACACCTATTCCAAAATTGATCACATGCTTGGAAGTAAAGCACTCCCCAGCAAATATAAAAGAACAGAAATTATAACAAACTGCCTCTCAGACCACAGTGCAATCAAACTAGAACTCAGGATTAAGAAACTCACTCAAAACTGCTCAACTACATGGAAACTGAATAACCTGCTCCTGAATGACTTCTGGGTGCATAACGAAATGAAGGCAGAAATAAAGATGTTCTTTGAAACCAATGAGAACAAAGACACAACATACCAGAATCTCTGGGACACAATCAAAGCAGTGTGTAGAGGAAATTTATAGCACTAAATGCCCACAAGAGAAAGCAGGAAAGATCCAAAATTGACACCCTAACATCACAATTAAAAGAATTAGAAAAGCAAGAGCAAACACATTCAAAACCTAGCAGAAGGCAAGAAATAACTAAAATCAGAGCAGAACTGAAGGAAATAGAGACACAAAAAACCCTTCAAAAAATTAATGAATCCAGGAGATGGTTTTTTGAAAAGATCAACAGAATCGATAGACCACTAGCAAGACTAATAAAGAAGAAAAGAGAGAAGAATCTAATAGGCGCAATAAAAATGATAAAGGGGATATCACCACCGATCCCACAGAAATACAAACTACCATCAGAGAATACTATAAACACCTCTACAGAAATAAACTAGAAAATCTGGAAGAAATGGATAAATTCCTCGACAAACACACTCTCCCAAGACTAAACCAGGAAGAAGTTGAATCTCTGAATAGACCAATAACAGGCTCTGAAAATTACGGCAATAATCAGTAGCTTACCAAGCAAAAAAAAAGTCCAGGACCAGACGGATTCACTGCCGAATTTTACCAGAGGTACAAGGAGGAGCTGTTACCATTCCTTCTGAAACTATTCCAATCAATAGAAAAAGAGGGAATCCTCCCTAACTCATTTTATGAGGCCAGCATCATCCTGATACCAAAGCCTGGCAGAGACACAAACAAAAAAGAGAATTTTAGACCAATATCCTTGATGAACATTGATGCAAAAATCCTCAATAAAATACTGGCAAACCGAATCCAGCAGCACATCAAAAAGCTTATCCACCACAATCAAGTGGGCTTCATCCCTGGGATGCAAGGCTGGTTCAACATACGCAAATCAATAAATGTAATCCAGCATATAAACAGAACCAAAGACAAAAACCACATGATTATCTCAATAGATGCAGAAAAGGCCTTTGACAAAATTCAATAATGCTTCATGCTAAAAACTCTCAATAAATTAGGTATTGTTGGGACGTATCTCAAAATAATAAGAGCTATCTATGACAAACCCACAGCCAATATCATACTGAATGGGCAAAAACTGGAAGCATTCCCTTTGAAAACTGGCACAAGACAGGGATGCCCTCTCTCACTACTCCTATTCAACATGGTGCTGGAAGTTCTGGCCAAGGCAATCAGGCAGGAGAAGGAAATAAAGGGTATTCAATTAGGAAAAGAGGAAGTCAAATTGTCCCTGTTTGCAGATGACATGATTGTATATTTAGAAAACCCCATTGTCTCAGCCCAAAATCTCCTTAAGCTGATAAGCAACTTCAGCAAAGTCTCAGGATACAAAATCAATGTACAAAAATCAAAAGCATTCTTATACACCAAAAACAGACAGAGAGCCAAATCATGAGCGAATTCCCATTCACAATTGCTTCAAAGAGAATAAAATACCTAGGAATCCAACTTACAAGGGATGTGAAGGACCTCTTCAAGGAGAACTATAAACCACTGCTCAGTGAAATAAAAGAGGATACAAACAAATGGAAGAATATTCCATGCTCATGGGTGGGAAGAATCCATATCATGAAAATGGACATATTGCACAAGGTAATTTATAGATTCAATGCCATCCCCATCAAGCTACCAATGACTTTCTTCACAGAATTGGAAAAAACTACTTTAAAGTTCATATGGAACCAAAAAAGAGCCCACATTGCCAAGTCAATCCTAAGCCAAAAGAACAAAGCCGGAAGCATCACACTACCTGACTTCAAACTATACTACAAGGCTACAGTAACCAAAACAGCATGGTACTGGTACCAAAACAGAGATATAGATCAATGGAACAGAACAGAGCCCTTAGAAATAATGCCACATATCTACAACCATCTGACTTCGACAACCTTAGAAAAACAAGCAATGGGGAAAGGATTCCCTATTTAATAAATGGTGCTGGGAAAACTGGCTAGCCATATGTAGAAAGCTGAAACTGGATCCCTTCCTTACACCTTATACAAAAATGAATTCAAGATGGATTAAAGACTTACATGTTAGACCTAAAACCATAAAAACCCTAGAAGAAAACCTAGGCAATACCATTCAGGACATAGGCATGGGCAAGGACTTCATGTCTAAAACATCAAAAGCAATGGCAACAAAAGCCAAAATTGACAATGGGGTCTAATTAAACTAAAGAGCTTCTGCACAGCAAAAGAAACTACCATCAGAGTGAACAGGCAACCTACAGAATGGGAGAAAATTTTTGCAACCGACTCATCTGACAAAGGGCTAATATCCAGAATCTTTAATGAACTCAAACAAATTTACAAGAAAAAAACAAACAACCCCATCAAAAAGTGGGCGAAGGATATGAACACACACACTTCTCAAAAGAAGACACTTATGCAGCCAAAAAACACATGAAAAAATGCTCATCATCACTGGCCATCAGAGAAATTCAAATCAAAACCACAATGAGATACCATCTCACACCAGTTAGAATGGCAATCATTAAAAAGTCAGGAAACAACAGGTCCTGTAGAGGATGTGGAGAAATAGGAACACTTTTCCACTGTTGGTGGGACTGTAAACTAGTTCAACCATTGTAGAAGTCAGTATGGCGATTCCTCAGGGAACTAGAACTAGAAATACCATTTGACCCAGTCATCCCATTACTGAGTATATAACCAAAGGATTATAAATCATGTTGCTATAAAGACACATGCACACGTATGTTTATTGCGGCACTATTCACAATAGCAAAGACTTGGAACCAACCCAAATGTCTAACAACGATAGACTGGATTAAGAAAATGTGGCACATATACACCATGGAATACTATGCAGCCATAAAAAATGATGAGTTCATGTCCTTTGTAGGGACATGGATGAAGCTGGAAACCATCATTCTCAGCAAACTATTGCAAGGACAAAAAACCAAACACCGTATGTTCTCACTCATAGGTGGGAATTAAACAATGAGAACACATGGACACAGGAAGGGGAACATCACACTCTGGGGACTGTTGTGGGGTCGGGGCAGGGGGGAGGGATAGCATTAGGAGATATACCTAATGCTAAATGACGAGTTAATGGGTGCAGCACACCAACATGGCACATGTATACATATGTAACAAACCTGCACATTGTGCACATGTACCCTAAAACTTAAAGTATAATAATGATAAAATTAAAAATAAATAAATAAATAAGCACATCTGCAAACCTGCATAGAAAACTATTATTCGATGATTCATTTACTACCCAGTAGACTTTACTGGATGATTATATGTTGGATTTTGTAAAAAATAATTGAACTAAACTCTTTGAACTTTGAAAGGAGTCCAATATATACTCAAAGGGTTATAATAAAATGGAATTGTTTGCATGAAATTTGCTAACTGATAATTTTCATTGAATGTATTTTGGATTTCCAAAACAGAATTTTTATTTTTCATTATTTAGCAGGCCTCAATTAGATATGTTTATTTTCTTAGATTAAAGACTATAATAATTTCTGAGAAACCTTATGCCATGCTATTATCAATTATATTTTTAAAAGCTGTTCAAATTTGAGATCTTCTTACCCTAGGCACTTTGCAAATGAATCATTGTTAGCTCTGTTCATAATAAACTGAGAAAATTACTCAAATTCTCTAAGTAAATGAATATGAGTGCAAATTGACTGTAGGCTCACTCATTCAGGTGGTGGTAGACATTCATCCTACATCCTCAGGGCTTAGTGTTCTGTGTAGTTTGGGGAAAAAATGGGTGTATAATTAGGAACCCGGATTCCGAACATTAATCTGATCAATTTTTTCAGACCACATCTTTCACCCAGCATCATCACTCCTCATTATATTTCTATAATTTCAACTGCAAACTTTTTCTAAACTAAGATTTAGTATGAGCTTCCTTATAGTATAGCCTTAAGGTAACTTTGCAACTGTTATTTAGGAAATGAAAATAAAATGTGGTCATCCAAGAATTTTAAAAATAAGCAAAAATGCAAAGCCAAAAAGGCACATGTTAATGTTAAGAGAGTGGTATGAAACATTAAATTTGGCTAGAAATAAGGTTTTTGTTGCAAGAAGTAATGAGAAATGGGGCTGGAAAACTGAATTGAGCCAAGATATGAAGGATTTAACAGCCAATTTGATCCCCTCACTCATGGGTGATCATGGACGCCAGGTGGAAACACTTGAAAACTAAACAACACCCTTCAAAAATAATACATAGGTAAAAAATGAAGTCTCAAGGGAAACTTTTTAAATGCACTGTACTGAATAAAAACAAAAATACAACATATAAAAATGTATGGGACACAGGTATAGCAGTGCTGAGAGGGAAATACTAAATGCATCCATTAGAAAAGTGAAAAGCCTCTCCCTTAAACAAAAAAAAAAGTAGAAAGGGAAGAGCAAAATTAATGCAAAACACGAGGGAGGAAAATAATAAAGGTAAGAGAAGACAGCAATGTAAGTGAAAACAGAAAAACAATAGAGAAAATGAAATGAAATGAAATGAAATGAAATGAAATGAAATGAAAATGAAAAGCTGGTTCTTTGAAAAGATCAATAAAATTGACAAACCTCTCAAGAGACTGACAAAGAAAAAGGAGAGAAGACAAAATATGCATATCAGGAATGAAACAAGAAACATCACTACAGACCATACAATATCCAGAGTGAAGCAAGAGAATACCAGGAATAACACTACTCTCATAAAGCACTTAGGTGAAACGAACCAATTCCTTAAAACACATAAGCTACCCCAACTCACCCAGCATGAAAGAGATGACTTGAATAGCCCCATATCTATGAAGAATATTGAATTAATAATTTTAAAACTCCTTAAAAGAACTCTCCAGGCCAAGAAAGCTTTACTGGAAAATTCTACCAAACGTTTAAATAATTAATAGTAATCTACACAATCATCCAGAGCATAGAAAAGGAAGAAACATTTTCCAATTATTTTTATGAAACTCATATTACCCTGACTCTACATATAAAACGATGCAAAAAGAAAACTCCAGATTAATATCTCTCATGAAAATAGATGCAAAAACCATTGACAAAATATTTGCAAACTAGAATTCCACAACATTTAAAAGAGAAGGATACACCATAACCAAGCAGGGTTTGTACTAAGGATACAGTCTGATTCAATATTTGAAAATCAATCAATGTAATCCACCTGATTAACATGCCAAAGAAGAAAAATTACATGATGTGATGTTTAATTTTACGTGTCCGCTTGACTGGACCACAGGGTGCCCAGTTATTTGGTTAAATATTGTTCTGGGTGTGTCTGTAAGGGTGCTTTTGGGTGAGATTGACATTTGAATCATTAGATTGAGTAAAGAAGGCTGTCCTCCCCAGTGTGGGTGGGCCTCCTTCAACCCACTGAAGGCCTGAATGGAAAAGAAAGGTTAAGTAAGAAAGAATTCTTTCTCTTTGCCTGTCTTGTCACTGGGCCATTGATCTTCTCCTGTCTTCAGACTTGGACTTGTACTGGAACCTACATCACTGGCGCTTCTATTTCTCTGGCTTTCAGTCCCAGACTGGGACTATACCATCAGCTTTCCTGGATCTGACTTCTCAGCCTCCACGATTGTATGAGCTGATTCCTTATCATTTCTGTTTCTCTGGAGAATCCTCTCTAACACATGTGATCATATCAACTGAGGCAGAAAAAGCACTTGAGAAAATTCAACATCCATTCATGATAAAAATTCTCAGAAATCTAGGAAGAGAGGAGAACATCCTCAACTTGATAAATCTACAAAAACCTACAGTTTACAATGTACTTTATGATTGAAGACTATATGCTTTTTCCGTAAGGTCAGGAGCAAAGCAAGGTGTCCTCTGTGGCCACTGTTATTCTACATACTACTGGAAGTTCTAGACAGTGCAATAAGGCAAGAAAAGGAAATAAAAAGCACATACTTTGAAATGGAGGAAATAAAACTATCCCTGTTTGCAGACAGCATGCTTATCTGCACAAGAAATCACAAGGAATCTACAAAAACAAACAAAAAACTAGAACTAAAAAGTTCAGCAAGCTCATAGAATATAAGATAAACATAGAAAACTGAATTATATTTCTACTTATTATCAATAAACATATGGACTCTGAAATGTAAAATATAATACTATTTACAATCACTCAGAAACAAAGGAAATACTTAGGTCTAAGCATTTTGTATTTTTAGTAGAGATGGGGTTTCACCATGTTGGCCAGGCTGGTCTCGAACTCCTTACCTCCTGCCCCCCTCAGCCTCCAAAAGTGATCCGTCTGCCTTGGCCTCCGAAAGTGCTGGGATTACAGGCGTGAACCACCGTACCCGGACTAAGTGTTTCTTTTTCTACTGGTTATAGAGCTGGCTACTGTACTCCTTCTGGTTTCTCTCCATTGGGGTGGTCAGTTGCCCACTGGGGCACAGGAAAGGGGTTGGCTTCTGTTGAGGGCCCCAGGAGCTAAGTATAAGGATGTTCTGGGATTGGAAAAACCAGTGCTGATCATAATCTCAAAAGACTCGATCTGAATGCCATAATCCCAAAAACATAATTCTGGAAAATATAATTTTAATTTTGTTCTTAAAAAGCATTTATTTATGTTCTTCAAAGGGAATTTAAGAAACATAAAACATGAAAGAATACTACTTCATAGGCCACTTTATATGGTAAAATAGATACATATAAATAATCACATATAAATTTTTGCAAGCATAAACACCCAGGAATTCTAAAGACAGTCACACAGGTATAAGAGCTATGAAGAGATGAACCACAAAAAAATCTGTCAGAAAGTGAGGTATAAGTGCACATCACTTTAGTGCATAATTGTGTGCACCCAGCTTTATAGCTACAGTCATCTGAAATATTAATATCATGACAGAAAACCTAAGTCTTTTGACCAGATCTATCAAAAACCTCAGTGAGTCACCCCTGCATATGCAGTCACCCAAAGAGCTGAGCTGTCAAGAAATAGTATCTTTTACAACCACAGATGCACAAAAAGAACATCTCTACATTTATTGAGGAAGTTTTAATGTTCTTATATGCAAAGTCAACAATTGTGATAATGTACTTTCCTGAAGTCAAATTTGCAAAAATTGCATGAAACAAATTAGAACTCTCTAAAAGTCTCTGCACAATTATACCTCCAGCATCAGAAATAACACAAAGATGATATACATGGCATAGCCAGTTGGCATTATGTGTGAAGGGGCAGAAGTCATACACAATTGAATAGTTTGGCAGGAGAGATTTCTTGTATTTTTTGCCTGTGTTTTCACTTGATCTTTGAAACACTCACTGCACTTTTATTTGGATAGTGGTTGGGGTCTACAAATTTTGGAGGTATATGCTACCCATTTGAAAGTCTGGTCGTTGCTCAGCAATTAAGCAATTTTCCACCTTCACAGCACCAATAATAATTAGCTTTTAAACTTTTATCTTTCACCATTAAGTACCTTCATACACTTAACTTATCACAGTCTTTTGTGAGGGAGCAATTTCACAGATCTCTTTTATTGTGTTGTAAGGAATACGGTAAGAAGGAATGAAATTCAGTTTCCCCAATACCAAATTTGTACTAGTCAGGGTTCTCCAGAGAACTAGAACCAATAGAATATGTATATAGAGATATGAGAGGGGATTTATTAGGGAAATTGGCTCACACAATTCTGATGACTAAGAAGTCCCATGACAGACTGTCTGCAAGCTGGAGACCATGGGATGGCTGCAGGATGGCTGAATCCAACTCAGATGGCCTCAGAGCCAGGAAAGCCAATGATGTCACTCTCAGTCCAAGGCCAAAAGCCTCTGGACCTGGGGGACAGGTGGTGTAAGTCTTAGAGTCTGAAGGCCAGTGAGCCTGGAGTTCTGATGTTCAAGACAGCAGGAGACAAGTCTGCCCCAACTCTCAGAGAAAGACCAATTCACATTCTTTATTTGTTCTCTATGAGCCCACAGTCAGTTGGCTGGTGCCCACCAACATTCAGGGCAGGTCTTTCTCCACATAGTCCACTCAGACTCACACACTAATTGCCTCTGGAAACACCCTCACAGAAACACCCAAAATAATGCATTTACTGGGTTTCTAGACATGCCTTCTTTTTTTTTTTTTTTTTTTTTTTTTTGAGACAGTCTTACTCTGTCACCCAGGCTTGGAGCACAGTGGAACAATCCTGGCTCACTACAACCTCTGCCTCCCAGGGTCAAGCGATTCTCATGCCTCAGCTTCCCGAGTAAGTGGGATTACAGGTATGCACCACCATGCCCAGATAACTTTTTTGTATTTTTAGTAGAGATGAGGTTTCACCATGTTGGCCAGGCTGGTCTTGAACTCCTGGCCTCATGTGATCCACCTGCCTCAGCCTCCCAAAGTGCTGGGATTGATTACAGGCATAAGCCACCACCTAGTTACTCCTTAATGCAGTCAAAATGACACCTAAAATTAAATTCACGAGTCCTCCCATTGTCAGCCTGGCACCCCTACACATTGCCTTACAACATACTTCACTTCCAAGTAAAGCCAATAACAGATAATAGTTCCTCTTAACATGATGCCACCATCCCAAATACAACCAAAAATGCACTAATCCCTTCCACAGAACTCTGCTTTCAGGATTTCCAACTCTGGAATTTTAATCATTCAGGATTGTATATGGTGAACATTAGACATTAGTGCTTTTGATCATTCTGTATTTCAACATACAGGATTATGGCCTTTGGGACTGTCTTTCAGGATTATGATCAGCCGCAGATTGTAACATGTAAAAAGTCACGGACAATGAGTTACTCCTACACACCTTTTAGAATGGCAGAAATCCAAAATACTGACACCACCAAATACTGATGAGGATGCGGGGCAACAGGAACTCTTATTCACTGCTGAGGGATGTAAAATGATGCAGCCACTTTGGAAAAACTAAACATGCTCTTATCATATGATCCAGGAATCACATTCCTAGATATTTACTCAAGTTAGTTAAAAATGTAAACTCCTACAAAAATGTGCACACAAATGTTTACAGCAACTTTATTCATAATTGCCAAACCTGGAAGCAACTAGGATGTCCTTTGATAGATAAATAGATAAATAGATAAACTGTGGTACATCCAGACAATAGAATATTATTCAGCACTAAAAAGAAATGAGCTATCAAGCCACAGAAAGACTTGGAGGAATTTTAAACGTATTGTACTAAGTGAAAGAAGCCAATCTGAAAAGACTTCATATTGCGGAATTTCAACTATATGATATTCTGGAAAAGAATGGAGAGAATAAAAAGACCAATGGTTGCTGGAGGTTAGGGGGCTGACAAGGATGAATAGATGGGACACAAAAGATTCTCAGGGCAGTAAAACCACTCTGTATGATACTACAATGGTGGATACATGGCATTATACATTTGTCCAAACCCGTATGATTTACAACACGAAGAGTAAACCCTAATGTAAACAGTAGGCTTTCGTTAAAAATAATGTATTCATATTGGCTCATCAATGTACTGCATCGGTAACAAATGCATCACAATAATTAATGCAAGATGTTAATAATAAGGGAAACTGGCAGAATAAGGCTATGGAAACTCCCTGTACTTTCTACTCAATTTTCTTATAAACCTAATACCGCTCTAAAAAATAGTCTATTAATTTTTTAAAGGTGTAACTTAACAGTAACCATGTTACCCTTTCAAAAACTGTTTGTCAATTTTGCTACAAAAGAGAATTTCAAGTATTTATCTGTTAAGAACAATAGTTACAACAAAAACATGGAGATATTTTTGCAAATTAAAAACCCGTGGAGAGATAAGTTTGGAAACAAACCTAGGACTTAAAAGATGAAGTCCTGGCTCCTCATGTTGTGTTACTTTAGGTAAGTCAGTTACCCTCTTAGACCTCAGTCTAACACTTTTGTTATTTAAAAAAAAAAGGATTATTATGATGCATCAAATATTTTTACTAGATCTATTCACTTAATATATTTATTTTTAAGTATCTCAGTAAGTAAAATGAATTATTTAAACATTTTCAAATTCTACATAATTCCTAGATATATGTCTCCCATGAATATAAACATATACTTTAAATTATATGAACTAGGTAAGTCATCAACATGAAAATCAAGTCTAAATCAATTACACATTAAATTGGTTATGGTATGTATCTTTAACTTACCACCACCATCTATCTTCAAATCACTTTATGCCACTTGATGTATAAAAACTTTATAATAGTATACTTCTGCTTTCCCCTCCCAGCCTTTGTGCTATTGCCATCATACATTTACATGTGTTATAAACCCCCATGGTACATTATAATTGTTTTTGCCTAAATAGTTATGTTTTACATAAATTGAAAGTATGGAGATCCATTTTATATTTACCTAATCTTTACCATTTCTGACACTCTTCATTACTTTGCATACATCCAAGTTTGCTTCTAATATCCTTTCCCTACAACCTAAACCGTCTATAATATTTCTTATGAGATCATTTATAGTGCCAATCTATGGTGACCTAGGTAAAGAATATGTGGTACCTATACACATGGAATACTATGCAGCCATAAAAAAGAATAAAATGATGTAAAATGATGTTCTTTGCAGCGACATGGATGCAGCTGAAGGTCATTATCCTAAGTGAATTACCACAGGAACAAAAAAACAAATACCAAATGTTCTTACTTAAAAGTAGGAGTTAAACAATGGGTATTCATGGACATAATACTACTAGGGGAGAGAGGGAAGGAGAGGGGCAAGGGTTGAAAAACTCACCATTGGGTACTATGCTTAGTACCTGATGACAGGATCAATTGTACCCCAAAATTCAGCATCACACAATATACCCAGGTAACAAACCTGCAGATGTACCCTCTAAATCTAAAAGTTGTAATTATTAAAACCAAAAAACCTCACTTCTCACCTCCAAAAAATATAAAATTAAAAATAAAAGACGCTGTTTCATTCTCTCCTGGCTTGCATTGTTTATAACGTCAGCAGTTATCTTTGTTCATGTGTACATGACATGTTTTTTTTAATTATTTTTTTACTCTGACTACTTTTAAGATTTTTTTCTCTATCACATCTTTCTAGCAATTTAATACAAAGTACTTTGGAGTATGTATAGTGTGTGTGTGTGCACACACGCACACTTGTGTTTTGTTTTTTCTGCTTGTGGTTTGTTGAGAAACTTGGTTTACAGTTTCTTCAAATTTAGAAATGTTTCAGCCATTATTTCTTCCAATATTTTTTCTGACCACCCCCCCACCTTTATGACATTCCAGTTACACAAGTGATAGACAGTTTGCTATTGTTTCATAGCTTACTGAGGCTCAGATGGGTTTTTCCAGCCTTTTTCTCTCTGTGCTTCAGTCTAGATAGTTTCTATTCCTATGTATTCAAGTTCACTGACTTTATCTTATGAGGTCTAATATTCTGTTCTTCCTATCCAGTGTATTTTTTATTTCTGATATAACATTTTTCACCTTTAAAGTTTCATTTGGCTCTATTTTATATCTTTTCTTTCCTCATCATGTCCATGTTTTCTTCTACATTCATGAGCACATTTATAATAGCAGTTTTTAAATTAACACTTGCTAATTCCATCATCTTCATTATTTCAGGTTATGTTTCTATTGGCTGATTTTTCTCTGGGTTATTGGTCACATTTTTCTGTAGCTTTACATTGTCAATGATTTTTTATTGGATGTGGCATATTTGGAATTTGAATTTTGTTGTCTTCTTTGAAAGAATGTTGAATTTTGTCCTGGCAGGCAATTAACTTACTTGTGGATGAGCTTGATGTTTTGGGGGCCTCTTTTAAAACACTGGTAGGGCACATCTGGAGTATCTTTTATTCTAAGGCTAGTTTAGCTCTACTTTTTAAGACATAGCCTTCTGGGGTCTTTTCTGAATGCTCCAGGTGTTCAATGGGTTCTTTTATGTCTTTGGGGGTTTGTTTGTTTGTTTGTTTGTTTTTTATTGCTGGGGAGAGGAGAGGGAACAGAGTCTCGCTGTGTTGCCCAGACTGGCCTGAGACTCCTAGGTTCAAGTGATCCTCCCACCTCAGCCTCTTGAGTAGCTAGGATTACGGGCACACACCACAGCCCTGGCTTCTTTTATTTTGGATGGTCAAAACGTACAGTATCACAGCCCTATGTAAGCTCTGAGAATTGTTCCGTTTACAACTCCCCAGGAGTCTATTTTTGCCTAGTTTATGCATACATGGCAGAGCATTCAACAAAAAACTCAAAAGGATGCCTATGCAGGTTTCTGGAACTTTTTCTTTGCATCACTCCCTGCTCTCCGGTATTCTTCCCCACAAAGTTCAGCCATCTCAGCTCTCCTGAACACTGACAACTGCCTTTTTCAGAGTAATGCTCTACTTGAATTCCCCTTCCCTGTGCCACAGTTTAGAAGGTGTCTCCAGGCAAAGAGCCAGGGCAATTGCTGGTCTCACCTAATTTATTTTCTTTCTATTTAAGATACAGGCCTGTTCTGTTGTTCAGTATCTGAAATTGTTGTCTGTTATATTTTTTCCAGTTGTCTAGTTGTTTATGGAAAGGAAAAAAATTCAGAACCGGATAATTTGTCCATGCTTTATATATTTAGTAGGAGTTTCAAGAATGTCTTTATAATAGGCCAGATTGTCTCAAAAATTACAAGTATATTAAACACTAAATATGTATATGTTTCTTCTTAACCCCAAAATACTAAGCCATGATTTTATTTCTCTTAAACATTTCTATATTTAATTCTGAATTTTACTGGGTTTAAAAGATTCTCACCTGTTAAGGAAAACAGTCACCATCCCCATTAACTGAACCACAACACTGATTGTACTGATTGTGTTCTAGGCAGTCCTGAGGGGACTCACTGAGTACTGTTTGTGATTGCCATGTCCATGATGCCATCGCTTAGAAGAAGTGCCACTTGGCCCAAATTCCTGAATGCAAGATAAACACATTAATTCTTCTGTCTACTCACAGCAGTGCTCAACTCCAACTCCAGTTGATCGTTTGATCAGATTCTTCATTTGTTTGGTTCCTAAGATATAGACGTGTCTTTCTTTATGTCTTAAAAGGCCTTTAAATTCCATGGAATCCTGCATTTTTTTCAGTCCCGTGATTTACAGATGATGTATTGTGCTATTCAGTTGAATTTTAGATCTCTCTCCTGGCATTATCAAACTTGCAGCCATAACATCTGAGGTCACTCTCTCAGCACCAGGGGCCCTGTGAATCTGTGAGCACTGTGCCAGCACAGCCTTACAAAGTTGTGGCTCAGACAGGGCAGATGTGATACTCAGTAGCAGGGCAATTGTAACTATGCCAACAATGACTCTTTGGGTCTGGGGGAAAGTTTCTGTCTATCCACAGTGGACTCTAGAGGATAGTGTGGGCCAAGTGGATATAGTATTGGTTCATTCAGAAAAACACAAACTTCTCTAGGTATCTCAAGCTAGAAAGTGATTTAAATTAAGGAATTAAGAGACAAAATGTGGGAGCTAAAGGAGCAAAAATTGGGAAAGTTGGTGGTTTCCAAAGATGAGAAACATCAGAAAATCATAGCATCCTACCATGAGTAATGCCCATCTAATTCCTCATTTCTCTGCCCTGATACAGCATGTAAGCTCCAAAAAGCCTGGGTTTTGCTAGCTATTTCCTCTGCAGGCATCCATGCTCACCTCCAGAGGTACTAGAACTGCTGGCACTATTGCAATAGTCTGTAGTCACCTGCCTCTGCCATAAGCAGGGTAGTTTCTATTTTCTTCCCACATTTAACTTGTTATGAGTGCCTCCCATTGCCAGCAAGGAATCCCAACTGAGCACAAAATCTGGCAAATGCAGTTTGCAGGTTTCCAGCCACAGTGGCTTAGGGAAGAGTATAAAAGACCAAGTATGGGTCTGTAGCTATAGCTACATTAAAGCTATGGCTTTAATGACTCTATTTTTGAAAAGCCTGACACATAGGAAACTCTCAAAAAATAACTGTGGTTTCTGTTATTTTTATTTAATAATCAGTGGAATGAAAAGTCAACCTATATCTGGGCTAACCATACAGGAACAGACTGTAAAGATGACTGTGCCCTTTACCCAATAGTGCTACCCATCCACACAGTTCTCCTTTTTCCATTTCAGGAATGGATAAAACAATGATTGTATTGATTTCCTTCTCACTGTGGTATTAATTGCTTGTGGTCCCCAAACACAATGTAAGTTAGTAACCTTTGTATCCATCCATTTGTTATAGGATTTTTGGGGTGTCACTTCACCAGCCGGAAACCTCTGTGGCTAGTGGTGCCTTTGCCCGAGTTTTGCTCTGTCCCACTGGGCTCATTCTGCCCACTTGGCCTGTCAGGCTGCGTTTGGCTCATGCTACTGGCCTAGATCCCATGCCTGCCAAGGGCAAGCCAGGCACAGAGCAGCGAGGGGTGTATGAGTGGAGCGTGGGGTCCAGGCATGCTAGCTGCTGCTGCAGGGTGGGCAGCTCCAGGTGCCAACACAGGCACTGGCTCCCTGTGAGGGCACAGCTGGACCAGGCACACCACAAGCAGCACCCACAGCTGGCACTAGGGAACATAGTGGTGCCCACAAGCTTGGAGATGCCAGGAACCACAGGGCTCCAAAGAGGGAGTCACGGCCCTGGCTTGGGGAGTTCCCAGGTCTGGGCTCCCCGAAGAGCCGCAGCTCTCCTCTCCTTTTCTTCACCCACAACATGGCAAGCAAGAGGCATGTTTCAGCCCTGTTTGTGTTACAGCTCTTTAGCCCCGCCATTCAATGGGTCCCAAGTTCTCGTCCTGCATCCAGGAAGAATGAGGTATGCAGAGAAGTGGAGGGTGAGCAAGACGAAGAGGAGTTTTATTAAGTGACAGAACAGCTCAGAGGAGACCCAAAGTGGGTAGCTCCTCTCTGCAGCCAGGGTGTCCAACGAGTGTTCAGCTCTCAGCAGAGAGGGTAGCTCCTCTCTGTGAGCAGGTCATCCTATCATCGTTTCAGTTCTCAGCAGAGAGTGCCGCTCCTCTCTATAGCTGGTTGTCTGTCCTCTCTCCATCCTCTCTTTGAGTCTGGCTGAGTCTGGGGTTTTTATGGACCTCAGACGGGAGGAAGCGCATGCCGATTGGTCCATGCACAGCCATGGGTGGCCATGGGCAGGCCCAGGGAAAAGCACTACAAGTTCCCCCTCTGGTCTGCAGGACTGACTGCCCTGCCCCCAGGCTTCATGACCTCCCCAGCTGGAAGGTGGGGCATCACCAGGCACATGCCCCCTTCCACCCAGGAGCCTGTCTGTCTCCTGCCACTGTTCATGGCTCCCAGGCTGTTCATGCTGAGGGGTGCTGGCAGGCCAGCACCAGGCTGTCCTCAATACCTGCTTGGCCTCCCTCCCACGCTTGTCAGTGCCCAAAGTCCAGAGCAGGCTGAGGTAGCAGGGAGCTGGCAAGTCAGTGCTGCCTCGAGCATGTGCACACCCAGCCAGGCTTACAGTGCCTAGACTTGGCCCAGACTTGTCCCCTACTTTGCTCTGAGATTGGAGTGGGCACTGACAACAGGGAGAAGCCAGGCAGTGAGAGCAGGTACTTCTGAGCCTGCTGCAGGTAGGGAGGGCCTTCCTGGACCCCCAAGAGCACAGAGATGCCTGGGTCTGGAGCTGCAGCAGAGTAGCTACAGCCGCACCCAAGGAGCTCCCACCCCACCCACTCAGAAGGAGCAGGGCTTCCACTTGTCCCAGCTCCTGCTGGCTCCATGGAGCATGAACCCCCAGCTGTGCTTCCTCACAGCCTGTGGCAGGTGTTCCAGGTTCTCACTGTGCCCCTCTCTACCCATTCCTCCGTGCCCTACCACATTGGCACGCAGCTCAGCCCAGCCCCATCGCAGTGGCTTGCATGGTGGTGGGCTCCAGGGGGCCTCCCAGGGGTGGATTTGAGGATTGTCTGCTTCCCCCCCAGGCCCTCCCCACAGTGGCGGTGGATGATAGTAGTGATGTAGGGCCAGGGTCTGGAGGAGCAGAGGCTCTGGGCAAGGGAGTGGGTCCCACCCAGCTGCGAGAGGTTGGAATGGGGGCAGCTCAGTCGACTGCCTTAGGGATGCAAAGCACAGGCGACCCATCACTGCCACTACTGCTCCTGCAGCTGCTTCTGCTGCCACTGCTACTGCCTCTTCGCTGCAGCTGGCGGCCACTCCAGATGGCCTGCAGCTGCCATCACATTTGCAGTGAAAGAAGTTCTTTACCAGATGTATATATTCACACACCTCAAAAGCACCATATGAGAAATATTTTAGAAAAATTGCCTCAAGCATAACATCAAGGTCAAATTAACTTGAGAATATGAAGTCAGCAATGTTTGCTTAGAAATTAATTCAGTCACTCAGTCAAAGCTCACCTGCTGGCTGTTGCCAAGAGGGCTTTGACGATATGGTCTGTAAGGAAATGGGACACCGTAGGCATTTGATATATGTTAAGTAATAGTAATGAGGGCAATAAGTACTCGCATACTGAGTGGAGGGAGCTGTTCAGGTTAAGAAGAATGCTTCTAAGCTCTAATGCTTAATGGATAAAGATTAGGACTCTGGAAACCTTTCTATAGTCAACAGAATCATTGTCTCTTATTCACCCTGGCTGCCAATTCCTGGACCAGGGTCTGATAATGCAAATATCTCTTTAAATAGCAGTCTAAAAGAAAACTCATACTGTGTTTCTTTAAAACAAAAAAAAAATTACCATTTGAGCCAACCAGAGACCTGGGCTTAAATTCTGATTCTGTCCCTTACAAAAGGAGAGATCTTAAGACAACCAACCTCTCAGAGCTTCAGTTTACTCATCTAAAAATTAGGGCATTGATAATACATTTTTAAGATTGCACAGTGCTTCTCACATAAGTAATGAGTATTCTTATAAAACCAATCTGCAATTACAGGCAACTTCGGACCAATTTCTTTTTTAAGAAACTACAGTGAAAACCTAGATTCCCTCCCAACTCCCCTGCAAAAACTATGTAGGCTTTTGAATGTGATTTTATGTTTGAATCTCTATATGTTATATATCCTTCAAGTGCACCTCAGACAAAACACTGCATATCTAATTCTGGTTGAGGTGAGCAATTCATTTTCCTAGTTCAACATTTCTCAAATATTTGACGTATTTTCATAAATTATAATCCCATCACTAGAAAGTACCATTTAACAGATCAGAATTTATTCAATATATCTGAATAGTTCTAGGGGAAAATAACTGTGTCAAATATCCATACCAGTCTACCCAATCTGTCCCTTCAGTAGTGATCTCCACCAGAAAAATGAAGCCTGTAAGATCCTGCCCAGGAGCTCCCTAATCCTACACCTCAATGTCCAGTAAATACATCCGTCCTGTGTGCATTCAGGAGAGACTCATGCAGCAATACACTTTCGTCCATGAAAATGTCTCTTCTCTTCACTGATCTATGAGAAATATTTTTGAGCTGTAAAAGCAAACTCCTGAACCGTATTTCCCAGATGTCTATTTAACAAACTGCCATTTCCCTATTATGCTAAGCACTTAAACTCAACACTAAAAGTCAAATAAGAGATTGAATATAAATGTATATGTGCTGATCAAAATACAATAATGAAAAAGGCTCTGATAAGGACTCTACAAAATTTGTGGGAGGATTTGTTTGTGTGTGTTTTTAATATGTTTTTAAATGGGCCATCATAACAGGCAGCTTATTGACTATATTTTTTTGATG
Source organism: Gorilla gorilla gorilla (assembly GCF_029281585.2). Classification (NCBI taxonomy): domain Eukaryota; kingdom Metazoa; phylum Chordata; class Mammalia; order Primates; family Hominidae; genus Gorilla; species Gorilla gorilla. Next base: position 65,248,941 of record NC_073231.2, on the reverse strand, counting down.
TTTATAAAGTTGGGAAAATAATAACCAATAATTATTGAATGTTTATTTTATGTGTCTGTTCTAACCTTTTGCTTTATTAACTTTTTTACCCTCAAAACAATCCAGTGAAATAAGTCCCATTATAATCTTTATTGTCTTCCCAAGAAGACCCCACTTCAGAAAATGTGAACTTCGTTCTTCTAGTTGTTCAGGCAAGACCTTTGGCATCATCCTTGAGTCTTCTTGTTCACACCCGACATTCAATCCAAATTCAAGTAAACAAATGCAAGTGTCAAACACAAATGTGCAATGTACATTTCTCCTATTTCGAGCCTCCTGGATTATTCCAATGACCTTATTGGCCTCTTTGCACTAGCCCTTGTCCCTGAAGTCTAGTGACCACACAACAGCCTGGGGATTCTTGTGAGACCCAAGCCAGATCCTGTCACCTCTCTTCTCAAGAGCCCCTGATACCTTCCCACCTCACACCGAGTGAACCCCAAAGTCCTCATGCTCTCCTGCAAGACCCTACACCACTGGCCCGGGATCTCCCAGACTCAGATACCCATCCCCGCTGCTGTTCCACACTCAGCCCTCTGGTCACACCCACTCCAGGCTGGCCCCGAGGATTAGGGAGGGAGCCAGAAGAGGGGTGCAGGGCCTGGCTTTGCAGGGCTCCGATTGGGGTTTAAGACTACTCTTTGTTGCTGTCTTGATATTCTTAATAATAAAATATCTCTGAATGTGTGTTTGCTAAGAAAAGACCAAAAGCGCCTCAGCTGGGGACCACACACCTCAGCCTCCCGTGGCCTAACCTCCAAGGATGGGCTCTGGCAGCCGCTGCGCCCTAAGGCCCACCTGTCTAATTGGACTAACCCGGTCCCACTGCTAGGGAAGACGGATCCCCACGGTCGCCTTCCGTCCCAGAGTGAACCTGGACAGGGCATGCAGGGGGTCAGGTCATGTGCAGAGGGTCAGGATGGTGCATGTCCCCGGCACCTCTGCTTGGCCCGTGCAGCAGGCTTTGTCACCAGTCCTGTCCAGGCACCGAGCGCATCCTAGCAGGAAGGTTACAGTCTCCAGGGGTCGCCTGGCTGCTGTGAAACGGGGTGATGCAGGGCCGGGCACAGTGGCTCACCCCTGTAATCCCAGCACTTTGGGAGGCCGAGGTGGGAGGATCACTTGAGGTCAGAATTTTGGACCAGCCTGGACAACATGGTCATCTCTACAAAAAAATGCAAAAATTAGCTGGGGCCAGTAGTGTGCACCTGTAGTCCCAGCTACTCAGGCGGCTGAGGCAGGAGGATCGCTTGAGGCCAGGAGGTCAAGGGTGCAGTGAGCTCTGATCCTGCCACTGCACTCCACCCTGGGCAACAGAATAAGACCCTGAGAGAGACAGTGACAGAGAGAGAGAGAGAGAGAAGCTCACTACTTTATGTCTATATCCCTAGCATTGGATACTTGCAATGGAAATTCATCCAAATTTTCTGAAAAACTGAGTTTCCACTTTGTAGATGAGGAAATTGGGACTCAGAGAAGCGAAAGGACTTGACTTTCTAGGATCCATCCACTCCCAGGCAGTCTGCCTCAGGGGCAAGATATTCAAGGCCATAAATAAAGCCAATTTATCTGCTGACATTTCAATCAAACATAAGATGAAATCCTCCTTTTTTTATTTGGTCTTCTCCTGGTTAGTTGAGGAAACGTTAACAAATATCTTCAGAATCCAGAAAGAATGTCGACTGACTTCTGGATAGTAATCTTATAGAAACTATAGGCACCAAAGTTAAACATTAAATGTGAAAATATGAAACCCACAGGCTATGCTAAGATAATGTATGGGGAAGCACTTTGAAATTTGACATTAAGGTGACATTATCATTATTTTAAATGCCTGGAGCATAGACGTCCTTTAAAGAAGGGGGTTATTAACATGTTCCTTAAATCAATGCAACTTTTCTCTCAATACTATTTATCCCACTGTTTGAAAATCATTTCCCACCTACCATGTGACACACATCAGATAGTCCTTGGGACCCCGAGGACAGAGTTATTCCACTCCAGAGAGCTTCATTTTTGCAAAAATAATGACGGGCAAATATCTTTTCTGGTGTTATTTTAGAAAATTTACAAGTTAGGAACCTGAAAAGTGTTCCAGAAGTGTGGTCTGTTAACAGGCAGAGAGAACTTGTTCTCCTCACATCTGCAGTGACCTATTGTGAGATGGCCCCTGGGACTGATCACGCCACTGAACTGAGACTTGCAAAGATGATGAAAAGAATTCAAGGCAACTGACTACAGCAGCTTGGCAGAGAGAGCTGTCACACACTAATAATACTAATTTGGTCTTTATTTATATATTTACACAGCAGTCGGCTGAATATCCAGCTGTTGCGCTGTCTTTAGCAAATAGTTCTCCTTTCTGATTTTGCTTTGTTTTGTTTGGGTTATCACTGTAATTCAGGATGGAGCCTGGAGATTTTCCTCCAGTATGTGAATTTCTCAATCCCTAGGTGTGCCTTCCTTGTGTCTATATGAAACAGAGTATGCATACCTCTTGAAAGTAAGAGGAAAGAATATAATAGCCAGTGTCAAAAATGTTATCACATTCATTTTCTTCTTTCATCTCTTCCGTCTTCCTTCTCTAGAGCTTGAGAGCAAAGGTGAGAGGAAATGCTTTTACTGCCTGAAAGGTGTCCTCGAAATGCTCTGTCCTGAAGGGAGGAAGGGCACAATGAGGAGCAAGCTACTCAGAAGTTCTGGGAAAAGCATCTGCTCCTTCAAATTGGGCCAAAAAGCAAAACAAAACAAAACTTAATGTAACAAGTACATTGCAGCAACAAGGAAAAAATAATCATAATCCTTGAATTCCCCTTGTTTTCCTGGCTTTATTTTTTCTCCATATTTCTGCAAGTATAAGATATCTTCACCAGTATTGAAAGCCATATTCTATTCTCAAAGGTCCAGATGACCTATTTTTCTCCCTGAGATTGTCATCAAAGATAGGTGAATGTCATTATGATGCTTATTTTACCACATTGACAAGCTCCACCCATTATTCTCTAAGCACTTATTAAGCAGCATGTTAGACATACAGCTAAAAGACAAAGTAGACAAGAGTCCTTCTCATCTAGGATCTTACAGTCTAGCTCACCACAGGAGACCCTTATGGAAATTACTAAACCACCCTCCTCTGTCCTTTTCCAACCCTAATCTAGGAAAACTGTATGACACCGTCACTATTCCCTCTCATGGGAAGACTGATCACTTATGGGGGCAAAGAGAAGACGGAAACCAACATTTGCTGAACCTTCCGGTGTCTGACAGGGACACGCTAGGTGCTTTTGTATTTACAGTCTCATTTAACCCTGCAAAACCCCTAAAAAATTAATGTTGCTATCCCTATTCCACAAATGAGAATACTGAAGCTCTGCATGTCACGGAGCTATAGGTAGAACCAGCATTCAACTCTAGTTCTAAACCCAGGTTCAAAATACAGCCTTTGCCATTATACACACATGCCTACAAGTAACTAAGAATGGCTCTTCACCCAAAAGATATGTGCTGGCAAGCTGATAGATAGAAACAGGAGAGATGCAAGATAGAGTTACTTGAGTTTCAAATTTACATAACTCTGGAGCCCTGGCAGGTAATCAGTTAAGTAGAACAGACAGGTGTAATACTGTAGAGAATGCCAAGGCTTGTGGCAGATTGGAGGGACTAGTCAATGTAAAGCAACAAATTCAATTTTTTAAAAAACTTTATAGAAACCTAAATGTATCTGGTGCCAAATTAGTACTCAGCGACGGTGTACAACTTCCTCTTGAACTGTTAAGTTTATTAGAAATAGCTCCTGATTGTTTTTATTGTAGTAAAATATATGCAAAATAAAATTTATGGTTTGATATTATGTATATTTTACATAACATGTTAACCATTTTTAAGTGTACGGTTCAATGGCATTGAGTACATTCACACTGTTCTGAGACATTCACCACCATCCATCTCCAGAAATGTTTTGTCTTCCCAAACTGAAATTCTGTACCCATCAAACACTAACTGTTAATTCTCCCCTCACCTCCAGCCCCTGGCGACCACCATTCAACTTTCTATCTCTATGAATATGACTACTCTAGGTGCCTCATAGAAGTGGAATCATGCCATATTTGTCTTTTTGTGACTGACTTATTTCACTTATTGTAATATTTTCAAGGTTCGTCCATGTAGCACGTGTCAGAATTTCCTTCCTTTTTAAGACTGAATAATTTTCTATTGTGTATGTTGTAAATACATACATATATATATATAACATGTTGTTTATCCATTCATCCATCAATAAACATTTGGGTTGTTTCCACTTTTTTGGCTATTGTGAATAATGCTGTTATGAACATGGGTGAACAAATATCTTTCTGAGTCCCTGCTTTCAGTTCTTTTGGGTATACAGTCATCCCTCAGTATCCATGGGGTACTGGTCCCAGGACCCCCTGGGATAGCAGACTCCACAAATGCTCAAGTCTCTTATATAAAATGGTGTAGTATTTCTATAACCTATAGCACATCTTCCCATATACTCTAAGTCATCTTTAAATTACTTACAATGTACAATACAGTGTAAATGCTATGTAAGGAGTTGGTAAACCATATTGTTTAGGGGATAATGACAAGAAAATAAAAGTCTGTACATGTTGAGTACAGAGACAACCATCCTCTTTTTTCAAATATTTTTGATCCATGAATCTTTTCAATTCGAAAAATATATTTTTTCAATGTTTTTCAAATATATTTGAATCCATGGATGCAGAACCCATGGGCAAAGAGGGCTGACTATGTATCCAGAAATGGAATTGCCGGATCATGTGGTAATTCTATGTTTAATTGCTTGGAGAACTGACATGCTGTTTTTCATACGGGATGCACCATTTAACATTCCCACCAACAGTACACAAGTATTCCTATTTCTTCACATTCTCACCAACACCTGCTATTTTCTTTTTTTTTTAAGTAATAGCCATACTAATAGGTATGAAATATGAAATTATATCTCATTATGGTTTTTATTGGTATTTCTCTAATCCTTAGTGATACTGAGTATCTTTTCATGTGCTATTGGCCATCTGTGTAACCACTTTGAAGAAATATCTGTTCAAATTCCTTTGCCCATTTCTAAGTTGAATTTTGCGGTGGGGAGGTTGTTATTGAGTTATAGTTTTTTTTTAATATATCTTTATCAGATATATGGTTTACAAATATTTTTCCCATTCTATGACTGTCTTTTTACTCTGTTGATAGTATCCTTTGATGTACAAAGATTTACATTTTGATGAAGTCCAATTTATTTTTTTCTTTTGTTGCCTATACTTTTGGTGTCATACCCAAGAAATCATTGCCAAATCAAATATCATAAAGCTTTTCCTCTATATTTTCTTCTAAGAATTTTCTACTTTTAGTTTTTACATTTAGGCTTTTGATCCATTTTAGGTAATTTTTGCATGTGGTTTAAGGTAAGAGTCCACCCCTTTTGCATATGTTTTCCCAGACCATTTGTTGAAAAGACTTTCCTTTCCCCATTGAATGTCTTGGCAATCTTGTCAAAAATCATTTGACCATCTATGTGGCGGTATATTTCTGGGCTCACTCTTCTATTTCATTGGTCTATTTGTCTGTCTTTCTGTCAGTACTACACTGTTTTGATTACTGTAGCTTTGTAGTAAGCTTTCAAATCAGAAATTGTGATTCAAATTTTTTTTTCAAGATTATTTTTGCTTTTCTGGGATCTCTGTGATTCCATATGAATTTTAGGATGGATTTTTCTATTTTTGTAAAAAATGTCATTGTGATAGGTATTTCTCTGAGTCTGTAGATCACTTTGGGTAGTATTGACATCTTAACAATATTAAGACTTCTAACCCATGAAAACAGGATATCTTTCCACTTATTTATGGCTTCTTTCATTTCCTTTAGCAACAGTTTGTAGTTTTCAATATACATATCTTTTGCTTCTTTGGTTAATTTATAAGTACTTTATTCTTTTTCAAACTATTATAAATGAAATTTTTTCTTAATTTCCTTTTCATGTTTCCGTTATATGTATTGCAAATATATTCATGTTGTCCACTGTTAGCATATAGAAGCACAACTGATTTTATATTTATTTTTTATCCTGCAACTTTGCAATATTGGCTTATTAGTTCTGTCATGTTTTTTGTGGAATCTTTAGAATTGTCTACAAATTATGTTATCTCTTCAGAGATAATTTTAATTCTTCTTTTCTCATTTGGGTGTCTTTTATTTCATTTTCTTGCCTAATTGCTCTGATTGGGACTTTTAATACTACTTTGAAGAGAAGTGGCAAAAGTGGGCATCCTTGTCTTTTTCTTGACCTTAGAAGAAAAGCTTTCAGTCCTTTACCATCAGGTATTTTTTTAGCTGTGGGCTTTTCGTTTATGGCCTTTATTATGATGAGGTAGTTTCCTTCTATTCTTAGTTTGTTGAGTTTTTTTAATCTTGAAATAGTGTTAAATTTTGTCAAATGCTTTTTTTGCATCTGTTGAGATGATAATGTGGTGTGTTTTCCCCCTCCATTCTGTTAATGTGTTATATTACATTAATTAATTTTTATATCTTAAACCATCCTTGTATTTCAGGAATAAATCCTACTTGGTCATGGTACAAAATCCGTTTAGTATGCTACTGAATTCAGTTTGCCAGTATTTTGTTGAGGATTTTTGCATCAATGTTCATATGGGATATTGGTTTGTAGTTTTCTTTTTTGTTGTTTTTGTTTTGTTTTGTTTTGTTTTGTTTTGTTTTGTTTTGTTTGAGACAGAGTCTCACTCTGTCACCCAGGCTGGAGTGCAGTGATGCGATCTCAGCTCACTGCAACCTCCACCTCCCTGGCTCAAGCAATTCCCCTGTCTCAGCCTCCCAAGTAGCTAGGATTACAGGCACACCCCACCACACCTGGCTAATTTTTTTTTTTTTTAGTAGAGATGGGGTTTCACCATGTTGGCCAGACTGGTCTCCAACTCCTGACCTCAGGCAATCTGCCCACCTCAGCCTCCCAAAGTGTTGGGATTACAGGCGTGAGCCACCGTTCCCAGCTGTAGTTTTCTTTACTTGTAGTGTTTCTATCTAGCTTTGGTATAAAGGTAATTCTTGAATGAAGTAGGAATTATTCCCTTCTTTTCAGTATTTTGAGAGTATTTGAGAAGGATTTATGTTAATTCCTCTTTAAATATTTGGTAAAATTTACCAGGGAATCCATCAGATCCCTGGGCTTTTCTTTGTTAGATGGTTTTGCCTAACAGATGCTACCTGCTTACTAGTGATAGGTCTGTTCAAATTTTTTATTTCTTTATGATTCAGTCTTGGTAGATTTTGTATTTCTAGGAATTTGTCCACTTCTTTTAGATTACCCAATTCTAATTGGCATACAACTCTTCATAGTATTCTCTTATAATTCTTTTTACTTCTGTAAAATTGGTAGTGATGTCCCAACTTTTGCTACTGATTTTAATAATTGAGGTTCTTTTTTTTTTCTTAATCTAGCTAAAGATTTGTCAGTTTTGTTGATCCTTTTAAAGAACTAACTTTTGGTTTTCTTGATTTTCTCTATTGTTTTTCTATTCTCTGTTTTATTTCTGCTCTAATTATTATTATTTCCTTTCTCCGGCAAGCTTTGTGTTTAGTTTGTTCTACTTTTTATAGTTTCTTAAGGTGTAAAGTTAGATTATTGATTTGAGATCTTATTTTTCAATGTGAGCATTTATATCTATAGATGTTTTAGCTTAGCATTGCTTTGCTGCATCTATTAGTTTTTGCTGTGTTGTTTTTTCATTTTTATTTGTCTCAAGATATTTTATAATTTCCCTTGTGATTTCTTCTTTGACCCACTGGTTAAGAGTATGTTGTTTAAGCCTGGGCAACATAGCAAGACTTCATCTCTACTAAATAAAATAAAATAAAATAAAATAAAATAAAATAAAATAAAATAGCCAGGCATGATGGCACACACCCATAGTCCCAGCTACCTGAGAAGCTGATGTAGGAGGATCCCTTGAGCCCAGGAGTTCCAGGTTGCAGTGAGCTATGATTGCACCATGATACTCCTGCCTGGGCAACAGAACAAGACCCCATCTCAAAAAAAACAAATTTTAAAAAAATAAAAATAAAGAGTATGTAGTTTAATTTCCATGTATTTGTGAATTTTACAGATTTCCCTCTGCTATTCATTTCTAGTTTCATCTCATTGTGATCCGAAAAGACACTTTCTATAATTTCAGTCCTTTGAAATGGTTTAGGACCTGTTTTGTGGCCTAATGTATGGTCTATCCTGGAGAATGTTGCATGGGTGCTTAAGAAAAATGTATTTGCTGCTGAAGTCCTCTATCTCCTTATTAATCTTCTTTTTGGTTGAACAACCTGATTTTTAAAAACAGGAAAACTAAAACAGATACTAAGATACATGAAGTAATTTGTTTTAAATCAGGCCATGTCCATCATGACACCAAATAATCTTCCTATATCAAAATATATATTTGAACTTTTAAAGCAACTTTTTCAAGAGCTGTCATATGTGGTCATACAGGTTCTGCACTGCTCAACATAAATGTGTGCAAATGCTTTAACTTCTAACTGGCAGTAGCCACCATTTTATAGCTCTGAAGTAATTGAAAGACAGAATGAGATTCCCCTCCCAAAACACAGCCTGTATCCTTTCAGAGGTTTTTTTTGTGTGTGTGCCCCCTCTCCCACGAATGCATGAAATGCAAATTAAACCCAACAGGTGTTTTCTCTCAGCCCACAGGGCATCTGGGAGGACTTAGGGCAGTGGGTGATGTAGGAGAGGACTCCTGAATCAGTCTGGCATCTCTACTAACTAGAGATCAAATAGATAGGCCTGAAAGGCTCACAGCAAAAATCAGATACCAGCCACAAGGTTTCCCACTCAAGACCTCAGCCAGAAGGAAAAGCTGCAGATCAGGCACACACTATAGACCTGTACTGCAGTGCCTTGATCAGTCACTACCCCCAGCAGCAGCACTGACTTCATGTATGCCTTCCTTTCTCTTAGTGTCTTATTAAGAGCTTGGCTGAAGCCCTAGGAAGGTCAACACCCCGTCTTCCACCTTGCACCATCTTTGTTTAAGATCTCATCTTGTTAATAGTGTAGAGATCATTTAATGTGCATACCAGTCCATTATCTGCCCATGACCTACTTCCCCTTTCCCTAACTAATATCTGAGAAAAGCTGATTTTGTGCCTGCTTGACTCAGACACGAAGTCCATTCTGCCCTCATTGTGTTTCAACTCAGAGATGAAAAGTCCATACAGACCTACTGTGTATACGAGTTGGTTTAGATTTCTGATGAAGTATATAATGCAAGCAATAAACTGTGAATGCAGCATTTATTGCATTCCACGGAAAATGCAATGACTATGCTGGTTCACTGCTGACAGAATATTCCACAAGGACAATTACTACTTGCTTTTATCCAATGACAAGAATTATTTAACTCATTAAATTTTTTTTTCACTTTGGCTTCTTGGAAGCTCAGTTAATATTAGCTTAGGGTTGTGGTGTCACTTTTTTTTCTTATTCTCTATCAATCATTTACTGAGATATGTTTCTTTATGATTATCTGGTTCAAGTCTTTTTTACAAGTTTATCATTCAGAATAAGCTTAATGGGGACTATTGGCCTCAGAATGATCACATGATTGTCACAGCCATTGGATCACATATATAACAGCATCGCCAAATTTTTCAGTCCCTTGTATTGTACTAACCCCAAAGTCTGAGACATGTATAAATCCAGAGTTTTTGTTGAGAACTTAGACTTGGTTTCTTTAATACTATCAAAGCACCCCTATACATATATTTATAAAAGCTGAAAATAATTGATTCTCATCCATTTTCTTTTTTTTATTATTACTGTTGGATTTTTTTTTATTTTTTTATTATACTTTAAGTTTAACATTAGGTATATCTCCAAATGCTATCCTTAACCCCTCCCCCCACCCTACAACAGGCCCCAGTGTGTGATGCTCCCCTTCCTGTGTCCATGTGTTCTCATTGTTCAATTCCCACCTGTGAGTGAGAACATGTGGTAGTTGGTTTTTTGTCCTTGCAATAGTTTGCTGAGAATGATGGTTTCCAGCTTCATCCATGTCCCTACAAAGGACATGAACTCATCATTTTTTATGGCTGCATAGTATTCCATGGTGTATATGTGCCACATTTTCTTAATCCAGTCTATCCTCGTTGGACATTTGGGTTGGTTCCAAGTCTTTGCTATTGTGAATAGTGCCGCAATAAACATACGTGTGCATGTGTCTTTATAGCAGCATGATTTATAATCCTTTGGGTATATACCCAGTAATGGGATGACTGAGTCAAATGGTATTTCTAGTTCTAGATCCCTGAGGAATCGCCACACTGACTTCCACAATGGTTGAACTAGTTTACAGTCCCACCAACTGTGTAAAAGTGTTCCTATTTCTCCACGATTCTCATCCATTTTCAAAGATTTAGAAAGAGCCTTGAATGTGGAATTGGTCATTTCCATTTAAAAGTCTCTGTCTTGGGAAATTACTGTTCTTTTATTGCTAGCTAGCATACAAATTCCTAATTGAAAAACCTTTACAAGCAGTGATGGCATGAATTGAACTTACTTCTCTCCTATTAGGGACATGTCTTGGTCAGGAAAGGAATGCACGTTGGATTCTTAATGATTTGTGTTTTATACGGTCTGTCCTCAAGGGCTATTTCAGTCCCCAGGATGCTAATAAGCAGTCCCTGATCCAGGTCATTTGTATTTTTTTATCAGCAAAAACAGCATCCAAGCCATACCTCAATTTAGAGCATCTCTAAATTCAATTCTGTTCAATTCAATACAACTTATCAAATAATTATCAATTGTGCTAGGCATTTTCTGTTTCTGGAAGTACAGCAATGAATAGATCTCGGTCCCTACCCTCATGAATGCCACAAAAGAGAAAGGCTGACAAGTAGCTTGACAATTAAGTCACACAGAGGAGAAGCTTCTTTCTGGCCACCAGTAGGGAGAGGACAGGATGGGTTTCTCAAAGGAGATGGCTCAAGCAAGCATCACAGACTTGTCAGCCTGGAAGGATGATGGAGGACTAGACCCAGATACAGTTCAGAGAACACAAGAGGTTCAAGAGAGAAGGAGGTGGAGGTCCTGAGCATTCCCAGGGGCTAGCTTGGGGCAACCCAAGGTGGGCATTCAGTTAGTGTTTACTGAATTGAACAACTGAGTATAAAGAAATCAGAAAAGAACACAACAATGTGAAAATGAATGGAGTCATCGCTGCTTATTCATCAGGGTCACTGAACTCAGGCTACAGACTGCCTGGGACAGGGGATTCGTGTACTGACTTGACTTTGAGGTGAGTCTTAGTATAAAGCAACCCTCCATTTTCCCAATGAAAGGAGAACATATAAAACAGTTTTGAAGCCAACTTAAGTATATAAACTTTTGGAACTGGAGATGAAATAGCTGAATGTCAATGTATACTATTTAATTCATTATCTTAGTCACAAATACGAATCAAATAATATATGGATTGAAACAGTTTACTTCTTTCCTTCATCATCATTTTTCAGTCTTCTAGAAGGCATAGTTGGGGAGCACTGCCTCTGTCCTCCGCTGCCTGTTGAATACGTAGCACTGCTCTGAACAGGCGTGTGAGGCGCTTACTAGAGACAACACCTGACCAAGGTTCTTTCTTGCCATTTATGATCTTCAGAACTACTCACTATGTTGCTTCAAGAGGTTGATTTGTAAGATCCAAAACTTAATTGTGAACTCATACTTCCAGGAATGCTTCTTAAACTGAATTAAATTTCTGTACTTCCTTTTTCGTTTCCATCTTGTCCTCTGTTTCACTGGTTCTGTCAGTAAATTTCTATAATCAGCCCAAACGTGCAATGATTTAGGTCACTTCAAATATGTAGGCCTTCCCAAACAGAATTTTGTTATTTAAAAAATACAGTAATTATCAGAGCACCTCAAAATTTGGCAGGTCTGCTAAAAGGTGACTCCTGTTCCTAGGAGTGTGTATGGGGAAGAATCTCTCTATAATCATCCATGACAAATATGGAAGTAATTCACATAAGCTGGTGAAAGGCTCATTTATCTCTAAAAATAAGGTTATACTAGAAAAGATTGGCTGGACTGGCCTTGGTACTCCTGAACCTGGAAGCTGGTTATCACACGCCAAGTTTCTAAAGGCTGCCAAAGTGCCAGCCATTTCATCCTCTAAGAACCCTAGACTAGAAGGATCCTTCATAGGTCTGATCATCTATTCTTTCGGCAAGAAAGGCATCTCTCACAGCCAGCGATTTTCTAAAAGAAAGTTCATAGTGCTCCTGGTTAACCAAGACTGTGAGGTTCTTTCCTTTGGGCTTTGTTTTCTGAATGATGGAGGTAATACCTAGTATTTGTAAAACTCTACAGTTTACAAAGCACTTCCACAGCCTCTCTCTCCCCTAACCCCAGCACAGTCCTTGGATTTAAGAGCAGAACCTACTTGGGATCTGCTCAAGGTGACAGACCCACACCCAGCAGGCAGAATGGCCCCTGTGTCTCCCCTCCCAGGGGCAGGAGAGACACCCACAGGCTGAGTCCTCAGGGAAAGTCAATACTGCAAGAAGGCCATGCAGAAGGCCTAGGTGGCAGAGAGGATGGAAAGGGACAAAACGGCTTCCTAAGCCAGGATCCCAGGAGTCCTCCAGGTGGGCAAAGGAGTCCTTCAGGTGGAGAAAGGAGACCCTGAGACCAGGAGAGAGAGGAAGGGGGTCTCCAGGCAGAAAGTGGACGAGAAGCGGGAAGGCGCAATTCTGGAAGGACTTGGTATGTCATTTATCTTGTGGGGACATAAATAGGGAGTCCTTGAAGGGTTTTCAGCTGGGGAGATATTTGGTCAGATTTCCATCATAGACAGTTCATTTTAATTACAAACTAAAAACCCCACGGGAGGGAGAGGGGTTACCAGGAGGACAGATAGGAGGCTGCAACTGATGGGGTCCTAAACTCAGGGATGGGCAGATGATAATGAAGAGGAGCCCACTCTCCCAAAGCCCTGCAGGGCCCCAGTGTGGCCCCCTCCCACCCCACATCTGATCCTAAATCCTAAACTGTGTCAGCTGAGATCAAGCTGCTGCTCCGGAAAAAGAGCAGTGAGTTACTCTCCTCTCCAAGGTGATCTTCATCATATTACTAGATGCTCTCATAGTCTGTCTTCCCCAGGAAAAACTTTTTCCTTTTTCAAAAGCCCTGAGCATCTCCCAGAGACAGCGTGTAAAGGAGCATGCCAAGTGATGCCCTAAGAGTTGCAGGAGCATTGGCCCAGGTCCCGTGCCCTGCGATGAGAAGGGTGACTGAGAAGTCTGGGCCACTTCTGAGCCCTTGGGGTCCTCACACGGTGGGCTTTCTCCCAGCCAGTCCAACCATTAGAGCAGAGAATGCTACCCATCCTTGTCCTCAGGGTATTGAGTTGTTTTTTGTAAATCACCTAGAAAGGCACTGCTGGGCTTGAAAGCACAATTTATTGCTGCATTATTAAATGGTCCCAGCAGCAAGCCACGTTCTTTTTATTGACAGAGTAAAAATGAAGCAACCCAGGGGGTGGGACCCTGGAAAATAGGACAGAAGCCGTGGTTCCAGTCCCTTCCCACCCCAGACACACAGAAAAAGTCCTTTTTCTGCTCCCCCTGAACCCCGCAGGCCAAGGAACCAATTCTATATTCAAGATCCTTAGAGAAAGCTACTGTGTGTAAAAGGTGAGGTATTTTTAAAGGGCATCAATTTCTGCCAGAAATTATTTGTGGAATGAAGCCAGGAAACATAAGCAATCAAAAGCAGACAAAGGAAGTGTCCATTGAGGTCCCAGGACCTCAGAAGGGTTTGGACAGGCATTCCCTCTACCTTCTGCCTTCCCCCAACCAGCCCCTTGCCCCCAGGTCCTTCCCTTTCTGCCTTCTTTTCAGCATCGGGAGGAACCCCCACATATAGGGGCCCTATATTATGAGCTGGGCCATGCCCTCCTTTCTTGTACACAATTCAGGAAAATCCTGAGGAAGGAAGCCACTAAAACCTGCTTCTGTCTCAGACTTCTCTGCAAATCCTGGAACAGCTTCGACTTCACCCTTCCTTTTTTCCAACAAAGTGGCCTCTATTGCATAGGCCTTTAAGCCAATAATATTAAGTACACATTCTGCACAGGTAAATAATGGCCAGTATTTTATCTCATACTTTGAGCTGATTTTTAAAAATATTATCCTGTCAAAAGCATTTCTTTTATATCTCTAAGGAAGAAAAAAATATTTATTCTGTAGCTTGTACCTTTTATTGTATTCTTTTTCTGTCATGCTATTCTATTCAAACCAACATCCTCCAATAAAATTTCCTTCAATCCCGGGGCATTGAAAAGCTCCAGAGGGGGAGTGGAGTGGGGAGGGCAAAACTGCAAGCAAAGCTAGGATTCAGAATGGCCAATTATATTTATAGAGAAGCTTTTCTGTTCATAAAGTGCTCTAAAGGACACATGGTGTCACTGATTCTCACTCACTCAAATCCATGAAAAATGGGTGAAGTCAAGTGACTCACCCAGAGGCACGCAGCTCCAGAAGTGACCTCTGCATCCTCTAGGGCTCCACAGAAATTGCTTCCCCACCCTCACTGCCATCTTCACCCAAGTATTGAGATAACTCCCGCCTCTGTCTGGAGGGTCCCCTTCCCTCTGGCACACTCTGCCCACTCAGGGATCGTACACGCACCTTGCCAGGTGGCTGCCAAAGGTGCCACTGCCTCAGGTGCCACTGCCTCAGGAAGATACCTGAGTCCCTTTGTCTGGGATATCATGACCACAGCCTCCTGCCTCCTCTGGCCAGCCCTCCTCAGCCCTGCCTCAGACACACCCAGGCCAGCCTCAGCCACACCTGCAAGCTTTGGCCTGTGCCCATCTCTTCTTGAGCTGCCTTTCCCCTCCTGGACCAAGCCTTAGTGCACAGGTTCTCTCTTCTCTACACTCTGCTCACTATGCTGTAAATATGTATGTTGCAAATATATGTCTGTCTTCCATGCTGATTTTTCAGTTCCTCTAGGGAACGATGTTTGTGTCCTTAGTGCCTGGCACTTAGTAGGTGTTCAATAAACATTTATGAGAGGAAAGAATTGAGAGAGGGATGGAGAGAGGAGGAAGAAGTGGGGAGGATCTGAGTCTGGGCCTTCTGAGTGCAACCCGCAGGTCACTGGAACACAGCTACCAATACACCCCTCCATGGATGGGCACACCAGTGTGTTCTCTCTGGGGTCTCTCCTTGAGAAACTCTCCCACCACAGGTGTTCTTTCTGCCTTCCTCTCTACCTGGTAGGCAGAGACTTGTTTAAGCAGACTCCCAGCTGTCCTACCAGAAAAGGGCTTCAGGTCTCAAGGTTCACAAATGCAAATATTGGTGCCACCTTGTGTGATCATGAACATCCCACACGAGCACCGCCTCTACTTGTGCCACCTACCCCAACACCTGCTGCCAAAGCACATCTTGTGCTCCTTAGTTTCATTCACCCTGGTCCCAGTGTGAGGCAGTGTGAGTGTCACCATTTCTCATCTTCTGGGCCCCCTTCCAAGTCCTCGAAGCATGAATAACTCTGAATGTGGGTGAGTGGATAGTAGTTCTCCTTAGAATTCACACTTGATTACAGACCCCAGGGATGCAGACTCACTCTCCCAGGGATGCACTCATTACACATTCCCCTAAATAGGCCAGTAACTGTCAATATTAGTGATGCTTGCGGATGTTTTGTGGCATGTGGGCCATCGAATTCACATGCATGGCAGACTACAAAGGCACCTTAGGGACATCTAGGAAGGAGGAACAGCTAAATTTCCATCTCAGAGGCTTTGGCCATCATGTTCGGGGGTGAGGCTGGGTGGAAGAGCTGCCCTTCCCACAAATAGGGGCAGAATGAAGCACCCAGGGGACCAGCCTGAACCTATCATGCCTGTTCACTCTGCAAGCGCTTGCCTGCTGTCCTGGCAATAATCAGGAAGTGTATCGAGATGTGGCATCTGCGGTCCTTAACAGATACCCACAGGTGGAAAGAGTCCCTTTTCAAGAGGTTTATTCATGTCCAGACTCCACCTTGTGTATAGGATGTACTGACACCAGGAGGTTCCATAGGTTTGTTTGGTTGTTTGGCTGGCCACCGTGCCTCTGGACTTTCATGCAGACAGCACCACCTATGCCCATACTGTAACCATCTAAAAAGGTTTCTTTGAGTTACCAGGTTTCACAACTGGCCTAAAATGTTTCCATGCATATAGGAAAAAGTGTAAGGACTTCGAAGTCAGAAAAATGTGGGTGTAAATCCTGCTTCTGTTACATGTTAGAAATGTGTCCACCAGTGAAATGAGTGAGGGGCCAGGAAACTGAGGCCCATGGGCCACATCCAGCCCACCTCCTATTTTTTCATCTGTTTAAGTATTTATGGCTGTGTTCTCTCAATAACAGCCAAGCCAAATGCTTGTGACAGAGACCCATATGGCTGACAAAGCCCAAAATATATATCTGGGCCTCTACAGAAAAAGTGTGCCACCCCTGGGTAAGATTATTTCACTTCTCTAACCCTCAGTTTTTTCATCTGTAAAATGGACAAAAAATTTACATTGAAGAAGTAGTGCTGTGAGAAATAAATGAGAAAAAGTCAGACACATAGCAATGCTTGCTTGCTACATGCTGGGATTCTTTTTTTTTTTTTTTTTTTTTTTGAGAAGGAGTCTCTCTCACTCTTGTCACCCAGGCTGGAGTGCAGTGGCATGATCTTGGCTCACTGCAACCTCCGCCTCCTAGGTTCAAGTGATGCTCCTGCCTCAGCCTCCCGAGTAGCTGGGATTACAGGCATGTGCCATCATGCTGGGATTACAGGCATGTGCCATCATGCCAGGCTAATTTTTGTATTTTTAATAGAGACGGGGTTTCACCACGTTGGCCAGACTGGTCTCGAACTCCTGACCTCAAGTGATCCGCCCGCCTCGGCCTCCCAAAGCATGCTGGGATCATTAAATGCAGATTAACCTTGCTGTTTTCTAGCCATGTCATTCACGGACAGGTAAGAAAGGGACACAGCTTGTCTTCCTGTCTCCATCCGTGTTTCCCTCTTCATTTCTCACCTGCCCCTGAAAGTAGAAAAGCAACAAAAAAACAAACAAAAAAATCATTCAGTGTCTTTTTTTTAAACGTGGGATGGAAAATAAACTTACCCTAAACAAAAACTTAATTCTACTGGGCATCTCAGGTTACTTATTGTATCATCATTTTATTTTTAGTGTAAAATTAATCACGCAATATGTAGTACTGAACAAAGAAGAGGGCCTTCTTGCTTTCTCCCATTTACAGAATTTTTTTCTCAGAGAAAGTATTGTTTAGATAGTTTCAAATTCCCACACTTAAAATATTTGTCTTCTTGAGAAATTTTAATAAAAAACTAAATTTTATAATGGAATGGAGCTATGTGAGATTATCTGAGATATGTTTTCCCAACCAGAAGGAAATAATCTTCCATATTTGTCAAGAAGGAGGAGAGACACTGCTTCTCCCAACAACTTCCTTCAACTCTTTTTATATTAAAACTTTTTAAAATTTCAATTCGTTGTTTTCCTTATCATCTCCTCAGCAGACTTACAATTTGCCTTGCAAAGAAGTAGAAATCCTCCAAATGGATTACCAAAAGAAAGTATATCCCTACCAAAACTAAACATATTAAAGCATTTAAATATTTTTAATCAGAACTATTACAAGGTTTAAAACAGAGATAAAATGGCTTCAGTGCAGGGATACTGAGAAAGCCCTAGACCCGGTGGAGCTTGTATTACCTTTCTTCCCTTCACTGCACTCAGCAAAGATCTGAGCATAGAGGGTGTCACGTTTTTTTTTTCAATTATTACCTTCCTTCAACTAGGTTAATTAGCTATGATTCCAGCCAAGAGGATCTACTGCTTTTATACTTGTAACTAGAAGACAGTCTCTAAACACACTGCAGAAATGGGGAACCATTCTGGCTCTGGATATTCATTTTGTGACCTGCTACTCTTAGATCACATGATTCAACTCAAATATGGAACTGTCTTTCCTCAGGCAACAATCCAAGAAGACTAGGAGGCCTCTTTTAGATCAGAAAGTGCAAAGAGGAGAAAAGCATGGCTTTCCTCCCAGGTGCTTGTGCCTCTGATCCATTTTGTGAAAAGAATCCAAAAATTGATCCTTTGGCCTTGGCACCAATACGGTTGCTACAGTCCTACAGGAATTAGTGTGAGGCAAGCCTATTAGGTAGCAGTTGCCTAAAGAGGGGGCAAGAGTTAAAGACCTCCAGGGTCCTCCACAGCCTGCCATGTACCCTGTGAGTGTGAACTGTGGGAGATTTGACACGTCCCTGCACTTGTAAGTCTCATGCTCTGGTTGTTGGTGAAGGTAACCATACCAATCCATTGTGGTGGATGGAGCTTTGGAAGCAGGACTTCTGATGCCTGTTCTCATTGCTAATTACATGAGTGTGGGCAAGTCATTTAACCTCTTTTTGGTTCTGTTTGCCTGTTTGCAAAAAACAATACTTGCCTCAAAGTGTTCTTATGACATTTAAATTGCACAAAGGCTGTAGTTGCCTAACGTATCACTGTGCACAAAGCAAGGGCCCAACAAATGCTTGTTCCTTCTTAATTTGTCTATGATTATGAGCCTCATATGCACTAAAGAAACTATAAAATTTCTTGACTGCAAGAAATCGATATTATACTGCCATCTAAAATTCAGTATTGTGTTTGTTAGTTGGTTGGTTTACTTAGAAATCATGCCTTTAGGGGAAAAAATTATGGTTAGAGTGTGAGGAGAAGATATATGTGTAATGAATGGTCATGTGATCATCTCACCTCTATAGTAGGGTTATGTTGTAAATCATCCATTCTTAAAACTACTTGTGAGAAGATACTTTAAATTTCCTCTAAAAATGTTGAAATCAACAGAAAGGATGAAGAAATGGGGAGAGAAAAAGGGAAGTCAAGATGTTTGCAATGATGTTGGGAAGAGAGGGAAATGATATGAGAAAAGCTACTGTATGGCAAATGTACTCATTCATTAAAAAGTCAGAAAAACAACAGATGTTGACAAGGATGTGGAGAAAAGGGGATGCTTATACACTGTTGGTGGGAATGTAAATCAGTACAACCTTTATGGAAAACAGTATGGAGATTTCTCAAAGAACTAAAATTAGAACTATCATTCCATCCATCAATCTCACTACTGGGTACATACCCAAAGGGAAGGAAATGATTATACTGAAAAGACACCTGCACTTGTATGTTGATCGTGGCACTATACACAATAGCAAAAATATGGAGTCAGCCTAAGTGTCCATCAAAGGAGGATTGGATTTAAAAAATGGTACATGTACACCATGGAAATACCATGCAGGCATAAAAAAGACTGAAATCATGTTTTTTTGCAGCAACATAGATGGAACTGGGAGCCACTATCCTAAGTGAAATAACTCAGAAACAGGAGGTCAAATACCGCATGTTCTCACTCACAAGTGGGAGCTAAACAATGGGTACATGTGGACATATGGAGTGGAATAATAGACATTGGAGACTCGAAAAGGTGGGAGAGTGGAGGGGGGTGAGGGCTGAAAAATTACCTCTCAGGCACAATGTTTACTATTTGAGTGATGGGTACACATAGAAGCCCAGACTTTACCACAATACAACATAGGCATGCAAGAAATCTGTACTTGTGCTCTGTCGATATATACAAATGAAAAAATTAAAGTTTTTTTTTTTTAAATGACAGGGGAAAATGCACTAATTTAGGAAGTTAATAGGCAAGCAGAGAGACAGGTGCTGGGGATACCGTGGTGAGCCACAGGCTGCACATCCTCCCTCCTGGGGTCACATCCGTCAGTACCCACGCAGATACAGAGCTACAGCAGTCATGCCAAGGTATGTTAGGACCAATGCAGGGTGTTAGGGGCTAGAAAAGGTTTCCCAAAGGAATGAATGATGCTTCAACTGAAAACTGAGGAATGAGTGGGAATTCATTGGAGAGAGAGGCTTTTCAAGGGCGAGCACAGCATTTTCTATCTGTGGGAAGAGAATGCGGCTTTACGTAGCATTTGAGAAATGGAGAGATGGCAGTGTGGCTGGAGCACAGAGAGGCAGGTACAAGACAAGGCAGGAGAGCTCCAGTGGGCCCAGAGAGCTGCCAGATCGGGCCTTTCAAGCTGTCCTGAGAGAGTCCCAGCCATCAGCACAGCTGTTCTGACTCTGGAAATAAAGAGAAAGGAGAAGTCAATGAGAACCCTTTAGTTGATTCCGTATGAAGGATGCATTTGTTGTTTTATTCTCTCTGCTTTTTTGTGTGTTTGTAAATGTTCATGATAGTAAATTTTTAAGTTAGAACAAAAAAAAAGAGCCCTTCTCACCAGCTGCAGTTTGGTTGTGAATGTGGGCCAGTGACCAGAAGTTTATCTTAGAGTGCAAACTTTGGCTTGCATGTCGCAGGGGAAGGTTATGGCCTCCTTAGGGAGAAAGAAAAAGACAGGCCCATTCTCTTCGTGGAAGAATCAAAGAATTCGAGCACTTGGTTAATTTACTGAGCTTCTTCCATCTAGAGAATTAGGCTGTACATCCTACGAAGCGTGCTCTGGGGATTTCCACGAATTCTTGTTTACACCCAGACCACAAACAACACAACAGGAGTTCAGATTTTATTACACAGTGATTTGGCATTTGCAGCTGAAACTGAAATTGCAAAGAAGCAGAAGAGAGGAACAATAAAGAACCATGCAAATCTTTTGAACACTTCATTCTCTCTGTGGTTCTGGCTCTACATTTTGAATACTCTTTCTTTTTCTCCTTCCGTCCTTCCTTCTTTTCCCTCTAAGTGTCAATTCTGAATATATGTTAAGCACTTTGCAATGCTCAAGGGGACAGAAAGATAAACAAGTATTTATCCCCGCCTAAAAGACCCTCTGTAGT
The DNA here is from genome assembly GCF_029281585.2 of Gorilla gorilla gorilla. Lineage (NCBI taxonomy): Eukaryota > Metazoa > Chordata > Mammalia > Primates > Hominidae > Gorilla > Gorilla gorilla. Next base: position 65,227,909 of record NC_073231.2, on the reverse strand, counting down.
GAGAAATACAATAATTAAACAAGCACAAAATGAAGCATAATTATAAAGTGGGATCCATGCTCTTAAGGAACAGGAATGGGTACTTGGTATGGAAACATGTCTGTGGAGAGACCCAATTTACATCTGGGGGCCAGAGATAGCCCTCTCCTAGTCTAGAGGTTTCAAAATCAAAGGGACTCAGATTATAATGTTTTCAAGGGGCGGGGGGGGGTTACAACCGACATTAACCCTTTATCCATTATTTCCAACAGGAAATAATGCATAAGTTGAGATGACAGTTTTTGCCCGCCACACACACCCGTTCTCAACCATACTCTAAGCTATCATTTTTTATAATCCTAATACACAGAATTCTCTACCTCTCTCATTTAAACTGCTTTTAGACACAAATTAGAGGAAGGTTATAGGAAAGCAATTTACTGGTGATGAAAAGCAGAGTTTAGTGATGTTGAGTCCGTCTAATGGGCCCTGTGGGAAGCCTTGAAATCGAATCTGAATTTGGAGCAAAGCCACAGGAATCAGAGCAAAGGTAAAGAAAAGAATAGTTAGAGCAGACAACTGGCATTTAAACAGAGTACCTTCCTTTCTTATTCTGAGCTTTACTTGTGCTTTAAGAACATATGTGGAGTTAGATTTGGGGAACACCAAACATGTCATTAATACAACTTTTTTTTTCTTTTTTTGAGACAGAGTCTCACTCTGTCGCCCAGGCTGGAGTGCAGTGGCACGATCTTGGCTCACTGCAAGCTCCGCCTCCTGGGTTCACGTAACACAGCTATTTTTTAAATAATTTAATTCCATACTATGTTCAATAAAAAGAGGAAATAGGTGACAGCACAGTTAAAGCAGGGGAGGAGGGGAAAGAAGGGGAGGAAAACAAGGGCATGAAGAGAGATGCCCTAAAGGGAACATAAACCCATGAGAAGCAAAAAGAAGAGGGAAGGAATTCAAAATTTTGTTGTGCACTTGGACTACATCATATTGATTTCTATCAGTTCCTCTTGCAATGTTAATTCGCTAATGAGCTACTATTAGACCCATAACCCTTATTCTGAAAAATCTTTATTGAAAATGGACAAGTATCTTAGACATCTGAGAAATTAGCCTCTGGCTTACTCAGCAGTGTCTACAATAATTCAGATGCACAAATCTGAAAGGCTAGAAGTAGATATCTCCTAGTCTAGAGTTTCAAAATGAAAACTCTTGGATTATAATATGTCCAAATTCCTTTACCACCCGTATTCAAAAAAAAAGAATCTCTCTACATACATATCTATTTGATAATCAGTTCAAAATGATGGAATAAACTGTCATACCAACTTTACGGTCATTGAACTGTTGTATTCAAAGTCAGATTGATTAGTCAGGCTGTGATACAGTAAGAAAGCAAAGACATCTAGATCAGCCCGACTCAGTTCAGTGACAGAAGCAATGCCCCAAAATGGTGCACATTATGAACACATGGATTTGGGTGACTTCGGACATGGCATTTCAGTCAAGCTGCACATAAAATCCTTTTCTTAGAACTGTGGCCACCTATCTGGAAATTCATGTTCCCTCTAATTCTGAGAAGGGCATTACACTAGCAACAGGGGGGGATAAAGGGAAGAAGAACTGTGTTCTTTCCACGAGAAAGCAAATGTTGTCACCTACAGCCAGATTGCTTCCAGGTATTTCATCGTAGGCCCGTGGGGTTTCAGGTCTCACAGTCAGACACACAGTTCCGGGGCTCAGAAAGGCTGGGAGTCCAGATGGGCATTTGCTGTCTGCTGGATTCAAGACATGGAGTGACTGAGGTCACCCAGAAAAAGGCTGAGAAGGGAAGAGGACTGAGGACTGCATCCCAAGCAATGCCAGTAGCTAAAGGACAACCAGACCAAAATGGGGGAACAAGAAACAACAGGAGAGAAAACAGGAGACACGTCTGAAATAAAGAAGAGGAGATAGAAAAAAATCACACCAATGGTGTTTCTTGGGATAAAGGAGGCTTGTTACATGTTTGTAAGATCTGGGGAAGGCGCTCTTATAGAGGAGGAGATGGAATCCAGAGAAAGGCAGGTTAACTGTTAGCGCCCTTGTTTAGGAAGCAGGAGAGTTCACTTTGGAGAAGGACAATTTTCACCCAAGATAAATGGGAGGCAGGAGAGAGGGAAGATAACCTCTCAAAGTGAGAATCAATTTCTTTTCTAGAAAATAAGATTATTGCACTAGGTAAGCTCTAAGGTCTTATCACCTATTTTCACATTTTAAGAAATAATATATAATCCCTTTTAGTCCCCTGTAGCTATTTTTATAGCTTGATCTTAGAAGCAAGCTTTCATGACTGATATACTATTCATTATTTTGAAAAAAAAGACTGACAGACCCATTATATATTTTTTCCTGGGGCCACTGAAGGAATCGTCATATTTTAGTATGATGATCCTGAAAAAATACATTGTTCGATGTCACTTATATATTCCTGCCTAGCAATGCAACCATGAAGAAGCAGCAGGTAAACCCAAAATTAGGAGCACCTTTTTTTTTCCTTTTTTCTTATTTTCAAGTACTATACTCTTCAAACAATGTCAGTGTCATAAAGTCAAAGAAAGTATTTGGAAATAATCCAGATTAAAGAAAACTGAATTAATACAACAGCTAAATGTAGTACCTGATTCTAGACTTGATCCTGTATAGGAGAGAAAAATTTTGGAATGGACATTGTTAATGTCAATTGGTGAAACTAGAATACTGATAGTGGATTTTTTTAAAGTACTGTGTCAATGTTAAATTGATTGAAGTTGATAACTTTATGTGGTTATGTAAGAGAATGCCTCTATTCATAGGAAATAAACACTGGTATATTTTAGGATAAAGGACCATAATGTATGCATTTAATCGCAAACGGGTGAGAGAGAGAGACAGAGACAGAGAGAGGGCAATGATAAAGTCAGTTGACAATTAGGGCAAATGAAATATAGATGTTCAATATAATATTTCTAGTCTTATAATTTTTCTGTAAGTTTGAAATTATTTTCAAATAACAACTTAAAATACACATTAATAGCTAAAGGAGTGCTCAGATTCCTGAGTTCCAGCACTGTGCCACTGCATATCAGAAGCTCCAGAGAACTCTGAGAATAAGGCCATGCCTTGCTGAGGAAGTCTGTCTTGGCACTGGAAAAAACTGAGCTCGTATTATTTGTATAAAGAGCAAAAGAACTAAGTGTTCTGTGGCAGTTGTGAATTTGTGAAGTTGTAAGGGTCTTAACTTGTATATGACCCCATATTTTCTGTTCAGCATATATTTGTCTTATAAAAATCAATTGTTAAACAGAAGAAAAAGTAAATAATAATCAAAGGAAGGCCCAGCACGGTGGCTCACGCCTAAAATCCTAGCACTTTGGGAGGCCAAGGCAGGAGGATCACTTGAAGCAAGGAGTTCGAGACCAGCCTGGCCAACATGGTGAAACCCCCTCTCTACTAAAAATACAAAACTTAGCCGGGCGTGGTGGCACACACCTATGGTCCCAGCTACTCAGGAGGCTGGGGCATGAGGATGGGTTGAACCCAGGAGGTGACGGCTACAGTAAGCTGAGATCGTGCCACTGCACTCCAGCCAGAGTGAGACTCTGTCTCAAAAAATCATCATCATCATCAACAACAAAGGAAGAAGAGAAATTCTCATTGCTAAAGCAGAGAATTCATAAAGAGGGTATCACAGGGACATGAAATTTCCCTTTGGTGTAGATTTTTTAAATTGTAAGATATAGAGAGAGCAAAGCTGATAGAAAGCCTTCATTTTTCTACGGCTACAGTATCATCTTAACAAGCTCCTGGAGTGTCAAACGCAGGCTGAATTACTCTTTTAGGACACGCAATAAAAGGGGTAGAGATTACAGGGTAATTTGAAGGAGGCTAATGTTTCTATTCTTTTAAATCTGACAACAGATCATATCATCATTTCATGATACTGTGTACTTTAAGTTTTCTTACTATTTTTTCACTGCTTTGGAAAGCAGCCTTAAGTAACGTCTTCCTGTGCAAACTGGTAGAACCATTCTGACCACCCCGCTAACACCCCCGCTTTGGTTGGCGCGAGCCTGACCGGCGGTGCAGTTATCTTCCTGAAGGCGGCGCTGTGCCCCAGCTGTGCTGAAGGAGGCCGGCGTGCAGGAAGGGGAGGGGCGTTCCCGGGCAGAAACCCAGCTGGGCGCCGCGTTTAAAAGCACAAAGGGAGCATAGTCTAGTGAGAAGCTACACGTTTGCAAGTGGTACACATAAGGAGAGAGATATGAGCGGCTTCTATGCCCTACAAAAGCGTCGAAATTAAAACGGCACAATCTTTTGTTCTTAAATCCCCAAGTGATAATAAAGATGTTCGCATAGTCATTATCCCATTACCTTTTATTTCGCATTTCTCTCACCTTCTTTTGTCATTTTTTAAACTTTTTCTCCTTCCCCCTCTTTTCACTCCAGAATTTGTTTTATAATTGATGTCGGTGTTTTCTGTTGCTTAGAAATTAAATTATCAGAAACTCCTTTGTATACTGGTCTCTAACTGACCTATAAATAGCACCACAGCTGCCTGTGACTTACAGCAATTAAAGATTTTTGTGCTAGCCAGAAAAAGAAAAGAAAAGAAAAACCTGAAGGTCCCAGTGTAGCATGTCTAGTTGTTCTGCTGACTTTATTGGGAGGAAATATGAGAAATGGCTCTTAGAAAATATTTTCCTTATCAATAATTGTTCTTTGGAGTTCACCTTACTCAACCAGGATGTATCAGAAATAATTATTGGGGTTGAATGTATTTCCTGTCAATTAGTGTGGTCTTTTTCCACAAGAGTACTTTCTTTTCATTTTTCAAGGATCATAGACAACAGCTCTTCCCTATAAAAATATTTTTGAATAAAAAGTACCAATTCCATTATAAGATCTTGGCAATCAACATATCTTCTATTATATCCAAAAGAAGAGAAAGGCTTTAATGGGGCCTGGTTATGATTAATAATAGATTTGGTGAAGAAAAAGCCAGCCAGACTTTAAAATAGATGAGACCATTCTAAGTCTTGGTGAGTCTTGGTTCAGCTCATTAGGGAAGCCAGCTGCGATGCAGATTGGCATACCATTTCTGTGACAGAGGAATTTCCCATAAGAGCTCTCTCCTAAAGGAGGCCAGTGTGCTTTTAGGTGAGCCCTGGCCACATCTGGACGATAGAGATGAACTGTGCCACACAGGAGGTGGAACAAGATTCGAGGAAAACAATAAAAATGACTTTTAACATTTGGAAGCCTACTTTTAGAGGGAATACCAACCAAATGGGGCCAATAAAATGATAAAATAAGAGAAGTGATTGAAAAATAATTTCAGCACTATCTTTAATCTATGAAGAGCTAAGAGATGGAAGACAGGGAACGGACATGACTTCTTTTATGGGAAAGGCAATAAGGAACAGATAAAGGCTGTAGGAAGAGTGCCAGATTGCACTAGGACAAACTGTGCACCAGGTATCACAAGAAACATTGCCAAGGATGTTGTACAGACATCTTTTATTTTTAAGAATGCATAAACTGTCTTTTGTGAATAAACTACATTTAATCCTGCTTACAAGCAGAAAGATAAACCAGGTAGTCCCTGGTTTCTTGTGATTATATATCCCCTTCAATCATGGAATCACAAAGCTGACAGGGAGCTTTGGAGATCACCCACTTTATAAATGAGGACACCTATTTTAACAATAGTCCAAGGTCGTGAGGGTAGTAAGTGGCAAAGTTGAAGCAGCAACCCAGTTCTGACAGCCTCCGGTCCATGGTTATTTTCCCACTTCACAAAACTACCTCCTTAGTCCATTTACACCAAATACAGAAAGTTAAACTCCAGCCCATTTCCAGGCCTCACACCCATGCTGGGTTTGAGTAGCATTCCTATTAGCTTCATGACTTCTCCATATGGGTGAGCCTTAGAGAGGACAGATAGGAGGATCCCCATCTGAGTTAAAACCCAAAGAAAATCCTGGCTAACATGGTGAAACCCCGTCTCTACTAAAAAATATAAAAAATTAGCCAGGCATGGTAGTGGGCGCCTGTAGTCCCAGCTACTGGGGAGGCTGAGGCAGGAGAATGGCATGAACCCAGGAGGCGGAGCTTGCAGTGAGCAGAGATGGCGCCACTGCACTCCAGTCTGGGCAACAGAGCGAAACTCTGTCTCCAAAAAAAAAAAAAAAAAAAAAAAAAAAAAACAAAGAAATTAAGAGCCTTTGCTGAGGTCAAAGCCAGCCTTTCCCAAGCCCCCAGCTCTGTGTGACTTCCAGGGGGCATTGCTGCAACTGATTTCTGACAGACTGTCTTCCTGTTTGCCTTTGTAGGTTTCACAGCGGCAGCTTCCCTCGTGTCCCTGGCCTGGGCCTTGGCCTCCTACCAGAAGGCCCTCCGGGACTCTCGAGACGACAAGAAGCCCATCAGCTACATGGCTGTCATCATCCAGTTCTGCTGGCACTTCTTCACCATCGCCGCCAGGGTCATCACGTTTGCCCTCTTTGCCTCGGTTTTCCAGCTGTACTTTGGTATCTTCATCGTCCTTCACTGGTGCATCATGACCTTCTGGATCGTCCACTGTGAGACAGAATTCTGTATCACCAAATGGGAAGAGATTGTGTTCGACATGGTGGTGGGGATTATCTATATCTTCAGTTGGTTCAATGTCAAGGAAGGCAGGACACGCTGCAGGCTATTCATTTACTATTTTGTGATCCTTTTGGAAAATACAGCCTTGAGTGCCCTCTGGTACCTCTACAAGGCTCCCCAGATTGCAGACGCATTTGCCATTCCAGCGCTGTGTGTGGTGTTCAGCAGCTTTTTAACTGGCGTTGTTTTTATGCTGATGTATTATGCCTTCTTTCATCCCAATGGACCCAGATTCGGGCAGTCACCAAGTTGTGCTTGTGAGGACCCAGCGGCTGCCTTCACTTTGCCCCCAGACGTGGCCACAAGCACCCTACGGTCCATCTCCAACAACCGCAGTGTTGTCAGCGACCGCGATCAGAAATTCGCAGAGCGGGATGGGTGTGTACCTGTCTTTCAAGTGAGGCCCACTGCCCCATCCACCCCATCATCTCGCCCACCACGGATTGAAGAATCAGTCATTAAAATTGACTTGTTCAGGAATAGGTACCCAGCATGGGAGAGACATGTTTTGGACCGAAGCCTCCGAAAGGCTATTTTAGCTTTTGAATGTTCCCCATCTCCTCCAAGGCTGCAGTACAAAGATGATGCCCTTATTCAGGAGCGGCTGGAGTACGAAACCACTTTATAAAGCAAAAGGAGTTGCAGGACCCACAACATCCAGATGAAGGGGTGACAGCAGGGCTGTGGCCATAATGACACTTCATCCTAGAGCAGGGCAGTGAGCCGTGAAGTTCCTAGTGGGACCGTCATCACCATTATCATTTGATCCTGTCGGCTGGGGGCGGCTGGTCTCCTTCCAAAGCAGCTGCACCCGAGAGTCTCTGACTCCACCTGAAAGAATGACGCTGGCTTAGTAAGACTCTCCATTGCTACCAAACTCCTCCTGCACGGTCTTGGGTGCACCCACCAGAGGGTACTATTATTATGGAAAAATTTTGCCTCCAATCATTAGGGTGTCTTGATGGCGTTAAGTGATCTTTCCATAAAAATAGATTCAGTCATACACACATACACACACTAACACACACAAGTTACACCAGTCCTCTGTCAAAAAGGCTTAGGTGACTTTTCTTGATGCAAAGCTCCGATTCCCACAGGAATATAAAAACAAAGAAAGAGGGAAACATCCCTCGAGAAAAAAAATAGTATTGCTTAGAAAAGAATTCATAAACCATTTTCTCATTTGGAAATCCATACCATGTGTGAAAATCCTATCCAACGGACAGCAAACCCAAATGTTGTCTACACATGTGTTAGCATTGATGGAGTGGTTCATTTTCTACACATTTCAGGATTTGTTTTATATTTTAAATTTTCAGTTGCGAACATCCTTTTTGACAGAAATCCTATGCAGCCCATGTACGGCTTTCAACAAGACCAAGGAGCTCAATAACTTCATGATGTAAATTAAATAGTAATCATGATTCAGTATTCAATTGCAAAAATGTAACAGGTACACAAAGAGGAAGTGGGGAAAAAGGCAAAATGAGAGTCTGATTCCCAGGCATGTGCAGCGCCCATTGGGACATAACGGCAGTGCGGCGCGAGCCAGAGGAATGGGCTGGAACCGGATCTGTTTCCAGACGCAGAATGAGTGGCTCTGTGTGACCATAGAAAGACGCTGACTCTGGAAGACTCCGTGCCACTCCTTTCTAGTGCCAAACACCATCCAACCACAGGACTGACGTGGAAGCCCCCCCAAACAACTGAGAATGAGTGGCATGAGCCCCCTAAAAGCAGGCGAGAGAACGAGCAATCAAGTTCTCCACTGTGTACAGACTTTTCCTCCCCCCAATCCAAGGTCAAAGTGATGTGTCTTTTAGAGGCTTTGGGACACTTTTTAGTAAGTATGAGCAGACAAATGCAATGAATATGCTATGAAAAACCCCTTCTGAACTGAGAGAGGGCTTATCACTATATCCAGCTAAGATTTGTATTTGAATCATCTGTAAAGTCGCACTCTTACAACAAGCTTCTGGGTTTTAAATACCTCCGTACAGCAAGTAAACGTTCCCCGCTTTCTGTTCTCAGTGTCCTCGGTCATGGTGCTTTTCGTTGCATTAAAAGTGCCGGTCAAACTTTGATAGTATTTTTTTATAGTTGGTGCAGAGTGGAATAACTCATGGATTATTTCAATATTTTTGTAATAAAAAATATAGGGTATACACATAGGCATCATCACATTTTTTATAGACCTGGAATCGTTTAAAATACTTTAAGCATCATAATTACTTGGGATGTCAGAAACTGGTCCACAAATTCCATCAGCCTGCCTCAGCAGATTGAAAACATTTGTCTCTTGCAAGATCACCCTACTTTGCAAGTTGGTGCCCCCAGGAACCTGGCCAGGGGTGCTATCAGAATATCAGGTGAAGAGAGAATCAGCTTAAATAGAAAGGGCTTGTCAAGACTGGCCAATGTTTCCCAGGAAATCAAAGATGTAAATGATTACTTTCATCCATCCATTATAACAAACCTGACCACAGTGGAAGATGTCTTAAACTTCCTTCCCTGGTTTTATATTAACCCAACTGATAGATTAAGTATTAGTCAAACCACTAAAAAAGAAAAAGAAAAAAGTTTAACTTAATTATTCGGTTATTTGGACCTAATTCACACAAAGTAGTCCAGTTCTCTAGCCACCACCTGTAATGGGTGTGTCATCCAGAGACTGTGTCCCCACGATGACATCCACAGGAAGTAACAGAGGGCTCAACCTAGGACTTCTTTTGGTACAAAGCCCCAAATCAATTTTTTTAAAAAATAGACAATTTTTATAAGTAGACATACTTCCTAGTACTCCATGATTTGATCCTCCAAGCAAGATTTCCACTAAAAAATACTAATCTTTTGTTGGGATGTGGAAAGATTACCTAGTCACCAGTAAAGGCCCAGGAAAAGGCTCTTCTTGTCAGCACATGGTGAAAACATTCCACCCCCACTGTAGAAGGAAAAAACAATTTTGGCAAATTCTTCACTTTTGTGCAGAACCTTGAGTTATTAGCTTCATTGTTTCCAAGACAACTTTTAACTGATGATCTTTGGAAATTGAGTTTCTCAGTTGAACTGTACCTTTGATTCTATGAGTAAATCACAGATTACAATCTAATAGAGTCAATCAATCAACACAAACCCAACAGGCCCCATCATGCTTCAATCATGTAAGTTCTAAGTTATTTCTCAACTTGATCCCTCATTCAACATGTTAAGCGTCAGAATGAATACTATGTCAATGAAAAATGATGTACTGTGCTTTGACTTGGAGGTGAGATTGGCAGTCAGGAGAATGTAAGGAGGTTGAATTTTTCAGTGATTTCCCAAATACTGTAAATACTCTGTTATCCGACATATTTGGAGATTATGATGTTTTAATTAGGCATGAATTCTCGTTAAGGAAAGAACATATCCATGATGTGATGAATTACAACCTTTCAAAAGATTACAAGAGCAAAACAAGAGATAAATCATGATTTAGCCTTGCTTCCATGATTCAGGAAGCACTACACTGCCATCAGACTGTTTTGGTAATAACAACTTTTACTCGTTTTCTAGATGGACAGATAACAGAGAGTTTAAAGTATTCGGATTTAAAGAGACATCATCAATGTACAAAGAAACAAAGTTTCATTTTTGTATTTATATTTTAATTCTAACATTTCCTTTTCAATCTGCCATTAAACCCTCCGCAGACAGTAACTGGAGAATCCCAAAGGAAAAAATTGGAAATGCTGGGTTCCTTATCTGCAGGCTCCTTTCCGTGTCTGAGTCCACTTTGATTCCATTTAAGAGGGAGATCTGCTCTTACTCACTTTTTGCATAGGATCAGGAAATTTTCTAAAGGAACAACATTGTAATTTGTTTTACTTTTAAACTTGCATTTCTAAATATGAAACCATGTTTAATGAATATATATAATGTGTGTGTGTGTATCTTAACCATAGTGACACTTTAAGTGTTTGTGTGAAAGAAAAGGAAATAATTTTTCCATGTAAGTCAAAGTTTAGTCTCCCAAAATGACTATGTCCTTTAAATCCTCTTTGCTTATTTACTTAACTACATACTGTCTAGTTCAGTAGCATTGACTTTGCAGACACTTAGTTACTACTCATTTGTGATAAACGCTGTTAACCCAACAAATATAATAAATTCTCTTACTGACATGGCAAGAATATATAATTCAAGTATTAGCAAAAGATAATCTGAAGATAAAAGTAAAATGAAGTATTTTATGGTTAATTTCTAAATGCCCAATTTATTTTGCTCTATGAGTAAAGGAAGTGATTGCACAGAACAATTAAAAGTGAATGAGAATAGTTAAAAACTCAATGGCTGTTTTTTAAAAATGATATGTGCCTTTTAAGTGTGTGTGTGTACATACATATATGTATATATACGTACCTATATATGTATGTACACACACACACACTTTCCAACTAAAGTAACAGAGATGAAAAGGATAAAGTATATACTGCTTTTGAATGTATATAAAGTGGTATGTTATGCATATAAAGTGTACATAAACTTTTTAGAAAAGAAGCATTTTCCTACTCCTTTTTCAAAACCAACCCAAGCTTACAGTCCATCTGTAAGACCAACACACTTACGAACTTCAGTTGGAAATACCTAAATATAATTCAGCACTTCTTAGCTCGAATGAGTTTTATCACTTCTTAAGGATCTCATCTTTTAAACAGCTGAATAAAATAGTTCTGTGTCACTTCAAAGTTTCTTTCTCTGAACAGATTGAATTGAGCAAAGACAACCTCTTCTGTCCTTACCAGGATTGTGTAAGGTTACACATTTGCTTTTAAATATACCAAATGCCGTTGAATGGAAACAAGTTCTGACACAATGTTTAGACAAGAATCCAGAGATTTTTTCTAATGAACCATTTTCTAGACTAAATATATGCTCCCTTGCATTTTCCACATATCTTTGCCATTAGCCATTGCTGTTTCTATATAAAGCTTGGATGAGATGCCTGCATTTTTATGTGCTAAGGAGAATTCCTTAAAGCCTTTTTAAAAATAGCTCATACTGTCATTCAGATTATAGCTCAGAGGATGGTTGAAGCGCATGGTGAAAACACAGGAGGACTGGGGTGGTCATTCCTATAATTTCAGTGACAGATGCAGATCGACGTTCCTTTGTCTCGGCAATCCAATGTCATTTTTGAAAACAATCAAAAAGATCGCTTGTGTCAGCTTCTGACTCATAACACTCCTCCCACCTGATGCTCCAGTGTTTCAAAATGGCCAAGGATTGGCGATTCCACTCTATCCCCCATTTCTGAGACTCTTGTCTGGACCTGTAACAGGCCATGAAATGCCCTGAGCATTCGAGTGGCATCCCTTCTCCTCACATACGCACCTGGGTGGCAGCATCAGACCACTGCAGTTGTTGTGTTGACATATGTCTTATCTAGTTGATGTCCTAAAAATGGGCACGTGGCAAGACTCTCAATCTACAGCCTCGACAGTATCATTACTCATTCTAAAGTAAAACTGCAGAATGTGGGTGGAATTGTATAAAAACATAATGAGCCATTTAATTTTGCTAATTGAAGCAATTAGGCTAGCATGCAAGCAGCCTGCTCTCACAGCAGAAAGCCACATGGAAGAAGTGCCAAACAGCCATTTGCATTTATATATATATATTGCAGGCAGTGACCTAGCCCCCAAATGTAAAGCTTTTGTCAACCTTGAGGCCTATATTCTGCTAAACAAGAGATGACTTAATGTCCTTGAAATATTTTCATAATATACTGACAGCCTAATGTCAGAAACGAGCTGCCTAAATCAAGTTTTGCTTTTGGTTATTTCATTTCCCCATAGACTTTCTTACGGTTCCGTCTCCCACATTGAGAGTAGCTCACCACGATGGATGGTTTACTGCGTACCTAGTGCTGGACTAAGAGCTGTATCTATGTGGTTTCATTTAGTCCTCACTGCCATCTGTGAGTTAAGCATCATTTACAGATGACAAAATCTGTAAATGGCTTAGAGATGTCAAGCAATTTGCCCAAAGGTCCCACAGCTAGGAAACAGTGGGGCTGAGGTTTGAGCACAGCTTTCAACAACTGCGACTTCTGGGAGCCCAAAGACTCTTCCCACAAAATCTAGTCCTGATTTGGCAAGTCTTCAGAAGAAACAGAATCATGGTCTGATGATCAAATTTTTCCAAGAAAATTTTATTTAAAAGTCAAAGATGTCCTTCAAAATGAACAATTAAAAACGTAAAAGTCGATGTAAAATGGAAGTCTCTATCACCTGCAACTAAATTTTACCTTAACTCTAACTCATAGTAGGCAGATAAATGCTATTCTTCCATTCCAGGCAACTGTCCCCCTCCTATGGCTCCACTATGTATTCAACTAAGTGATAAATATAAATTAACCTGATGCCACGTCTCTTGTATTTTATATGTGTATGCTGTTTTTATCCAATTAAGCAGACTGAAAAAAAACTAAACCCCATTACTTACTTTGGCATTTTGACAAGATAGAGAGGAAAAGAAAGAGGGAGGGAGAGAGGGAGGGAAGGAAGAAGGAAGGAAGGAAGGAAGGAAGGAAGGAAGGAAGGAAGGAAGGAAGGAAGGAGATCTAACAAGTCTTTGAAGTGATGTTTTTAAATTATAAGGTAATTCTGTTTCACTGCCATAATTTTTCCCTAAATTTTATTTAATATCTTGCAGGTCACAAACTTTAATATTTAAGAGGATTATTAAACCACTAGCTTGAACAATCATATAAGTCTAGGAACCTTATTTTAGTGTTAGATGCCAATAATACTGCAAGTGTCAACCAAATATTTGTTGAATTGAATTATAAAATACTTGATGTGTTCTTTCCCTTCTCACTTTAGATATAGCATGTCTGAAGGTCTGCAAGATGACAGAGTTGTAACCCATTCAATGATATTGTTGCCTAGTAAGCTGTGTGTGTGTTGTTTGAACTGATACTAAAAAGGTAGCCGATAATAAACCAAAAATTTTCTCAACCCTGGTGTTTATTTTTAAAAAATCTTCAATGATCAATATGAATGTAGTGTATTAAAATACAAGTAACTATCTTCCTACTTTGATTTAAGGGATCTTTATGAATTTATATAAAATTAGAAGTCACTGATTTTTATAGGAAATAGCATGTAAAATAAATCTAAGTATTGCTTTATCACTTTATTTTATAGATGAGACAACTGAGATCCAAAAAGAACAGGTAATTTTTGTGATCAGGATTACACAATACACTTTTATTTTTTCCCTGAGTCATTTATTCAACAAGTTTGACCTCTACAACTCATTTGGCTAGGCAATGCACAGTCAAGCACAAAAGGAAAGTTGCACTGGAATAGCTCACAGTCTGGCTATTAGCAGCACAATCATAGTTTTCTGACGTCAGCTCTTACTCTTTTCTACTCTACCACACTGCTTCTTCTCTTCTCAATATCTATATTTAATTCTATATTGAAGCAAGAAAGAAACACAGCTTTTCTAAGACTATGCAGTCATGTGTCACTTAAGGATGGGGATATGTTCTGAGATATGCATCGTCAGGCAATTTTGTCATTGTGTGATGGAGTGTGCTTACACAAGCTTAGATGGTAGAGCCTACCATGCTCCTAGGCTATATGGTAGAGCCTATTGTCCCTAGGCTACAAACCTGTACAGCATGCTACTGTACCGAATACTGTAGGCAACTGTAACACCATGGTAAGTACTTGTGTATTTAAATATAGAAAAGTTACAGTAAAAAATATAGTATTATTGTCTTATGGGATCGCTGTAATATGTGCAGTCTATTATTGACCAAAATGCCATTGTGTGGCATGTGAGCCTTACAATATATAATTAACATATAAAATAATGATGATGAGCATAAAGTAACAATACAAATACAAAAAAAAACACTAGATGACTGCTTATAAAGAGAAAAGTAATTTTATAATTTGTTTATATGACTCTCCAACACTAGATATTTTTAAATTGATATCACAACACACAAAAAATTGAAATACTCTCTTGGTGCATAGTATTTGATTGAAAACAATCATTTTTGGATAAACTTTGAAGCGATTCTTGAGAACTTATTTCAAGAAAAGGCATGAAATTAGGGAGACTCCAAAGTGAAGAGTTTTCCAATAGATGACTTCTCTGATTTTTCAAGAAAGCATTCTTCACTAACTGTATTTCTCCAGCGTACTGGTTATTTAGGAATAACAAATTTCCGGACATAAACATGAGCTGTTGCTCTAAAGCCTTTCCTCCGATGCCCAGAAGAGCAGCACTGTGCTGCGTGACAATTTCAGGAGTCAGGAGTCAGGAGTCAGGAGTCAGGACAGTCAGCCCCAGCTTCCTGGGGAAACCCACACTGGCTTTGGACCCAATTGCATTCTCTCCTGAGTGATTGGCTTCCCACATATGTAAGGAGCAGATTGTTAAAGATCACTATTAACTTGTATAACTAATTTTCCTTATGTGAAATAATTCTGGTCAGGGAATATATAAACCCTTTGGCCCTCTAAGGAGTAGAAGAAAAGAGAGAAGAAAGCATATTAACTTTTATGAGTACAGAATAATTCAAGTTCCTTGGCGAGTCACATTTGCATTAATAAAAGAGTTGACCTAATAAATGTTACAAGGTACCATGATCTCTAGGTCCATGCCACCATTACCACATTCCTTACTACAATTATTGCTATTTTAGTCATTGGACCAGACAAAAAGAAGCATATAATTACTGATATAATATTTGCTAAGCAAAAATCTTGTTTAACAAAACAAATCAATACCAAAACTAATTAATCAAAATATTAAGCAAATATTACCAGCACAGTACTGACACAAAATTTTCTCTTGTGCTAGTAATTGAAGTATGTCATCTACCCTGTTATTAGAATTTCAGAAAATAGGCCGGGCGCGGTGGCTCACGCCTGTAATCCCAACACTTTGGGAGGCCGAGGCGGGCGGATCACAAGGTCAGGAGATCGAGACCATCCTGGCTAACACAGTGAAACCCCGTCTCTACTAAAACTACAAAAAAATTAGCCGGGCATGGTGGTGGGCGCCTGTGGTCCCAGCTACTCGGGAGGCTGAGGCAGGAGAATGGCATGAACCCAGGAGGCAGAGCTTGCAGTAAGCCAAGATCGTGCCACTGCACTCCAGCCTGGGTGACAGAGCAAGAGTCCATCTCAAAAAAAAAAAAAAAAAGAATTTCAGAAAATATAAAGTTTTGTGTTTTAATTGTATTTCCATCTACCAAATTGTTGACCTTCTCCTCCTCTCCATTGCTTAATTTATATTAAAACAGATTTAATCAAATTATTACTTAAGTACTACAAATGTTATCAGATGGAGATGTGGTTAAGCTAATTTAACTTACCTATTCTAGTGGCATTCTGGTATGGAGCTGTATCAAATCAACACTTTTAATTATTTCAGATTAATTCATCAAGAAGTTCCAAAACACTACTAAATGTGTTGAAAATACAGTTTGAGTTTCTATGATTATAATCAAAATTCCTATTTTGATCGCACACCAGTAGAACGCATCTTAACACCAGCATTGCCATTGTGAGTCTAGAAAATGAGCATTTTGTGTGTTGAGCACTGTTGCATTCACTTAGCAATTAACCTTTGACCTGTGGTTTTCTGCTGAGCCCCTTGTGATTTTTTTTATTCTATTCAAATTGGGAGCAATAACACACCTTAACATAACCAAAAAAAGGAGACCTGTCAGCTAGTGAAAGAATTGTCATTTTATATCATTCTTTCAAAAAATTAAAATATTCAACTTCCCTTATTAACCTTTCTAATGCATTGTACATAAAAGAGGAAATGGATTTCTGAAGTATATTTTGAAAGCCTGGGGTGAAACATTTTCCACGGTCTGAATCGGAAGCTTGGGGCTCTGTGGAAAGATGTAAATCCCTCCTGCTGTAAGAGGAGGGAAGGCAGCAGTGAGCTGTCACTCAGAAATACAGTCTCAGTCTCCACTGTCACAAAGCTGCCTATTGCTGATGCTATCGATTCCCTTCTTTTTCTACAGAAACATCTTGGAGCTTGTCAAGCTTTACTGGAGGTGATTTGCAGTTAATTAATTCAACAGACACTTTAATCTTGCAAATTCTTGACTTGTAATATTGTAACCAAGCTCCTGCAAGGGAACATTAATCAGTTAGTGAAAAAGGAGCACTTCCATTCAGCCGTAGTACCATGACGTGCACAGGCCTGAAGAGAAAGACCTCTGTGAAGTGGAGCGCTAGTGAATTCCTGCTACCTGCTTCTTATTGCTCACGCTATGAATATTCATCTGCTTCATTTGTTTTTTCCAGTAAACGCTGTTTTGAAAAAAAAGAAAAATATTCCCGGGGGCTTGCATAGCTCAGAGAACGGGGTACTGGGTCGTGAAGACTTGCTTTAAATGGATTCAAATCCACATGTTTGGAAATGAAAATAATGCACTGTCATCTGTTGAATAATTGATCTGTCTGAGTACAGTTGCTGCTTTTATTTCATTTCTTGAGACTACCATTGTCAGCATTGTAATAACCAATTTATAAAAATTGAGTTTTTATTCAGTTTCAGAGGTAAAATCTGCAAGGGTGCAGCTACTGAATAATTTGATTCCTGCCTTCTTAGGTGGTGACATTAGCAGTTCCAAACCGAGATCCATTTCTATGTGGAACTGGCTATCCTGTTGCTTCTCAGGCCCTGCAAAACCTTGGTTACGAGCTCAAAGATCACGAATCTGATATTCTTTTTTTTTTTTTTTTTTTTTTTTGAGACAGAGTCTCGCTCTGTCACAGGGGCTGGAGTGCAGTGGCACAATCTCGGCTCACTGCAAGCTCTGCCTCCCAGGTTCACACCATCCTTCTGCCTCAGCCTTCTGAGTAGGTGGGACTACAGGCGCCTGTCACCACGCCCGGCTAATTTTTTTGTATTTTTTAGTAGAGATGGGGTTTCACCATGTTAGCCAGGATGGTCTCGATCTCCTGACCTTGTGATCTGCCCTCCTTGGCCTCCCAAAGTTCTGGGATTACAGGCGTGAGCCACCACACCCGGCCCCGATATTCTTAATGACTAAATTTTCACATAGAGGTAAACAGATCATCTTTTAATTTAAGACATGGTTCTTTCTCCCTTGCTTCTGGGTTTTTTTTTTTTTTTCAAAGAAAGATTTGAGCTACGAGATAAGAATGAAGTTACCAGAAGTTATCAGGTCATAGTTTCAGAGTATGCAAGAGAGTCGGGCCTTCATATGTTCTTGTAAAGTTTTCTGTCTAATCTTTTGGTATAACAATTTTAGGAGTTCACCCTAGATGAAAGAGTGGAAGTCATCAGATTTGTCAATAAGCAGTCTAGAGGAAAAATGAGAAGAGAAAGAAGCAGGGATTCTTTTTCTTGTGTTTCGAAGATGTTTCTCCTCCCAAAGCTATCACCTTGGTAGTTATCACCAAGATGTATAATAGCAAGCACTACTGAATGATCTTCCCAGTTATCAGCACTAGTATCACGGCAAGTCAGTTTTCAGAACTAGCTCTTGGCTCAAGCCCTGAAATAAAATGGGGACAAAAAGTGGTCTACCACCATGTGACTTATTTTCTTTTTTTTTTTAAATTTTATTATTATTATACTTTAAGTTTTAGGGTACATGTGCACAACGTGCAGGTTTGTTACATATGTATACATGTGCCATGTTGGTGTGCTGCACCTATTAACTCGTCATTTAGCATTAGGTATATCTCCTAATGCTATCCCTCCCCCCTCCCCCCACCCCACAACTGTCCCCAGTGTGTGATGTTCCCCTTCCTGTGCACGTGACTTATTTTCAATTGCCGAGCAATGAAAACTAACAAGTTAAAGAAAATGTTCATTTTCTGAACCCCAGAGCCCACATAGGTACAAAGATACTCTGTAATGTACAATGAGGTGGCCAATCGTGAGGATATAGGAGCAATAAATAGTCCTCTTAAGCAAGGTTCATGGGTAAGAGTTACTCTAGCAGGATTGGGTGTTGGGTCAGAGGGTATCTATTAATGTAGAGGCCCAAGTATGGTGATGAAGAGAAAACCTGTCAGTGGCTCATCCATAGTATTTGCCTTTTCACAGAGCAGAGAAGTTCAAAATAGTCACTGCCAGTCCATAACTATAACAACAGACATGTCCACTTTGGAAAGGCTAGGGCCTGACGAAAGTGGGAAAACAGAGATGTCAGTGGTGCCATGTCTAAGAGTGACTCTGTCATTAGGGGAACCCACCCCCTGTAATAGTTCTTCTTGACCACTGGTCCCTATGGGCTCTGCAGGAGAGCTTCTCGTGGGTTCTAAGATAAGGTATTCCAAGGTATTGTAAGTTACCCTTGTTTGTAGAACATGAACCACTTAACCATCCCTCCTTTTAACAGCAATGAGATTCAGGGTTACCATGGCCTTACTCATCTTCCCATTGTAAATATATCACAATGTCACAAGAGCCTCTGTGTCCAAACACACTAAACTGGGTTTACAAGCATTAGAATCTTTCACTCATATTGTGAATCTCAATTCTGCCAGTCACCTAGTCTGTGTATCTATTCCCAAACTGGAAAAAATAATTCTTGAGAGAATAATTTTCAGAATAATGGAGGTGGAAAGAAATGAACAGTTAAGCAATTTTTCAACATAGACAAAACCACTGGACCATTGATAGCCCTCAAGCTCTGATTCTTCCTCCTAAGTTTCTTTTCTTTGGGGGGCTTTCAACATCTGAATTTTCCAGATGATTGCTGAACCATCGTCACTAAACCAAAGTAGACAAGGAGTTATTAAAAAATAAAGACTGTCCACATGACTGCAAATATCCTGATGAAAAGTGGCCAAGTAGATCACTCAAGTGGTAAATTTGGTCTTCATGATATCAAACATACGGATATTTGGAAAAGTCGAGATGTTTGAATCATACAGTTTTCCGTCTGGGTGTCTGGTGTTTCTGGATAGACAGACTGCTCAGGTGTTGTAAGTAATGGAATTGAACTTTCTTGCACCATAAGCAATTGCTGGTCATATTCTGCTGCTAAAAGTCTCTTTGTTGTGCAAAGAGAAATAATGCAGAACAAATGTTATTTAATTTTTATTTACTTTCAGCAAACACATGAATGAAAGAGGTCAGGTAGGCTGTCCTGGGCATTCTGGGCCTGGCTGCGGCACACCCTCCTTCACTTGGCCCCTGCCAGGCAAGAAACTTTCTATTCAGTCTTTGCTATCTTTCATAAATTGTATCATTGCTCTTCTGCTGTTCATATCATCTTAGTTATTCACAAAGTCTACTTGATAAAATGGCTCAAGGGAAATACAAGTTTGTTAAGTTTTTTATTCTTCAAATAGAAGTTTTAATTTTAAGCATTCCTTATGATATTTTTTAAGCCTAAAAACCATTCAAACTGCTTGACAAAATTATTTCATGGTGAATTTTATGATGTTGATAGAAGTAAAAGCTATTTTTCCCAAACCAAACAAAATACCATACATAGTTTTTTGGGTTTGGTTTGTTGTTGATGTCATGCCAATTTCCAAGCACCAACTGGTTACCACAAACATGGGAATATTTAGTGATATCTTTGTAGTCATCGTTAAAATTCCCGGGAAAAAAAGAAAAAGTTTATGTCAAAGGAAAATTCACCTCCCACAAGGAAAGTCTGAGATGTTCATCCTGACATTTGCGTTCCTGATTATTTGTGGACATTTCTTCATTGTGACAGTAGGAAGCTGAGCTTGTTTCTCCTGATTTGACACTGGGTTGGTGAGCATTGTCTCAAATTTTGTGCTTGCCTCATTTATGGTCCTGAAGCTTAGCAGAAAAACAGACAAGCTATTCAGACCAGTTTTCTTTAAGAGCACTTATGTTGCAGAACATGATACAAATGATTCACCGTGAGCAGGCACACAGAGTACTGAAAGGTATTCAACTATGCAAAGATATTGAGGGGATTTCCAGAGAAAACTTAAATGTTTTGAAGATTTGTAGGTAGGGTTTTGATTGTGTCACATTCTACACTCAGTGCCAAGTTAGAATGTCTTTATGGGGAAGGCAATAAAGTTACTTGTTGGGTCCTTCCTTCCCTTACAAGCAGAATGTTTTTATGAAATCAAATGGATCCTCCACTTTGTGTAGTAAGGACCCCCCAGGCCCCACAACATCATCACTGTGAGTCCTATCGCAGATGTGTGTACCAGCCCAATTCAGTTTTGCTTTTCTTTTTCCCTAAGATTTCTACTTCACCAAATCCCATTTCAAAACTTTTTACCTTCATGTTACCAACAGGATGTTTAGTTGAATCAGCAACAAAGAGGTGACAACCTATTGTCCTCCACAAAAGCATGAGTCATTTTATTCAGTGATCTTTGGTAGTACGATAATCAATGGAATTTATGGTGTTGTAGAAAACCAAAAATCCATGTTGAATATAGTGACTGTCTTAAATATACTTAAATATGTTATTCTACAAAACAATATCCTTTTACACTATGGGATGGATTCCTTTCTGGATGCAGGGATGGGAGGGTCTATGGGTCAGTGACTGGGACAAAGGAACTGGGAATCTCTGCACAACCGAGCCCTAATCCCTGGTCCATCTCTCCAGCCTCAGAAACTCACCCTCGGCCTCATTTTTCCCATATGCAAAAGAGAGATATTTATTCACCTACCTCATAGGGGTGTTGTGGAGATTAGCTAGATTTGCTAAAGTGCTTGTAGGTTAGAAAGCGCTGTCATTCCTGAGAACTGGCATTAACAGAGGAGAGGAGAGCTGTGTGCAGCACGGAGGAAGTGGAGTCTGAGGAACACAACAGCAACAACTCACCAAGCAGAGAATACAATGGTTCTTCATCACTATATAAAACTAACACTTTTCCTTCAAAGGTCTATGTATAATTTTCTTCAATGATTAGCTTTTTAATGAGACAACTCCTTTCATCCAGACATTCAGATGCTTTATATAAGTTGGCAATTTTCCTGTTAACCAAACTGAATTTTACTAAATGTTTATTAAAATGCACCCAGAAAACTTGTCTCCTCCTGATGCCTGAGGGGTTTGCATGCCTGATCCCAAGCTGCATTTTTTCAGAACACGTGCATGATGCCCCAGTTCTGTATTCATGATCACCAGGTGGCGTTCTGAAATCCACTACTGGTGAAAGATTTTTAACAGATATCAGTGAGATTAGAGTTGGTGTCATTTCCATTGAGTATGCTCTTCACCCCTAAGATGACACATCTTTACAACACAATAAAAGAACGTAAAGCCTTATTTCCACCTGTAACTCCTGAATTGATTCATTTTCACGTTATAACTACATTTCAAATATTTCGGAGAAGTTTTTACACAGGGCTTCAGCTATATACTGATATACATATGCTTACATGTGCTTAGGTGGGAATTCTACTAAAGGATAAAGGAGACAGTGTGAAAACAACATCAGAGAATATCCTGTACAACTTCCCCAAAAGTGACAAGTTTACTTGTACTTAAAAATTTAATTCTGATAAGAACTAATGTGAAATAACATCATTTTGGTTTATAAATATTTGTAATTTTTGAGACATAGAGGCAATATCATGATATAGGAATACATTCATAAAACTAGACTAGCAAAGCAGATAATGTTTTCATGATATGGCTTCATGAGGCAAAGTTGTTGTACATCAATACTGTCATTGTGTCCTTATTTAATGATTATATTCCATTGTGAAAAAAATGTGCACACTCTTAAAAATACAAAATGGGTTTCATAAAGTTTACCTTGAGAAGTGGGTTTGAAATCATCTTGTGCTTGGAGCTGACATAAGATACGCACTCAATATAATCTCTTCTGGATTCTAAAATCTAATTGGCAGTGATATTTCAAAGCCTTAACATTTCGAGGTGGTTAATTAATATCTAATGCATGGTATTAAACTTTCTGAAGCATGAATTTAACCTAGGCAATTATCTGATTCATTTTTTTTAAAGTTTGTGCTGCCAAACCAGACTGAAGTATTGTTTTTCTAGACTAATACTATGAGAATAGTAAGTGAGTCAAAAAATAATTGGGACTGTCCTTTTTCCCCCGCCCAGTTCCTAGTATCAATACTCCCCCAACCAGAAATGCAGCAGAATATCCCTTTTTGCTATAAAGGAAAATACTGTGTTTTTATTTGTTTTTGCAGAAGAAAACTGGTGTTACCTATTTGGACTAGATGTAGGGGCCTGGAAGAAGGAAGTGGCAGATTCACAGGTGGGGTGACCAGGATGGGAGGAAGATAGTGGGGCGAGTATGTCATGGGGAGATTTTGCCACAAAGATACAAAACAGAATTGAAGTGTGTTAGAGCTGGACAACCCTTTGAAATGACAGAGTCTAGATTCTTCACCAAACAGATGAAAAGACAAGTAGAGACAACATGTACTTGAGATATAAGCTATACATCTCATCACTAGAAGAAAGGAGACTTCAGCCTCTTTTCAAGGCTTTCCAGACCACATGGAACTCTCCAGAGCCCTCCTTGAAAGTTTTTAGAAAAACTACAATTTTCAGCAAAGATTCATGTGATTATGCTGCTGAGGACCAGTCATTCTGTAAACATCACATATGTGATGCTTTGTAAATGTATTAATTGTGGTCAACTTTCATGGATATTTCCCATTAACATTGTATTCCATGAACAAGTGATAGAAAACATATGGAAATTCTCTTTTCATCAAAAGGAATGTCTCCCAATTAGTTTACGTGTGTTAGTATTGCTGACATATTATTATCATCACAAAATTCCTTTTATATCTAGATGGTATCAAATAAGAAAAGAATGCATCATTTGGTCAATTGCTTATTGAAGATCCCAACTGAAGCCTTTCTTTGGTAAAGAGCGCAGAAAGAGACCATAGCTATTCTTGGATGAGAACCTTGCCTCTACTAAATAGTTTCTGCTTTTCCTCTCTGTAGCCAGACAGCTCAATAGCCTAGGGAGAGTCGATGAAGGATATGCAAATTACATTTTTCCCATTCTCAGAACAAAGACAGCAACCAATGAGCCAGAGGTTTCTTCTCTCTTTGAAACCAAATAGCACGCTGAATTTAGGGCTATGACAAAAATATTGTTAAAGCAAGAGCAAAATCATCCTTCCTATGGATTCTTTTCTCAGTGTTTACTTAATTCTTTTTGCAGTTTGGATTGGAGTTTCTAGTAATGATAATTAATGCCATTTTACATGATAGCTTCAAGGCGGAAATGGTGTGAGCCTGAGTTACAAACGAGATGACTAGGGATACAAACTTCGTCTGTACTAACATCCTACCAAGCAGATTGGAAACAAATACTACTACCACTAATATTCTGATTTAATTAATAACATCTAATAGAAAAATAGAAACATCGTGCTTAGCATGAAACCATTGCACAATGTAAACCTGCTCCCAAATGGCAAGGATTTTTGCTACCAATATTTGTTCTTAATTCTCCAGTTATTTTAAGTAAATAAGTTTCACATCTAACTACCTCAGCTACTGTTGTTTTATTTAGAAACATGAAACCATGCACTTTGTAATCAATAAGTCTTTCGTTTAACATTTCAAAAGGATATTTGGTGCAAAGCAATTTTCAAAAATTTGTACATGATATACCCAACCTCAGGAGGTTGTACTTAATTTTGTTTGTTTGTTTCTAAGGTTGGTTTTGGGTAAAATCCTCATTTCCACTCAACATCAAGATAAGCTGCTCTATATTTGCTTAATTTGCCTTAAACATTTTGTGCTCCTTTCCCTGTTCAATTTTTTTGTTTTGTTTTAAATCTATCTCTGAAAAAAAATGGAACAGGTGGCAGGTGAACAGCAAATGGAAGAGAATGGACCAGTAATTTCTCAGTCCCCTGTTGTCAACTATCTGCATGACATTCTGATTGTGCAAAAATGCCATTCCTGTGCTTCCCCCTCCATTACAGAAATAAGGTCCGAGAGACCCCACAAGTGTGCGTAGGGAACGGTGTAGACATTTCCCCCAGTATGAGCACAGTGCCTGGACCCGAATGATCATCTTGGCAGTTCTTGTGCTTTTACTTTGTAAACATTGTACAAATGTATTTGGAATTTTATTTGAAATGGAGACTTATACTAGTTATTAAATTTGTTTCCTTCCTGTAAATATATATATTCAAATTCCATGTATCCAAACATCCCTTTAGCGTTCAGATTGTAAGTGTGTCTTTATTCGCGGGAGGCCACTGTCAGCAGGCAGTGACCCCCAGTGCCCTAGTTTGAAGCACAGTGTGTGGAGTATTTGATGTACTACAGTACCATAGTTATTTTGGTCTGTTAAGTAAGTTGCAATTTGTGATGAAATGAAGTGGAAAGTAGTATTTCATAATGAACAAATTTCCTTGGTTACATGGTTTTTCTTGTAAAACTTAAAGAAAAAAAGAAAACTTGAAATTTTATATATTTGGATTTTGTAGGTTTTTTTTTTATTTTAATGCAACACAAGGTACCAAAATCATTAAATAAAGTACACTGTGGTCATTTTAACAGAAGTCTGTGTTCCTGATTCTGTCTAAGTCTAGGAAGAGGGCAGGACACCATAGGAGTTGGATGGGAAGGGAAAGGAGGAGGCCATGTACACAGGCATGTTCCCAAGGCAACATGATGTAAGTCTGAAATAAGCAAAGCTGAGTTCTGTCAAATTTAAAATACATTAAAAATTAAGTTATACCTCTTTTTAGTAGATGTTTTATTTATTTATTTTATTTCTGAGAAGTCCTAAAGGGTATTCCTCTAGAGCTACTATAAAAGCAAAGAGATTTTCAGATCACAAAGGAGCTTAAAAATCCAAATAAATTGTTCAATTATTAATGAACAGAAAAAGTGTCAATGGACAAGAGTACTTTTTTTTTTTTTTTTGAGACAAGGTCTTGTTCTGTCACGCAGCCTGGAGTACAGTGGCACCACCATAACTTGCTACAGCCACAAACTCCTGGGCTCAAGTGATCCTCCCACCTCAGCCTCTTGAGCAGCTGGGACTACAGGTACACACCACCACATCTGGCTAACTTTTTATTTTTGTGGGCACAGGGACTTGTTATGTTGCCAGGGCTGATCTCAAACTCCTGGCCTCAAGAGATTCTCCCACTCTGGCCTTCAAATGTGCTGGGATTACAGGTGTGAGCCACTGCACCTGGCTCAAAAGTACTTTTTAAAAAGATTATGTGTCTAAATGTTTGCCTTTTCTAAAAATCAGTGCTATATGTTATGTAATTGTTTTTCTTAAAATATTATATTTTCATTTTAAAGAGTTTTTCTATTTTCTATGCAGTTGGTAAGCATTCTACTGGTTTATAAAAGCCTTCTTTCATAAAATGTTAAATAATAACTGTACCATAAGAACTGACTATATATGTAGAGACTTCTATGGATAAAACTATTAATAGAAACAGATAAGGAAATGATCAGAAGAAACAAAGAAATGAAAAAAAAGTCAATCATTCACTCATCATTTTTTACGGTCAGTTATTAAGGTCTCCTTTTTTCCTGATTATAATAGTAACACATGTTAAATGCACAAACACTAGAAACTCACCATTGCAATGCACTTCTAGTCTTTTTTGAAAGCATTTGTATTTTTATTCTATTAATTTAATTAACATTTTTAAAAATCACAACTATGTGCCATGCATGGTATTAGTATTGTAAATATGAATAAAACACATTTTCTTCTTAAAGTATACAGTCTAGTGGGGAAGCAGTTCAGATACACTAATTATGGTGTTATTTGGTGATGCAAAAGTAGAGACATTCATAGATTATGATGAGCGCATCTGACATAGTCTGCAAGGGGTCAGGGTGGAAGAGGGAGCCACACCAAGAAAGGAGCCTGGCCCCAAACCAGAGGATGGAGCAGAGTCCCCACCCCACCCTCACTGAACCAAAATGGACATGAACAAAATATAAACTTCTACTGGGTTGAGCCACTGACGTTTGGGGTTGTTTGTTATAGCAGTTACGCTTTTATAACTTTTACAGAGCACTCCATGGACCAGAGAAGTATAAAGAACTCAAACTTGAATATGATTAGCTCAATTCTCTCTACCTGAGGTCCAAAAACAAAAAGAAAAAAGAAATGGCTATGCATTTTTCATGTTCTCTACAGTAAGTAGATATTGTGATTGTAATCTGAAAACAAATAAAATTTATGTTTAAGGGGAATTTTTAAAAAAGAAAAGCATACCAAAATCCTGAATTTGAAAACTTAATTTAGTAAGGAATGCAATTTGCCCCTAATTAATCTAGAAACATGATAAAATTCCAAACAAATCCACAAAGGTCTTTTATAAAGCTTTGCAAAATGGTTTTAAACTTTATATGGGACCAGGCACAGTGGACCATGCCGGTAATTCCAGCAATTTGAAAGGCCAAAGAGAGAGGATCTCTTGAGGCCAGGAGTTTAAGACCAGCCTGGGCATCATAATGACACCCTGACACTACAAAATAAAAAATTTTTTTAAAACTTAGCCAGGCATGGTGGCATGCCCTCTAGTCCCAGCTACTCAGAAGGCTGAGGTGAGAGATCACTGAGGCTCAGGAGGTCAAGGCTACAGTGATCTGTTATGGTGCCACTGCATTCCAGCTTAGGTGACAAAGAGAGAGACCACTTGCCCTCCCAACTGTTTTAAGTAATAGTAACCACAAGAGTGTGCTACCAGCACAGGAATGTATAAATCAATAACCCCCCCACTCCCCAAAAAAGTCCAGAAATAGAGTCTACACATATTAAACAAGTGAATTTAGTATATGATAATTTAAAATCAGTGAAAAAATAATGGCCTCTTCATTAGAAGGTCTTGGGATAACAGACTCACCACTAAGAACATCTTCTTACCCAAAAATAAGATCCTATGAGCTGAGTGCAGTGGATCATGCCTGTAGTCTCAGCTACTCAGGAGGAGGCTCAGGCAGGAGTACCCCCTAAGCACAGGAGTTCAAGGACAGCCTGGGCAACATAGTGAGATCCAGTCTCTAAAAACAAACAAAAACAAGTGTTGTGGGAAGTCAGGGATCCCAAATGGAGGGATCAGCTGAAGCCACGGCAGAAGAACATAAATTATGAAGATTTCATGGACACCTGTTAGTTACTCAAATTAATACTTTTATAGTTTCCTATGCCTGTCTTTACTGCAACCTCTGAACATAAATTGTGAAGATTTCATGGATATTTATCATTTCCCCAATCAATACCCTCATAATTTCCTATGCTTGTCTTTACTTTAATCTCTTAATCCCGTCATCTTCGTAAGCTGAGGATGTATGTTGCTTCAGGACCCTGGGATGATTGCGTCATCTGCACAAATTGTAAATCATGTGTGTGTGAACAATATGAAATCCGGGCACCTTGAAAAGAACAGGATAACAGAGATTTTCAGGGAACAAGAGAGATAACCATAAAGTCTGACTGCCTGTGGGGCCAGGCAGAACAGAGTCATATTTCTTTTCTTTCAGAAAGCAAATAGGAGAAATATCACTGAATTCTTTTCTCAGCAAGGAATAACCCTGGGAAACGAATGCATTCCCAGGGGGAGGTCTCTAAAATGGCCGCTCTGGGAGTGTCTCTCTTATGCAGTTGTAGATAAGGGATGAAATATGCCCTGGTCTCCTGCAGCACCCCCAGGCTTGTTAGGATTGGGAAACTCCAGACTGGCGAAATTCTAGTCAGACCGGTTGTCTGCTCTCAAACCCTGTTTCCTGTTAAGATGTTTATCAATGACAATGTGTGCCCAGTGGGACATGGACCTTCATCAGTAATTCTAGTTTCGCCCTGGCCTTGTGATCTCACTCTGCCTCTCTGCCCTTGTGATATTTCATTGTCTTTGAAGCACGTGATCTCTGTGATCCACTCCCTATTCGTACACCCTCCCCTTTTGAAATCTATAATAATAATGTGCTGGTTTTGCGGCTCAGGGGGGATCACGGAACCTGCCGACATGTGATGTCACCCCCGGAGACCCAGCTGTAAAATTTCTTTCTTTTGTACTCTTTCTCTTTATTTCTCAGACTGGCCGACACTTAGGGAAAATAGAAAAGAACCTATGTTGAGATATTGGGGGCTGGTTCCCCCAATAAACAAGATCCTATCGATTTAAGATATAATTGTAAAAAAGTACAGCTACAAAAATGGTATATTAATATCATCTCAAGGTGAGAAATATTTTCTAAATTTTATTTAAAATTTAAAACAGAGAGAAAAATTATAATCAAGAAGAAACACAAAGCTCCAAAAAGCAACTGATAAAAATACTGAACCTCACTAGACTGAAAAAAATCTCCTAAAATGTATATACAAAGCTGTTTATAACAGGGAAAGCTGGAAATACCTGAAAAACAAACAATATGCAATTAAACTAGAGTACATCTTCGCAATGAAACACCCTACAACAATTAAAAATAACAAATACTAAGGTAACTTTATTGCATTAAATAAAAATATTAATTATTAATAATTCATTTTGAAAGTAAAGAACAAAGAAATAAGTGTCTTGGTAAACCATAAACAAAAAAAAAACAGTAATATAATTAAGATCCCAAGCAAATAGGCAAAGACTATTTGAAGCGAAGAAAATTAGCTGTAGCTGAATGCACAGCTATCTGAGAATATTCTTGTCTGATACACCAGTTAATCAGTGAGTAAGAAATTGGCAGCTATGGTAGGTGTGAATTGAATTTATCTGACAGATTTTTGAAAAAGGGGTAACCACCTAAGGGAATAACTGGAAATTCCTCTGACAGATTTGTACCTAGAAATCACATTTATAAGGCATGATTGGGTCTGGAGAGACTTGAGGAAATGGCTGAGTTTTTCAGACAATCAAAGTGAGTACTCAGAAAAAGAGGAGAAAATGGGAAATGATCACCTTGAATCAGTGTGCAGGAAACCGGGGTTGCTGAAGGAGTCTTGCAAAGAAAGCACTTGTGGTTATGCAGGAGTGTCAAAGGTATACCAGTGCCTACTGCATGGAGCAGGATCTCAGTTGAATTAATAGGGAATCCAAAGCCGACAGTCACCGAAACAGTTTAATTGAATCAGTGCTGTCTTTAAAATCCTTCTACACATTTCCCTGCAATGCTCACATATGACCAAACCCACCAAGTGCCTTGTCCCACCCTGACCATTCACATAATAAATGCCCTTGCTGTATTTCCACCTCCAGAAAAAATAACAGCCATAAATTCAGGCCCTCCTCCTAAAAATCAAAATCCATCTGTATGTACAACCATTCTTGCCAAATTTAATGTATTTAAGGTTAAATCCCTAGATGTTTGGGACTTCCATCAACAATATTTCATGTGTCAGTGGGAATCCAAAATAATTTCCTGAGGAAAATTTTTACCCTGCATGTCAGGGTAAAGAGAGAGAGACATTACATTCAGACACAATTTTTTGAATCCATAAAAAGATAACAGCCTTAACTCAAGTGCAATGAGTAGCTGAAGCATACAGATCTCACCAAAACATGCTGATGGATATTCCTACCTGTGTTCCAAATTTTTTTTATAGAATATAACCTTATATTCTCTATCACACAATTACTATCTAAAGTTGTCGTAAGTAATTCACATTAAGGATTCTCTAAGTGGCATGTGGTCCATATGTGTCCCTGTAGCAGAAATCACAAATGTCATATCTGCAGGGGCCAGGCAGGTAACGTAATTGAGGAAAGACTGGGGCAACCTGGAGACCACAGCCAGGTTGGCCCTGTGGCACTAGGTCTTCTCACAGTTCAAGAGAAGCCAAAAATAAAAATGGATTTTTAACTATGAAAATTAATGTTTCATGTTTTCCAGTAATTCAAATAATTACTTTTTTTAAAAAAAATTACATATTACAAACAATGTCTACTGACCAGATGTGGACCTATGGGCAACCGCTTATGATCTTTCTAGGTCTAGATTTTATTTTTTATTTTTGTAAAAACCAGATAGCTTGCCAACCTGGATCCCATCATCTCCCCCCAAAACAATTGCTTCAGGTGTTATGCCACTGGCTTATATTAAAGGACTTTTTACAAATCCGAGCTCACATGTGTTAAATTTGTTCTGTGGATCTTGTTAAGAGTCTTGTTCTCTGTAGTCACATGCTGCCCTCTTTATGAAAACCCATAGAAGAAGCGTCTTTCAGATGTCAGTACCAAGGATAGTCATAACCCTCCGTAGCATTTCTATCTCATAAATACAGTGAATCGAGTGTTTCCTCTTTGCATCAACTCATAAAAATCTCAGAGTAGCCTACCTCTAGAAAAATGTAAATGCACATGTGTGTGTGTGTGCACGTGTGCACCCATGCATCCTACAGACTTGTTTTTTTAAGCCTTACATTTTTGTTCTCCACTGCCAACTCCACTCTGAAAATTCCTTGTTTTATGGTATGCCAGTATCTTTGAAATCTGCTTCAAATCGGTTTATTTTGACAACTATGATTTATCAATAAAAGATAAAATAGCTAAATCTTAAAAAACTGTTTATTTTGAAAATTAGAAGCATATGAATAAGCAAATTAAAAAACTAAATAAATTAATAATGTTCATCATCAGCCCTGAACCATCTCCCTAATGCCACACAGATAACTTTAGTTGTTTACCAGACTTCAGTACCCAAACATGCCATAGATGCTTGAAATTCAACATTAAGAAATTCAACATAAAGAAATAAAACCACTATCATTCCATTTCTGTTTATTCATTACACATCATGGTAAATGGCACATCCAGCTGGCAATCCCAGTGCTGTCTTCAACTATTCCCACCCCTTCCTCCCCAATAGCCCATCTGCCACCAAGTCCTGTGGATTATTGCATCGAAATGTCTTAAATCTTATCCCAACTTTTCTACTTCACACCTTTGTCATTTCTCACCTTAAACTACTAGATTGACTCATATTTCTCACTTGGACAGTACTAACTCAACTTTTATTTGAGTTCTCTGTCCCAACTATCTCCCTCAAGCCTCAGATGCCTGAACAGTTTTTGTTTGTTTTTGTTTATTTGTTTTGAGAAAGGGTATTGTTCTGTCACCCAGGCTAGAGAGCAGTGGTGCAATCACAGCCCATTGTAACTTCCTGGGCTCCAGCAATCCTCCCTCCTCCGCCTCCCAAAGTGCTGGGATTACAGGTGTGAGCCACTGCACCTGGCACCTGGGCAGTTTTTAAATATTTTGTAGAGATCTTTTAAAAACATGTAACTGAAATGCCTGGGCCTCACCTGTGATGGTTAATATTGAGTGTCAACTTGATTGGATTGAAGGACACAAAGTATTGTTCCTGGGTGTGTCTGTGAGAGTGTTGCCAAAGGAGATTAACATTTGAGTCAGTGGACTGGGAGAGGCAGACCTACCCTCAATGTGGGTGGGCACCATCTAATCAGCTGCCAGTGCAGCTAGAACAAAGCAGGTAGGAGAAGATAGAAGAGCAGACTTGCTGAGTCTTCCGGCTTTCATCTTTCTCCCATGCTGGATGCTTCCTGCCCTTGAACATCAGACTCCAAGTTCTTCAACTTTTCGATTCTTGAACTTACACCAGTGGTTTGCCAGGGACTCTCGGGCCTTTGGCCACAGACTGAAGGCTGCATTGTAGGCTTCCCTACTTTTGGAGTTTCGGGACTCAGACTGATCCACCACTGGCTTCCTTTGCTACTCAGCTTGCAGGGGGCCTATTGTGGGACTTTACCTTGTGATCGTGTGAGTCAAGTCTCCTTAATAAACTCCCTTTCATACAAACATATATCCTATTAGTTCTGTCCCTCTAGAGAACCCTAATACATCACCAATCTATGATTATGGAGTGAGTAACTAAATAGGTGAATGAAGAACAAAGAGGTGAATTAGGCCACTTTCAATCATCTTACATGGTCAGACCCAAATCTTACCCGTCATGCAGCTGTCCAGAAACCCCACAGCTATACAGCACTGCATGCAGACAGGCCATGGGGAAGTAAGTTACAGGCCAGAGCAGAATCCTGAGAGGTTCACAGCAATCCCTGGGGAACAGAATCCAAACAGGGTCAGAGAGGTGCATCCTGACACCACACAGTGAAGAGAGGACAGGCTGCTCTCAGTGGGGTGGACAGGAGTCACACTGCAAAAGTAAGCTGGGGGCTTGGACACAGACACCTCCTGATAAGCTGGAGGATGAACACACATCAGAAGAAGCTCCTTGGGACTGGAGAGATAGAGGGAATCTAGAGAAGGGTGGGATTGCCCACTAAGCTCAAGACTGAATGGGCAGAGAAAGTGGATGGGTTAAAAAATTAGGCACGGTTAGAGGCAAAGCTTGACTCTTTCCCAAGAAACTGACTCAAGACCACTTCCCTTGATGGTTTTCCTCAGAGCCATCCATTTCAGTCTCAGAAGAACAGAGACTATTAGGTGCAGAAATGACTCTTCCCTGGTTGAGGGGTTCTTCAGTTTCTTTGGGGAGACATACTTCTTCCTAACCCTCCCTAGGATCAAACCAAGAGGATTGGTTGAGCAGGTGTTTGGTCGACCAGGACCTATCTCTGTATTTTGAATTCCATTCAAGGCAACAAGCAGGACCAGGGCTTCTGGTGGTAAGCACTTGTTAAGCTGGGCCACTCTGATCCTGCACAGCAGTGTTGGAAGGAGAGGAGTGAAAACTTGTCAAAAATCCCCTTTGCCTCAACCACATCCTAATCCATAAAATTAAGAGAAACATCATCAATCACAGAATCCCATTCTAGAAGTCCATGTGCCCAGCAACATCATTCTATCCTCCTTATATACCGCATGGAAAATGGGCAACAGTGCATTGCAGTGAATAGTGCTCCAATAAAGAATGAGCCTCCCCACGTAGACCAAAGGAACAGAATAGAGAGCCCAGAAGTAAGGCCGCACATCCACGGCCATCTAATCTTTGACAAAGCTGACAAAAACAAGCAATGAGGAAAAAACTCCCTATTCAATAAATGGTGCTGGGATAACTGGCTAGCCACATGCAGAAGATTGAAGCTGGACCCTTATACAAAGATCAACTTAAGATTAATTAAAGACTTAAATATAAAACCTAAAACTATAAAAACCCAGAAGACAAACTAGGCAATACCATCCTGGACGTAGGAATGGGCTAAGATTTCATGACAAAGACACCAAAAGCAATTGCAACAAAAGCAAAAATTGACAAATGGAATCTAATTAAACTTAAGAGCTTCTGCACAGCAAAAGAAACTATCAACAGGGTAAACAGACAAACTATACAACAGCAGAAAATATTTGCAAACTATGCATCTGACAAAGTTCTAATATCCAAAATCTATAAGGAACTTAAATTTACAAGAGAAAAATTTTAAAACACCGTTAAAAAGTGGGCAAAGGATATGAACAGACCCTTTTCAAAAGAAGACATACATGTGGCCAACAAGCCTATGAAGAAAAGCTCAATATCACTGATTATTAGAGAAATGCAAATCAAGACAATGAGATACCATCTCACATCAGTCTGAATGGCTATTACTAAAAAGTCAAAAATAACAGATGCTGGCGAGGTTGCAGAGAAAAGGGAACCCTTAAACACTGTTAGTGGGGGTGTAAATTAGTTCGACCATTGTGGAAAGCAGCACAGAAATTCCTCAAAGAGCTAAAAGCAGAACTACCAACCAACCCAGCAATTTCATTACTGGGTATATACCCAGAAAAATATAAACCATTCTACCACAAAGACACATGCATGTGAATATTTATTGCAGCACTATTCACAATAGCAAAGACATGGAATCAACCTAAATGCCTATCAGTGACACAGATTGGATAAAGAAAATGTGGTACATATGTACTATGGAGTACTATGTAGCCATAAAAAATAGAGATATTATGTCTTTTGTGGAAACATGGATGGAGCTGGAAGCTATTATCTTTAGCAGACTACCACAGGAACAGAAAACTGAATACTCCATGTTCTCACTTAAAAGTGGGAGCTAAATGATAAGAACTTATGAACACAAAGAAGGAAACAACAGACACTAGGATCTTCCTTGAGGGTGGGAGGAGGGAGAGGATCAGAAAAGATAACTATTGGGTACTGGGCTTAACACCTGGGTGATGAAATAACATATACAACAAATCCCCATGACCCATGTTTACCTATATAACAAACCTTCACACGTACCACCAAACTTAAAATAAAAGTTAAAAATTAAAAAAAAATTAAAAATTAAGTACACAATTTTTTTTAAAAAAAAAGAATAGGCCTCCCTAATTAGCTCCATTTCTTTGCCTTCGACTGACTCCTTCAGTCACTCCAGTCTGGCCTCCATGCTCCTGTGATGCTTCTCATCAAGGTCCTCACAGACCTTTCTAAACAAAGTCCAGGGGATACTTTACTTCTGTTTTATTTGACCTGTCATTAGCATGTGATAGCGAGATATCCAGAGGTTATCCTCCACTCCTCCCTCTCTTTCACCTCCCCCCAACATCCAATCAATTACCAAATGGGTCTAGCTTCTTAGTACCTCTCAATTCTACCCATTTCTTCCCATCTCTGTCATCTCCTCCTGGATTGCTACAACCCTTCCAGGTGTTGGGTACCATTGCCACCTTTCTTGCCCTATTCCAGTCCATCTCACATAGAAACCAGAACAGTCTTTCTAAAATGCAAATATAACCAAGTTGTTACCAAGTGCTTCATCAGTGGCCTTAAAATAAACTTCAGACTCCCACGGCTGAGAAGGCCCAGCATAGTCCCGACATGGAAAACTCTTTCAGGTTCATCTCTCATGATATTCTTTCTCAACTCTATGTGCTAACTACAAAAAAAATTATTTGAGTTTCTCAAACAGCTCTCTGCCTGCAACTCTTCCTGCTCTTTGCCTCTGATTTTTGACCACCCTTAAACCTCAGCTTCTCTGCCTTCTCCTCCCAGGGGCTCCTAGTGCTCCCCCGCATCCTGTCCTTCAGAGCACTCATTCTCGTAATTGCCTATTTTCATGTTTTCTCCCTAACAGGTATATTAGCACAATGACAGCTTGAGCTACATGTGTCTTATTGACCATTGCATGCCCACTGCCTCACAAAGGGCTAACATGTAGAATATAAAGAATTTCAATACCAGGTGGTTGATTTTTATTTTTAATCTTTTTCAGGGTATGCTAGTAAGATCATGACAACACAGACAGATTGGTCAGCATTTAGATTTGGATTAACAAGAAATAGGGTCTATTCTTACATGGACTGAATTTTTTTCCTACCTTGAAGTTTAAAAAACTTGGACCTCCAGAGTGTTCACAAATATGATCATCATGTATGAATGTCTCTCTTAGTCAGTTTGAGCTGCTGTAGCAAAATGCTATGGATTGGGTAGCTTAAACAACAGACATTTATTTCTCACAGTTCTGGGGGCTGGGAAGTCCAAGATTATGATGGTGGCAGATTTAGTGCCTTGTGGGAGCTCTCTTCCTGGTTTGTAGACAGCTGCCTTCTCGCTGTCTCTTCATATGGCTTTTCCTCTGCACATGTGCATGGAGAGAGAGAGTAAGCTCTCTGGTCTCTTCTTATAAGTGTACTAGTCCCATCACGAGGGCAGCACCCCCATAAACTCATCTAAACCTAATCACCTCCCTAAGGCCCCATCTCCAAATATCATTACATTGGGGGTCCAGGCTTCAACATATGAACTGATGTGGGGGGACTATAATTTAGTCCATAGCAATTTATAACAGCCTTCCAACCCCAAATCTGAAATTTTGTCTCCTTTTAACTGAACCTAATTGGATAATATTTTTACAGAGGATTTCTTAAGATTAATACTTCTTGGGAGCACAGCACTAATCAACAGTTGCTAAAAAATTAAAGTCTTTGTTAATTTCTGAGACAATGAATTCAATTGTTAAACTTGTCTTTAACAAGAAAAGAAATTTAGGGCAATTAGGAAGTAAGAAAGTCTTTGCCAAAAACAGCAATTGATTAAAAAAGAAAAGAAAAGTAAAAGAATGCCCTGAAACTGTTGCAGCAGGTATAGATACTATATTTTAGAGTAGCGGATCCAAAATGTTTCAAACAAGATCTATATTGTTTTTTTTCATATTCTTTTCTGTTTCCACAGCATATGCATTTCAGCATCTAATCAACTTAATGCAGCCACACTTGGCAAACAACAGCCCTTATACTCTATTTATAAAGTGACTCTCACAATAATTTTAAACAGACTCAAATATTCAGTGACCTTTTGGAAAATATACTCTAACAGACTTAGATAAGATGAATGCTGATGATTGCCATTCTTCATGAGAACCAATGTTGGAAGAAGTACCAGGGAGTTGAGAGAACCAGAGCAGGCAGTTGGAAACCCAATGGCATCTGTGGCTTGCTGTGACCTTCATGTGTGTTGCTGATCCTAATGATAAAGCATGCAGAGAGAAGTTTTAGAAATAAACCCTCACAGTACTCCATCTCAACATATCTGTAAAACACCTGTAAGACTGACTTGCTCTGCTGCCTCTTTGTGACTACACCTGACTTTTGCCAGAGTAAGTCACCTGCCAGCTTCCTCCCAGTCTTACCAAACTGCCTTGTCTTGAGCATGATCAAACCTGGCCTAGTGATGCCTAAACTCAACCAAGAATTCTCTGCTCCCCAGTAATTTTTATGCCTAAGTTCCTTTAGGCACCACACCACTTGGTAAGGTGAGGGGTGGTCTAGACAAGATGAAGGTCAAGATAAGGTGGGGAACTGGGGAAAGGGCACAAAAAGCCATACACGATTGAGGTCCAGTTCAACCTTCTCCTTTTCCTTTCTTCCCTTATTCTCAATCCCCTACTGCCAGCTCTGTTTCACTGATGTGTGTTATGGGTGGAATTATGTCCCTCCAAAATTAATATGTTGAAGTCCTCACCCCTAGTACCTCAGAATATGACTGTAGTTGGAGACAGAACCTTTAAAGAAGTGACTAAGTTGAACTGGAGTTGTTAGGGTGGGCCCTAAACCAATATGACTGGCGCCCTTATCAGAGGAAAAATTGCACACAAAAAGAGACACCAGGGTTGCTCATGAACAGAGGAAAGACCATGTGAGAGCACACCAAGAAGATGGTCATCTACAAGCCAAGGAGAGAGGCCTCACAAGAAACCAACACTGCGGACTCCTTGATCTTGGACTTCCGGCCTCCAGAACTGTGAGAAAATAAATTTCTGTTGTTTAAGCCAGACAATCACAATGCTTTTATTATGACAGCCTGAGCAAACTAACACAATATGTTTAATCAAATCCTACTACATTACTGTATGTTTTCTCTTATTTTTCCTATTGAACAGCTTTCAATCAGGTTTTTTCAATTCTCATGGACCCACCCCATTGCAAGCAGAGAATGATAGCATACGCAAAGACACTGAGGCATGAGAGTGGATGGGTTCGGGAAACTACAAGTGGCTCGGAGGCAGCACTGTGATAAGAGGAATCAAGGCATCCTGGAAGCCCTCAAATTTGCAAGAGCCTGTAAAGACCCCAGAAAGTTTGCAGCATTTGATTATCAAATATGATGTTGTTCCCCCTGCATTCATACAAGTGCAGTTTATGTCAATTGCACATGTACACGTTTGCAGTCATTGTTTAGAAAGAGATTGTGATCTAAGGCATTTCACCAGAAGAATTCATTAAGTTAAATATCTTTATAGCTTTCCTTTAGAACAAATTCAAGGAACAAAATATGCACATGAATTCAGTATGAGAGCATTTATCATCACATTGTCAACAGACAAAATTATAACAAATTTAGTTTAAAATATTAATTGGCTATTATTTGTGACTCCAGCATTGGGCAACACCTCATTCTGTAAAATAGAATGAGTATTCTGATCAGCTGAGCAGAGGAGGTTGACTTTATAGACAAAGGGGCTGAGGAAAACTGAAAGCAGATTGGTCATTTCAGTATTATTTTCCTTATAAAGGTGAAAGCAGAGGATAATTCCTTATCTTGCCAGCTAAAACTAGCCTGTCTGGGGATTTGGCTATTATCTCTCTCTCTCCTGATTTCTTGGAAGTTCACGTAAACAACTTAGTTTCAGATTGGTGGCATGGAGCTTCAGCCAGAGTGGCTTTGGGTTAGTCTGCTGGGCCTAGTGCAGGAGCTCAGTCCAAACCAAAGGCCTCCTAAAACTTTCACTTAACACCATGCACTCTTATGAATGCACATCTCTGATCCTCAGTCAGACTAACTGGTTCAAGAACAAATCTCAATAATCAGAAGCCTAGCATTTCCTATCATTAATGAGACACATAGAGAGGGGTAAATATCTAAATTTTTAAAGTAGTTAATAGGTCAATTGACTTATATGTCAGTGGTGAGTAATGGTTTAAAAAAAACAACTCAATCGCATGAAAACAAATTAGTTTTTTAAATGGACAAATAACTTGATATTTCTCAAAACAAGGCATACAAATGGCCAACAGGATCATGAAAAAAATGTTTGGCATCCTTAATCATTAGGGAAATGCAAATTAAAGCCACAATAAGACATCACCTCACACTTGTTAGGATGGCCATTATCAAAAAAACAAAAGATAACAAGTGTTAGTGAAGATGTAGAGAAAAGGGAAATTTATATATGTGAGAATGTAAATTAGTACAGCCATTATGAAATACAGTAAGGAGGTTACCCAAAAAATTAAAAATAGAACTACCATATGATTCAACAATCCCACTACTGATTATATATCCAAAAGAAATAAAATCAATATGTCGAAGAAATAGCCACACTCCCATGTTTATTGCAGCATTATTTATAATAGCTAAGACATAAAAGCAACTCAAGTGCCCATCACTGGATGAATGGAGATAGACAAATAAAATGGAATATTATGCAGCCTTTAAAAAGGGAGACACTATCATTTATGACAACATGGATGAACCTGGAGGATATTGTGTTAAGTGAAAGAAGCCAGACACAGAAAGACAAATACTGTATGACCTCACTTATGTTTGGAATCTAGAAAAGTGGAACTCAAAAGAAGAGAGTAGAATGATGGTTACTGGGATGAGGGAGAAATAGATGTTGGTCAAAGGGTATAAAGTTTAAGTTATGCAGGATGAATAAGTTCTGAAGACAATGTACAGCATGGTAACTATAATTAATATTACTATACTGTACACTTGAAATTTTCTAAGAGAGTAGATCTTAAATGTTCTCACCATTAAAAAAATTATAACTGTGTGAGGTGATGGATATGCTAACTAGCTTGACTGTGGTAATCATTTCATGTTTTCAGGAAACAAAGTACCACAATTAGCTCTAGTAGTGGAAAAGTTGAGTAGATCAATAACAATAGAAGAAATTGAAAAGGAAATCAAAAATAGGAAAAATACGATTTTCCAGGTGACCTCCTTTGCAGATTTCAGAAATATGGAATTTCTGTGTCTTTTTTAATGTGGTTCCATAACATGGAAAAATAAGGAAATTCTAATTTATTCTAGGAAGATGGTACAACCCTCACCTAAAAACTGCTCATATATAGCACACACACAGAAACTATAACTGTCTTTTCTACGAATACTAGATACAACAATTCTATAAAATTGCTATTCAATCCAATGCAGAAGTACACCTTATTTATTTATGTATTTATGTATGTATTTATTTTTGAGACAGAGTCTTGCTGTGTCACCCAGGCTGGACTGCGGTGGTGCGATCTTGACTCACTGCAACGTCCACCTTCCAGGTTCAAGCGATTCTCCTGTCTCAGCCTCCCGAGTATGTGGGATTACAGGCATATGCCACCATGCCTGGCAATGTTTTTGTATTTTTAGTAGAGATGGGGGTTTTGCTGTGTTGGCCAGGCTGGTCTTGAACTCCTAGCCTCAAGTAATCCACCTGCCTTGGCCTCCCAAAATGCTGGGATTACAGGCATGAGCCACCATGCCCAGCCTATTTAATTTTAAAGTAAGATTTATTCAAGGAATGCAAAGATTTCTCAACATTACATAATATTCACTGACAGATTAAAGAAAAGTTACATTGTCTTTTCAATAAGTGCTAAAAAGAAGATGTTAGTAAATTTGGCACGTACAAAACACAACTCTTTGAATAACCTAGGAATAGAAAGAAATGTCCTTAATCAATTACAGAGTAGGCAGAAAATACAAAAGTTTAGCTCACAATGTACCTATTCTAACATGTTTCTAAGAAATGGCAAGTTCAACAATGCCCTATGCCAGGGTCCTTTGTAGCTGGCATGTAACCTAGCTCTGCCAAGCAGAAGCACCCATGTGAGATATTCAAAATTAAGCAATTTAACTCAGGGGCCTTGTAAGAAGAGCTCAGATATTTGGCAATTGGAGTGATAGAGGCACCTGGCTCTCCTGAGTCAGCTGCAATAAAGTTTCTGAATGCATTCCTTGACATCACAGTTCTAAATGATGGGGGGTGGTGGTGCTTCCATTATAAAAGTCCGGTGATGTGACTGGGGCTTTCTCCTGGCTTTATCATCCCAGACTGCATTGTTTCTGTGTATGGGGCATCCCAGTCCTGTTTTCAGGCCCACGTAGAAATACTGTGAGCTATCTAAAATCCTTCTAAACTAGTTAGAGTGAGTAAAACTAAGAACCCTCACTAGTATATGATATTTACCAGCAAGAGACAGCAAACATATTAATTATGAAACATTAGAATAATTTCTATTCATAAATGAACACATCAAGGACAGCTCACTATCTTAATGATATTCAAGATTATTTTACAGATTCCAGACAGTGCAATAAGAGAAGAAAAATAAATGAGATGCATTATATTATAAATCCATAAATATATTTGAAACTATCATTATTGGCATGTGACAAATTTCACCTAGACAGTATTAAGAAAGCCAGTTGAAAAGCTATTAGAATTAGTGGCCAGGTGCAGTGGGTCACACTTTGGGAGGCCAAGGTGGGCAGAGAGCTTGAGCTCAGGAATTCAAGACCAGCCTGAGCAACATGACAAAACCCCATCGCTACAAAAAAAATACAGATGTTAGCCACGCATGGTGGCACGCATCTGTGGTCCCAACTATTTGGGAGGCTGATGTGGAAGGATTGCTTCAGCCTGGGAGGCAGGGGTTGCAGTGAGCCAAGATCGCTTCACTGCACTCCAGTCTGGGTGACGGAGTAAGACTCCATCTCAAAAAAAAAAAAAAAACTATTAGAATTAGTAAGAGACTTAGTAAGGTGACAGGTACAAGAGGAACACTGTGCTATGAATCAGAGAAAAATACTTTTAAACACAACAGAAATTTAAAAATTCTCATTCAAGTAACAACAAAAATATTTCTCTCCACATTATATAGTAATAAACAAGAAAGCATAAAGCTTTTCAAAAAGAACATTTTTTAAATGACCTGAATAAATGTGGTTATATGTGCATTTTTAACATTGTAAATTATCATATCTCTCCAAACTAATCTATTCATTTAATTCAATCACAGTAAAAACCTAAATCAGCTTTGTGGGCAGCTGTTTTTTTTTTTTTTTTCTTTGAAAGAGTCTCGCTCTGTCACCCAGGCTGAAGTTCAGTGGCCCAGTCTCGGCTCACTGCAACCTCCACCTCCCGAGTTCAAGTGATTCTCCTGCCTTAGCCTCCTGAGTAGCTGGGATTACAGGCGCCCGCCACCACGCCCGGCTAATTCTTGTATTTTTAGTAGAGACAGGGTTTCACCATGTTGGCCAGGCTGGTGTCGAACTCCTGACCTCAGGAGATCCACCGGCCTCGGCCCCCCAAATTGTTGGGATTACAGGCATGAGCTACCGTGCCCGGCCTTTTTTTTTTAATGGCCAGAAATTCTTTGTTGTTGTTTCTCCCATCAAGGGGCAGCAGCCCATGTTCCCTATCCATGGATCTCAGAAGAGGGGATGTGCTGCGCTGGGGGGAAACCCACTTGTCTGGGCTGCCTGGATTCCTCAGAACTAGCAGGAGGAAAGACTAAGTCTGCTGGTCCGAGGAGACTACAGCCACTCCTCCCCTAGGGGCTCAGGCCCAGGGAGATCAGAGTTCTGTCCCTGAGTCCCTGACTGGAGTTGTTGGAGTTCCTGCAGGAAGTCCCCATTCGGTGAGCCGGGAGGGGTCAGTGTCAGGCCTGAAGAGGCACTATGGCCAAAGTCAGCCACAGTCAGGTGTGCTGGGTTGTGGGGAATACTTCTTGGGACCAAGCTGCCTAGCCTCCCTGGCTCCAGCAGGGGAAAAGCACAGCCTGGAGCTGTAGAGATTGCTGCCACCCTTCTCCCACCCTGGGAGCTTAGCGTGTTAGGCAGCTAGCAGTCCCAGTGTTGGCTGCCGCCCCTCCCGCAAGGAGCTCAGATGGCTTAGACAGCAGGCAGCTGCAGCTGTGGTGATGGCCGCCCATTCCCCAGGAACTCAGCTTAGGCAGATTCTAGCCGAGTGGCTGTTAAGAATCTGCGCATGTCTGTGGTTGGGACCCTCAGCCTCGGTGGCACGGGCTCACAAGTGGGATCTTTTAATCCGTGGGTTGCACAGTTCTGTGGAAAAAGCACAGTTTCCCAGGCTGGGTAGCACGCTCACTCACCGACTCCCTTGGCTGGGGGATAGGGGCTCCCCTGCCCGTGTGGTTCTCAGGTGGGCTGCCGCACCACACTGCTCTTCCTTCTTCTCCTTGGGTCACGCTAGCCGCCTAGTCAGTCCTGGTGACAGAACGCGGATACTTCAGTTGCTGGTGCAAGATTCACACTCTGTTTTGGTTCTTTTCAATGGCGGCCTGCAATTACTGCTGCTTCTAGTCGGCCATCTTGGCCCCGCCCCCTCTGATTTAATTTTTTAAGTACATACATATAGGGCTACCCAGATTGGGTCTTTCAAGGAACTGATTCATTTTATCTAAGTTCTCAAATTTGCAGGCATAAAGTTGTCCAAAATATTCTTTTATTGTCCTTTTAATGTCCAAGGGATTTGTAGTGATGTCTCTTTTTTTATTTCTGATGCTAATAATTTGTGTTCTCTCCTTTTTTTTTTTTAGCTAGCCTGGCTAGAAGCTTATTAATCTTTTCAAAGAAAGAGCTTTAGATTTTGTTGAATTTTTTCTATTGATTTTCTGTTTCTAATTTTACTGATTTCAGCTCTATATTTTCTCGTTTCTTTCCAACTTTGGAGTAATTTGCTCTTCTTTTAGGGAATTATTTATTTTACATTTTTCTTCCGTTCTAATGTATGCATCCAATGCTA
The DNA here is from genome assembly GCF_029281585.2 of Gorilla gorilla gorilla. NCBI lineage: Eukaryota > Metazoa > Chordata > Mammalia > Primates > Hominidae > Gorilla > Gorilla gorilla. The sequence continues at coordinate 65,184,059 of NC_073231.2, read as the reverse complement.
TAAATTTCTCTCTAAGCACTGCTTTCATTGCATCCCACAAATGTCAACAAATTGCTTTCATTTTCAGTTAGTTCAAAATATTTTTAAATTTCTCTTGAGATTTCTTCATTGATTCATGTTATTTAGAAGTGTATTGCTTAAACTCCAAGTATTTTGGAATTTTCCAAACATTTTTTCTGTTCTGATTCCTAGTTTTGTTAACTGCATGAGAGCAGACGTCGTGTGATTTCTTTTCTATTTAATTTTTAAGGTGTGTTTTATGATGCAAAATGTGGTCTATTTGGGTGAATGTTTCATGTGAGCTCAAGAATAATGTGTATTGTCCTGCTGTTTGATGAAGTTCTCTATAGATGTCAATTATACCCAGTTGAATGATGGTGTTGTTGAATTTAACTACATAATTACTGATTTTCTGCCTGCTGGGATTTGTCCATTTCTGATAGAATGGTGTTGAAGTCTCTGATTATGACAGTGGATTCATCAATTTCTCCTTGCAGTTCTGTTTCTGCATCACATTTTTATGCTCTGTTTTCAGGCACATATATATTAAAAATTTTTATGCCTTCTTGGAGAACTGACCCCTTTATCATTATGTAATGCCTCACTCTATCTCTGATAAATTTCCTTGCTCTGAAGACCTATTATTAATCTATAAGTGTCATTGTATTTAAAACGGGCTTCTTGTAGACAACATATGCTTAGGTCCTGTTTTTTGATCCATTCTGATAAACTCTTTCATTTCATTGGTGAATTTAGATGACTGACATTCAAAGTGATTATTGATATAGTTAGATTAATATCTATCATATTTGTCATTGTTTTATATTTGTTGTCCTTGTTATTTCTATTTTTGTCTCCTATTCTTTTTCTACCTTTTGTAGTTTTCTTTGTTTGTTTTGTTTTTGAGAAACAGTCTCACTCTGTCGCCCAGGCTGGAGTGCAGTGGCATGCTCCTGGCTCACTGCAACCTCCACCTCCCAGGGTCAAGAGATTCTTCTGCCTCAGCCACCCGAGTAGCTGGGATTACAGGTGCCTGCCACCACACCTGGCTAATTTTTGTATTTTTAGTAGAGACAGGGTTTCACCATGTTGGCCAGTCTGGTCTCAAACTCCTGACCTCAGGTGATCCACCCGTCTCAGCCTCCCAAAGTGCTGGGATTACAGGCATGAGCCACTGCACCCGGCCTGTAGTTTTTATTAAGCATTTTTAAAATAATTTCATTCTCTCATCTTTCTTATCATATTAGATTAGTTATACTTCTTTTTATAAAAATTTCTTTAGCAATTGCCCTAGAATTTGCAGTATACATTTATAATAAAAAAAATTGCAATATACATTTACAACTTTCAAGAACCATTATACCACTTCTTATATAGTGCAAGTACCTTATAATAAGAAAATAACCCTAAGTCCCTTCTCCCATCCTTTGGATCATAACTGTCATTCATTTTGCTTATATTTAAATATATATGTGTATATATATTTATTTAGATACATATATGTATATATATTTATATAATATATATCAAATACAGTGTAGAATGTTGCCATTATTATTTTAAATTAACTGTTATTTGTTAGGTCAATTGAAAATAAGAAAACAAAAGTTTTTACTTTATCTTTAATTATTCCTTCTCTCATGCTCTTTATGCAGAACCCAGTTTCTGACCTATATCATTTTCCTTCTCTGTAAAGAATTGCTTTTAACATTTCTTGTGAGGCAGGCTTACCGGCAACAAATTCTTTCAATTTTTGTGTTTCTGGAAAAGTCTTTGTTTTTCCTTCATTTTTGAAGGATGATTTCTCTTTAAATATTTCACTTCACTTCCTTCTCTCCTGCATGATTTCTGAAGAGAAGTCAGTCAGTTCTTATCTTTGCTCTTCTATAGGTGTAAGGTGATTTCTTCCTTCTGATTTCTTTTAGAATTTTTTCTTAATCTTTGATTTTCTGTAATTTGAATATAATATGCTTTTGACTTTTTTTTTTTTTTTTTTTTTTTTTTGGCTTTCATCCTACGTGATTTTCTCTAGGCTTCCTAAGTCTGTGGTTTGGTGTCTGACATTAATTTTGGGAAATTCTCAGTCATTATTGTTACAAATACTTCTTCTCTTCCTGGCTATATTTCTTCTTCTAGTATTTTCATTAAATGTTTTTAAACTTTTGTAGTTGTCCCAGTCCTTAAATATCTTTTCCTTTTTTTTTTTTTCTTTGCTTTCAGTTTGGGCACTTTCTCTTGAGAGATGCTCAAGCTCAGAGATTCCTTCCTCAACCGTGTTCAGTCTGCTCATAAGCCCATAGAAGCATTCTTCATTTCTGTTACGTTTTCTGATCTCCAGCATTTCTTTTCAGTTTTTACTTAGAATATTCATCTCTCTGCTTATATTGCCTATCTGTTCTTGCATGCCATCTACTTTATTCATCAATGTCCTTAGCATATTAATCATAGTTCTAGATTCCTGATCTAATAATTTCAATACCCCTGTCACATCTGAGTAAGGTTCTCATGCTTGTTATCTCTTCAGCCTGTTTTTGCCTTTTAATATGCCTTGTAATTTTTTCTTTTTTTCCAAACACTCAGACTTCAATGGAGATGGAATTTTTTCTTAATAGCAGACACGTTGTACTCAGTAAAAGGAACTGCTATAAGTAGACCTTTAGTAATGTGTAGGTAAGGTGAGAGGAGGGACTGGAAAGCATACTATAGTCCTATGATTCAATTTCAGTCTTTTAGTGGGCTTGTGCCTCTGGACTATGAACTTCACAAGTGCTTCCCCCTCCCCCCTTACCCCCACTCCCCCATCCACCACCCCAGTAGGTGAGACAGGATGGCAGAGTAGGCTGAAGTTGGGAATTTTCCTTCTTCCAGGTGGAAAGCTAGAGGGAGCTGAAGTTGGATACTGTTCAGGAGAAAAAACCAAGGATGTGGCCAAAGATTAGTCACCATTTAAACAGAAGACAGGACCTATCATCCAAGACAATGGAAGAATGATCCCAAAGGCAACTGAGAATTCATCAGGGCTGCTACTCCCTTCACATACCCAGAGTGCCCAAAGCCCCATGTGGTCACTGCAGGGAGCCCTTGTTAGGGCGATGCTCAGCAGATTCACGGCAGCCTGGCTACCCCTGTGACTTCAGGCTAATAGACTCACCAGTGTCCAATTCTAGCTCTGGGGAACTTCAGACACATGGCCCAGGCACACAACCACCTTGGAGGTGGGCACCACACAGAATGCCAAAGCCATGGGGACAAGGTTGCCAATCCCATAGGTCCAGAAAGCAGGACTCCTGCTCCAGGGGCCTGGAAGGCAAATTATCAAATTAAAGAAAATTATTCTCACACTTTACCAGGTGTGAGAATAATTAATCTGGTAAAATAGTTTCTTCTGAGGGTAGACCTTGCTGAGAACAACAGACTACTCTGATATATTTTCAACTAGTTCCTTTTATCCTCCCTCTGCTGGAAGCGTAAGCAGATTTTTCTCCAATATTCACTGTGAGAACCTGGTGAAAGTAAAGATTCTCACACTTTAAGATTTTGGACTGACTTGGGATTTGTCACTGTTTTCTTTTCTATTTCTCCATTTTGGAATGGGAATGTCTATCCTATACCTGTGTCATTACTATATTTTGGAAGCATATGTTTGATTTCATGTGTTCAGAGCTGGAGAGCAATTTGCCTCAGAATGAAGTGTACCTTGAGTCTCACTTATATCTGATTTAGACAATATTTAGATAAAACTTTGGACTTCAGGCTTTTGAGTTGATAATTGGAATGGCTTAAAACTTTGGGGACTATTGTGATGGAATGAACATATTTTTCATGCAGGAAGAACATAAATTTGGAGAGGCCAGGAGCAGAATGTTATGGGCTGAATATTTGTGTCTCCTCAAAATTCATGTATTGAAATCCTAATCACCAAGGTAATGCTATTTGGAAGTGGGACGTTTAGGAGGTGATTCTGTTATAAAGGTATAGCCTTCATTAATGAGATTAGTGCCCTTGTAAAAGAGTCTCAAGAGAGACCCATGCTCCTTCCACCATGTGAGGACATAAAGGGGAAGATGGCCATCTATGAACCAGGAAGTGGGCTTTCATGAGACACTGAATCTGCTGTTGCCTTGATCTTGGACTTCCCAGCCTCTAGAACTATCAGAAATAAATTTCTGTTATTTAGAAGCCACCCAGTCTAGGGTATTTTGTTACAGCAACCTGAATGGACTAAGACAAATATTTTTCTTCTTCCACAAGGAAAGTTAAAACTTGCTGAAGTTGAATATTTCTCTTTCCCCAGGTCAGTTAGGCTCTGATAAAATCCCAGCAGTGTAGGCTCTGGTAAAATAGTTTCTTCTGAGTGTAGACCTTGTTGAGAACAACAGACTACTCTGATATATTTTTAAATAGTTCCTTTTATCCTCCCTCTGCCGGAAGTGTAAGCAGTTTTTTCTCCAGTATTCACTGTGAGAACCTGGTCAAGCTCCTGGAGGAAAAACTCAACAACAGTATGGGGCCCCAAATGACTGGACCCACACCCCTGGAGTTTTTATCTCTCAGACTTGTCCATGCTGAGCCTCCTGTGATTGATCAATTACAATTCAGTTTCCCAACTCTGGTCATGGTTCCTGTGGATGTTCTTGTTCTGGTGAATTGTTATTCTCTTTATCTTCCTGTCTGTCTTTCCAATTCTAAAGGCAGCAATTTGTCCTGTGATATCGTTTCTCTTACAAATTCATGAAGAGTTTTTAATTTTTCAGTTTGTTCAGCTTTTTACTTATTGGTAGGACAGAGTGGCAACTTCCAGACTTCTTACATGCCAGACTGGAAACTGGAAGTCTCTGAATTGGTTTTAATATGTGTCTTAGTCTACTTATGCTGCTACAACATAATATCTGAGAATGTGTAATTTATAAAGAACAGAAATTTATTTCTCACAGTTCTAGAGGCTGACAAGTTAAGATAAAGTTACTAGCATTGAAATCGCCTTTGCAGAATTATAAGAAATGAGAGGAATCTAGCATGACTAACTCAATCTTGCTTCTAACTTCATAGGCTAAATTGGTTTTTGCTCATTCTAGTGTGGAGCTGAAGATACCTATGAGAGGAATTTAGTTTATAGTTAAACTTTGAGGTGAAGAAAACTGACCCCTCTCCTTGTTCAGAGATTGAAGCCACATTCATAAGACAAGCTTAGAATTATGGGAGTGGCTTGAACTTTGCTAAAGAATAGGCATAGTTAAACAAGAACTTGCCAATGCTTAGCTTGCTTTTCTATAAGTTGCTTTCTGCCTCAGATCATTTATCTGGAGGTCACAAGACTTATAACTTCCCCAACTACTCCTATAGATAACACCACAATTGTAAAACCTGAACAATCAGTCTTTGAGATATTATTCAGATTTAGTATTTCAGCAAACCAAGAGATGCCATCTGGTTCTGAGATCCCCTCCAAGAAACTGACTCAGCTGCATGAAGACAGTTCAGACAGCTCTGTGATTTCATCCCCAGCCAATCAATTGTTTCAGTTCCTTAGCCCCCTGCCTGCCAAAGTACCCTTAAAATCCCTAGCCTCTGAATTCAGGGAGGTAGATTTGAGAAGTACCCCCTGTTCTTCTGTTTGGCTGGCAGATAATTATTAAACTCATTCTTTGCAGCAATACTGCTGTTTTCGGTGTATTGGCTTTTCTGGGAAGCAGGCAAGAAGAACCTATCAGGCTTTGACAGCAACCTATACATCCAACAGATGACAAATATCCAGAATCGACAAAGAACTTAAACAAATAGAAAAAGACAAACAATTCCATCAAAAAGTGGGCTAAGGACATGAACAGACAATTCTCAAAAGACAATATACAAATGGCCAACAAGCATATGGAAAAATGCTCAACATCACTAATGATCAGGGAAATGCAAATCAAAACCACAATGCAATACCTCCTTACTCCTGCAAGAATGGCCATAATAAAAAAATAATAGATGTTGGCATGGATGCAGTGAAAAGGGAACACTTTTACACTATTGGTAGGAATGTAAACTAGTACAACCACTATGGGAAACAGTGTGGAGATTCCTTAAAGAACTAAAAGTAGATCTACCATTTTATCCAGCAATCCCACTACTAAGTATCTACCCAGAGTAAAAGAAGTCACTATACAAAAAAGATACTTCCACACACGTTTATAGCAGCACAATCCGCAATTGCAAAAATACGGAGCCAACTCAAATGGCCATCAGTCAATGAATAGATAAAATATGATTTTATATATGTGTGTGTGTGTGTGTGTGTGTGTGTGTGTGTGTGTCATGGAATACTACTGAGCCTTTACAAGGAATGAAATAATGGCATTCACAGCAACCTAGATAGAATTGGAGATTATTATTATTCTAAGTGAAGTAACTCAGGAATGGAAAACCAAACATCATATGTTGTCACTCATATGTGGAAGCTAAGCTATGAGGACACAAAGGCATAAGAATGATACACTGGACTTTGGGGACTCAGGGGAAAGGGTGGGGTGTGGTGAGGGATAAAAGACTACCCATTGGATACAGTGTACACTGCTCAGGTGATGGGTGCACCAAAACCTCAGAAATCACCACTAAAGAACTTATTCATGTGACCAAACACCACTTGTTCCCCAAAAAACCTATTGAAATAAAAAAGTCATTAAAAAAAATCAGTGGTGAAAGGTGGCAATTTATATGTTTCTCTGAACCCGTGAGAAATAACTACAATATAATAAAAATTTTATGTTAAAATCAGAGAAATATTTGGATAAAAATTTAATAATTGCATGGCTTGAAATCTATCAAGTTGGGTAACTTATTGGTGGGAAAAAGGGAATTTAATACTGATAATTCTTAATTCTTATTTCAAAGTTATTTTATAATAAAATATAAACATAATGAATAATATTTGTATGGAGAAAAAAGAGACTACCTTAGTATCTGTCAGCTGAAGTCCATTTGACACTTCTCAGCTCAAAGTATTAAATGGTTTTTTGCAAAGGAGAAGCAGAAATAATGAACCTTTATACATGTGTATAAAAGAAAGTGAAAAACACCCCCTCCTGGACACAGAAAAGGAAACTGCCTGCAACTTCCTCACAGTTGGGACACAGTTGTAGTATAATTTCCCAGGAAAGTGGTTTATGCTATTTAGGCTACAACTATATTGTTACTATTGAACCAATACAGAACAGTTCTAGCTACAAGTCACCTGACTATATCACAGTTAGACTACTCAGCTCTCAGAGCCCCTTCTCCTTCTATCAGACATCCGTCAGAAAACGTTAATAAATTAACAACAGTCTGAGCTCTTATTCCACAATTTAAGACCCATTCCTCCCAAATGTGACCCTTTTTCAAAAATAGAAAGAAAGAAGCAAGGATGAGCCTTCCCTTGCTCCTGGTGCTCCTGCTGTGGACTTACTAGACAGTTTTACATTTTAATAGGATTTACAGGTTTATAGATCTTTCTCCCCTGAGTCAGCATCAGCCCCTAGGACTGGTTCTTGGCACATACCACATATTTGTTGAATGAACAAACGGAAAAATAAATGGAAAGATGAGAACTAATTTGCACATCTGATAGTCTCCCATATATAATTTGAAAGGAACTCCAGATGTAACAAGTTTACAGTTTTTAAGGAGAGTTTGAGTTGCAGGAGTTCCCTTACACTGTGTTGCAAGGACCTTTGCATTTTGTTATGTCATGACAGGTAGCTTCCAGGAATTAATTTTACAAATTAATTCAGAGATAGAAGAGCCACAGGAAAGAGTCATACTAACTAAATGTAGAAGAATCAAATTAGGGTAGAAAAATGAAATCATTTCACAGGGACTTCCTCTAACTAGGTTGGTTCTACAGCCTCCCCCAACTCTCTCTGCTAACAGAGAGAGGAACTCACAACTTGGCTATGCAATCGCATTACCTCACACTGCCGTGATGGTCCAGGGGTGGACCCAGGGCCAAAGCCAGGGCAGCAGACTGCATCCCAGCCTCATTCAAACTGGCACTTTCTCCTTGGCCATGGCTGTGAGACTGTTCGGTGAGAAGCTCCTGGCAGCTATGCTTTAAGAACACAGTCCACTTTCATAAAGAAGCAGAGAAGTGAACTAGAGAGTTTTGTGTCAATGTTGCACCTCCACTTCTAGTAAATTGCAAAAATACCACAGTCCTTTCATGTTAAATGAGCCCTCGATGAGCTACATAATCTGCAGGGTCCAGTGCACAATGAAATTGGGGAGTCCCTTGTCCAAAAGCAGGAAAAACATGCCCTTAAATACTATTAAAACATAACGTATTTTCCTTTCTTCCGCGGTCTTCTGACTCGCCAAGTGTTTGTTGTTGCTCTTGTTGTTAACTAGCTCTTGCAGGCCGTGAGGATACTGACTGGCCAGCCCTGAACGTCACGCTCCTAGGGCCAAGACTTGGTGCACCTGAAGCTCTCCATGACAGGGGTCTGAGCCAGGAGTTTCCCCTTCCCAATGTGGACAGGGGGCCCCCAAGGCATTGCACTTCCCCTCCAGGCCCACAGAGGTACCTAAATGAGAGATGGGCAACACCTTCGCTCCCTAACAACTCACACCATGATCCCAGCCTGGAACTACCCAAGGCCATGTGTAACCCGACCCTCCTGGTACTTCCCCCAGGCTGGCCTGCAGCTGAGGGCCACAGAGGGTGGCTAGGTTACCCAAGGCCATGTGTTACCCAGCTGAGGGCCACAGAGGGTGGCTACGGTTGGAAAGAGGGGTGCCAGATAAAATATGGACACTCAGCTAAATTTGAATTTCAGATAAACAACAAAATTTTTTAGTATATCCCATGCAATATTTGGGACATATATTTGAAAACTATTTACTGTTTACCTGAAATTCAAATATAATTGGGCATCCTGTCTTGTTCTTTGCTTTTGTTTGTTTTTGCTAAATCTGGCAACCCTAGACCTGGGCACCAGAGGCTGGAGAAGTAGTCGGTGGAGAACCCATGCAGCCGGGGGAAGGAGACCTGTGAGCAGAAGCACCGAGCCTCTGGTCCATGCTCCCTTGTCCCATCAGACTTCACTTACAAATTCAGAGATAAAATTATTAAGAACATCAAAATGGCAAGCACAGAGCATTAAACCCCAAGTGCAAGGCCTCTCTGACCTGGGTTCCCTGCCCCCGCATACCCCATTCCCTCCTGCAGCTACCTGAGTCACACCACATGACACCTCCCCAGTGAGCCGTCAGAACTCCTTTCCTACATAAGCCAAGCTGGTCTGAGACCATTTCTGCTACTTGTTCACAAGAAGATTCTGATTAACACAACAAGATTCATATTTGCAAACTGAAAGGCTAAAGTTATGCATTTACAGAGGCAATGGAACTGTTAACATCTACAGTTTCATGATAAATTTTTATTCCCTGCCCTAGGGAAAATATTTCTTCCTAAGCCACCTGGATCTCTACTGTACTCAAGAAATATTGAAAAATTCTTACTCACCCTTATTTCTTTTCCAATCTCCATGCAGAATATCACCCTCCTGTCTTGCCAATAATAAATGTCATTATTAATTAGGCCAAGTTTATTAAATTATATTTGTATTACCTCCTTGAGAATTTTTTCATGTGATTTAAAGGGCTTCCTCCTAGTCTCATCAGTAACAAATTATCTCTGAAGGTGATTTTCCCATTTTCATTTCTCTGTCAAAGCCTAAGTGTACACCCTATTTGTGGTATACATCATTCTTGCACAAAATATAGATTCTGCCACAATGTCATCTACAGGAATTTGCAGGTGGAAAGGCTGCCTCTCCCATAGTTCATCCCTTCAGGGGTAACTGATTATGAAGGAAAATACTGGGCTGAACTAATTTATCAACGTAAGCAACATATAATGCTAAGTGGAAAATTCTGCCATAAAAGAAGGGGGATTTTTCCCAGTTCATTGTCCAAGGGAATAGCATTATTGACTACTCAATAATTGTCCTTTGATTGCTTATCTCCATTCTTAAGATGGATTTCTAGACTGTTGAAATCAATATACCCCCCCTAAAGTTTATAAGGGAGCTCAATATTGCCGACCTTGAGCCTTACTGGTCACATAGCACTAATGACAAACAAGGGGAATTAGGCAGTGGAAAAGAAGAAAAGAGCTCTTCACTTCCTTGATTTAATTCCCTGGGGACTAAGGACTGATATTGAAACAATAAGAAAATAATCAGTAACGTCAGATTAAGCACATTAATAAACCATCTCCAATAAATTTGATAGCTCTATTTTTAAGATTAGCAAAATTTGTGAATAACAAGAAGACAACAGATGTTCTCGTTTGAAAGTTCATTAGTATATCAAATATAACAACTTTACAAAATGTACTTTCAAAAATTATGACATTAATTAATGATACCATCAATCATTGAAAGATACTGAAATGACCATGGCTCTACCACCAAAAACAATTGGATGACTCATTAATTTGAAGAAAAAAATTAGTTGTGTTTTTTAATATGCTATTTCTGGATCATTGTTTAGGTTTTTTAATTAGGGAACATTCATACCAGCCACCTCAACATTCTTCTCAAATGATCACTGGTGTATATTATCCGTCTGTTTTTCAACCTGGCTAGACAGTTTCATTAACTAACATTTTCCCTTGATTTTCAGTTGCACTCCACTTAGTGGGGATAGTTAACGAGTTGCTGGACAAGTCCATCTTTACTTTAAAAGGAGGAAAAAAACCTGTATCTTAGCTCAGACTGCTATAATAAAATATCATAGACAGGGTAGTTTAAACCAGGGGTCCCCATCCCTGGTGCCTTGTATCGGTTCATGGCCTGTTAGGAACTGGGCTGCACAGCAGGAGGTGAGCAACAGGCAAGTGAGCATTACCACCTGAGCTCTGCCTCCTATGAGACCAGCAGCAGCATTAGATTCTCATGGGAGCACGAACCCTGTTGTGAAGTGTGCATGCAAGGTATCTAGGTTGCGCACTCCTTATAAGAGTCTAATGGCTGATGATTTGTCACTGTCTCCCATCACCTCCAGATGGGACCATCTAGTTACCAAAAAACAAGCTCAGGGCTCCCACTGATTCTACATTACAGTGAGTTGTATAGTTATTTCATTATATGTTACAATGTAATAATAATAGAAATAAAGTGCACGATGAATGTAATGTGCTTTAATCATCCTGAAACCACCCCCCCAACCCCCACAGTCTGTGGAAAAATTGTCTTCCACAAAAACAGTCCCTGGTACCAAAAAGGTTGGAGATCACTGGTTTAAACAAAAGACATTTACTTCTCATGGTTCTGGAGGCTGGGAAGTCCAAAAGTCCAAGATCAAGGGCCAGCCAGTTTGGTCTTTGGTGAGAACCCCCTTCCTTGTTTGCTCACAGCCACCTTCAGATTCTATCCTCATATGGGGAAGAGAAAAAAAAGCTATTAGGTTGGTGCAAAAGTAATTGCTGTTTCAGACCTTGAATTTTATTTATTTATTTGTTAATTTTTTATTTTTTTTATTTTTGAGACAGAGTCTTTCTCTGTCACCCAGGCTGGAATGCAGTGGAGCAATCTCAGCTCACTGCAGCCTCTACCTCCTGGGTTCAAGTGATTCTTCTCCCTCAGCCTCCTGAGTAGCTGGAACTACAGGTGCCCGCCATTATGCCCAACTAATATTTATATTTTTAATAGAAGTGGGGTTTTACCATGTTGGCCAGCCTGGTCTCAAACTCCTGACCTTAGGTGATCCACCCACCTCTGCCTCCCAAAGTGCTAGGATTACAGGCATGAGCCACCATGCCCAGCCCAGACCCTGAATTTTAAATCATTATAGCTGGGCTCAAACACATCTTTATTAAATAAAATAGGAATCATTATAATCAACACATTTTTGCCAATGAGAAATAAGTTTGTTTACTCCTGTAGCATAAACATTCATGCTTTCTGATTCAACAAACTCTTGGAAAGCATTTTCTACATCCTGCTGGTTGTGGAAGCATTTTCCTTGCAAAAAATTGTCAAGATGCTTGAAAAAGTGAGAGTCGGTTGGCAAGAAATCAGGTGAATATGGAGGGTGAGGCAAAACTTCACAGCCTAATTTGTTCAACTTTTGAAGCACTGGCTGTGCAAGGTGCAGTTGGGCGCTGTCATGGAGAAGAATTGGGCCCCTTCTGTTGACAAATGCCAGCTGCAGGTGTTGTAGTTTTTTATGCCACTCTTCAATTTGCTGAGCATACTTCTAAGATGTAATGGTTTTGCCAGGATTCGGAAAGCTGCAGTGGATCAGACCAGCAGCAGGCCACCGAAGAGTGATGGTGACCTTTTTTTGGTGCAAGTTTGGGTTTGGGAAGTGGATCTCTTGGCAGAAACTCTACAAGCCAGAAGAGAGTGGGGGCCAATTTTCAACATTCTTAAAGAAAAGAATTTTCAACCCAGAATTTCATATCCACCCAAACTAAGCTTCATAAGTAAAGGAGAAATAAAATCCTTTACAGACAAGCAAATGCTAATTTTGTCACCACCAGGCCTGCCTTACAAGATCTCCTGAAGGAAGCACTAAATATGGAAAGAAACAACTGGTACCAGCCACTGCAAAAACATGCCAAATTGTAAAGACCATCGATGCTATGAAGAAACTGCATCAACTAACAGGCAAAATAACCAGCTAACATCATAATGACAGGATCAAATTCACACACAACAATATTAACCTTAAATGTAAATGGGCTAAATGCCTCAATTAAAAGACACACACTGGCAAATTGGAGAAAGAGTCAAAACCCAATAGGGTGCTGTATTCAGGAGACCCACCTCCATGCAAAGACCCAAATAGGCTCAAAATAAAAGGATGGAGGAAGATCTACCTAGCAAATGGAAAGCAAAAAAAAAGCAGCGGTTGCAATCCCAGTCTCTGATAAAACAGACATTAAACCAATGAAGATCAAAAGAGACAAAGAAGGCCATTACATAATGGTAAAGGGATCAATTCAGCAAGAAGAGCTAACTATCCTAAATATATATGCACCCAATTCAGGAGCACCCAATATAGGAGCACCCAGATTCATAAAGCAAGTCCTTAGAGTACTACAGAGAGACTTAGACTCCCACACAATAATAATGGGAGACTTTAACACCCCATTGTCAATATTAGACAGATCAACGAGACAGAAGGTTAACAAGGTTATCCAGGACTTGAACTAGCTCTGCACCAAGCAGACCTAATAGACGTCTACAGAACTCTCCACCCCAAATCAACAGACTCAGACTCTACATTCTTCTCAGCACCACATCGTATTTGTTTTAAAATTGACCACGTAATTGGAAGTAAAGCACTCCTCAGCAAATGAAAAAGAACAGAAATCACAACAAACTGTCTCTCAGACCACAGTGCAATCAAATTAGAACTCAGGATTAAGAAACTCACTCAAAACCACAGAACTACATGGAAACTAAACAACCTGCTCCTGAATGACTACTGGGTAAATAACGAAATGAAGGCAGAAATAAAGATGTTCTTTGAAACCAATGAGAACAAAGACACAACATACCAGAATCTCTGGGACACATTTAAAGCAGTGTGTAGAAGGAAATTTATAGCACTAAATGACCACAAGAGAAAGCAGGAAAATCTAAAATCGACACCTAACATCACAATTAAAATAACTACAGAAGCAAGAGCAAACAAATTGAAAAGCTAGCAGAAGGCAAGAAATAACTAAGATCAGAGCAGAACTGAAAAAGATAGAGATAAAAAAAAAACCTTTCAAAAAAATCAATAAATTTAGGAGATGATTTTTGAAAAGATCAGCAAAATAGACCACTAGCTACACTACTAAAGAATTAAAGAGAGAAGAATCAAATAGACACAATAAAAAATGATAAAGGGGATATCACCACTGATCACACAGAAATGCAAACTACCATCAGAGAATATTATAAACACCTATATGCAAATAAACTAGAAAATCTAGAAGAAATGGATAAATTCCTGGACACATACACCCTCCCAAGACTAAACTAGGAAGAAGTTGAATCTCTGAATAGACCAATAACAGGCTCTGAAATTGAGGCAATAATTAAGAGCCTACCAACCAAAAAAAGTCCAGCACCAGACAGATCACAGCCGAATTTACCAGAGGTACAAAGAGGAGCTGGTACCATTCCTTCTGAAACTATTCCAATCAATAGAAAAAGAGGGAATCCTCCTTAACTCATTTTATGAGGCCAGCATCATCCTGATACCAAAGCCGGGCAGAGACACAACCAAAAAAGAGAATTTTAGACCAATATCCTTGATGAACATTGATGCAAAAATCCTCAATAAAATACTGGCAAACCGAATCCAGCAGCACATCAAAAAGCTTATCTACCATGATCAAGTCGGCTTCATCCGTGGGATGCAAGGCTGGTTCAACATATGCAAATCAATAAATGTAATCCATCATATAAACAGAACCAAAGACAAAAACCACATGATTATCTCAATAGATGCAGAAAAGGCCTTTGACAAAATTCAACAGCCCTTCACTCTAAAAACCCTCAATAAACTAGTTATTGATGGGATGTATCTCAAAATAATAAGAGCTATTTATGACAAACCCACAGCCAACATCACACTGAATGGGCAAAAACTGGAAGCATTCCCTTTGAAAACTGGAACAAGACAAGGATACCCTCTCTCACCACTCCTATTCAACATAGTGTTAGAAGTTGTGGCCAGGGAAATCAGGCAAGAGAAAGAAATAAAGGGTATTCAACTAGGAAAAGAGGAAGTCAAAATGTCCCTGTTTGCAGATGACATGATTGTATCTTTAGAAAGCCCTGGCCGGGCATGGTTTCTCATGCCTGTAATCCCAGCACTTTGGGAGGCCGAGGTGGGTGGATCACAAGGTCTGGAGATCGAGACCATCCTGGCTAACATTGTGAAACCCCATCTCTACTAAAAAATTACAGAAAAATTAGCCGGCCATGGTGGCAGGTGCCTATAGTCCCAGCTACTCAGGAGGCTGAGGCAGGAGAATGGCGTGAACCCAGGAGGTGGAGCTTGCAGTGAGCCAAGATTGCACCACTGCACTCCAGCCTGGGCGACAGGGCGAGACTCTGTTCTCAAAAAAAAAAAAAAAAAAGGAAAGGAAAGAAAACCCCATTGTCTCAGCTCAAAATCTTCTTAAGCTGATAAGCAACTTCAGCAAAGTCTCAGGGGACAAAATCAATGTGCAAAAACCACAAGCATTCCTATACAGCAACAGCAGACACACAGGGAGCCAAATCATGAGTGAACTCCCATTCACAGTTGCTACAAAGACAATAAAATACCTAGCAATACAACTTACATGGGATGTGAAAGACCTCTTCAAGGAGAGCTACAAACCACTGCTTAAGGAAACAAAAGAGGAAACAAACAAATGGAGGAACATTCCATGCTCATAGATAGGAAGAATCAATATCATGAAAATGGCCATACTACCCAAGGTAATTTATAGATTCAATGCCATCCCCATCAAGCTACCAATGACTTTCTTCACAGAATTGGAAAATACTACTTTAAAGCTCATATGGAACCAAAAAAGAGCCCACATTGCCAAGAAAATCCTAAGCAAAAAGAACAAAGCTGGAGGCATCATGCTACCTGACTTCAAACTATACTATAGGGCTACAGTAACCAAAACAGCATGGTACTGGTACCAAAACAGATATATAGACCAAGGGAACAGAACAGAGGCCTCAGAAATAACACCACACATCTACAACCATCTGATCTTTGACAAACTTGACAAAAACAAGGAATGGGGAAAGGATTTCCTATTTAATAAATGGTGCTGGGAAAACTGGCTAGCTATATGTAGAAAGCTGAAACTGGATCCCTTCCTTACACCTTATACAAAAATTAATTCAAGATGGATTAAAGACTTAAATGTTAGACCTAAAACTATAAAAACCTTAGAAGAAAACCTAAGCAATACCATTCAGGACATAGGCATGGGCAAGGACTTCATGACTAAAACACCAAAAGCAATGGCAACAAAATCCAAAATTGACAAATGGGATCTAATTAAACTAAAGAGCTTCTGCATGGCAAAAGAACCTACCATCAGAGTGAACAGTCAACCTACAGAATGGGAGAAAATTTTTGCAATCTACTCATCTGACAAAGGGCTAATATCCAAAATCTACAAAGAACTTAAACAAATTTACAAGAATAAAAACAACCCCATCAAAAAGTGGGCAAAGGATATGAACAGACACTTCTCAAAAGAAGACACCTATGCAGCCAAGAGCCACATGAAAAAATTCTCATCACTGGTCATCAGAGAAATGCAAATCAAAACCACAATGAGATACCATGTAACGCCAGTTAGAATGGCAATTATTAAAAAGTCAGGAAACATCAGATGCTGGAGAGGATGTGGAGAAATAGGAACGCTTTTACACTGTTGGTAGGAGAGTAAATTAGTTCAGCCATTGTGGAAGACAGTGTGGTGATTCCTCAAGGATCTAGAACTAGAAATACCATTTGACCCAGCAATCTCTTTACTGGGTATATACCCAAAGGATTATAAATCATGCTACTATAAAGACACATACACACATATGTTTATTGCGGCACTATTCATATCATTCTCAGCAAACTATCACAAGGACAGACAACAAAACACTACATGTTCTCACATGTGAGAACATGTTCTCACAGGTGGGAACTGAACAATGAGATCACTTAGACACAGGGTGGGGAACATAACACACCGAGGCCTGTTGGCGGGGGAGGGGGACTGGGGGAGGGATAGCATTAGGAGAAATACCTTATGTAAATGATGAGTTGTTGGGTGCAGCAAACCAACATGGCACATGTATACCTATGTATCAAACCTGTACATTGTGCTCATGTACCCTAGAACTTAAAGTATAATAAAATAAATAAATAAATAAAAAGTTGTTAATATGAGCAGCAATACATTGGATAACACAAGGTGCAGGATTTCTCGGACTATAGAATTTTGAAGCATCTGGACAAAGCCCTTGTAGAAATGATTTCTCCAGAATTATGTAGTGAATGTAGTGAATGTAGTGAATTCTCCAGAATTATGTAGTGAATTCTCCAGAATTATGTAGTGATTTCTCCAGAATTATGTAGTGAATTTCAACCAATTTAATGCCTGTCTTCTTTGTCATTTAGATCCTGAATATCCATGTGCTTACATGGGATATTCCCATTATTTCCAATATATATATATTTCCTTATATATATATTTCCATATATTTCCATGTATATCCCATTATTTCCAAACTACCAGCATCAAAGGAAGATTGGGCATAGAATTCTCCTGTTTTATTCTTCAGAAAAAAAACTAGAAGTCGAAAAATAATTATTATGTTGTTTTCTCTATCCTTTCTCATGAGTGGTTCTTGGGTTTCTTTCAAATTTTTTCTGGATTTTCCAACCATTTATAAAAAAGGCTCAGAATGCTTATGTAAGTAGGTATCTTAATCACCCCAAGTCAATAAATATGAGCTTTGAGGTACATTATTCTCATTTTGTGTGTAATGTTTTTGTACTTAATAGAGAACTCTGTTCTTGGCTTGAATATTTCACTAGAGTCTAAAAATAAGTTATTTTTTAGATCCTTTTCTTTCTTATGATTAAAATTGGTGTTTCCAAACACTTCATGCTCTGTCTCCACACATTAATCTCACATTATCTCTTCCTAAGAGTTTAACATAGGCTTGGTTTTGTTGTCCTAAGAATTCTTGATACCAGGCAGTATGTGACCAACTGGGGAGGGGGACACGGGGAGGAAGGGAAGGCTCAGGTGGGAAAGAAGGTAGTCCTATTTGCAGTATTTAATTTAATCTTCATTAAAACCTTAAAGGAAAGATATTATTATAACCATTTTGCAGATGGTGAAACAGACCCATAGGGGCTCAGTGACTTGGCCAATACTAGGCAGATAAGAAGCAGCAGAACCCCCATTCACATCCAGGGTTGCCTTATTCTAAAGCCTGTGTTCAGACTGCTCAATCCTGCTTTTTCTCAAGCAGTTATCACTGGTCAAATATCTGGAGAGCTGATTTCTTCAACCAACCTATATGACTCTAACTTGTAAGAGGGGGGAAACCATAATACTTGACAAAGAGGGAAATCTCTCTTTCTAATCAGGGGCCTATTAGGGAGCAAAATGAGCAACCAAAAACTCCTTGATGAAGGGATAGCTCTGGAATCAGAACAGTGCGATGGAAGTCTAGCCTGCCCTCAGGCTTGATGCTTCTATAACCTGATCTGAGACCACTCATTTAATGCTGAAGACACATGGCCCCAAACTTCATCCTCAACTCTCTGTACTAGGTGCATCCAACCCAGGGTTGCTAAGTCTAAGAAAACTGCTTATGGGGCAACCTAGTGGACATGTTTGTGTCACCTAATAGTCTGTCTGGTCCCATTCTGCTGGGGGAAGAGGACCCTCTCCTATACTTTTCCAGGCACAAAGTCTTTTGGAAGTGATTTGGCATGGAAAAAGACCTTCATGTTTCCTACCCTCATGGCACTAACAGTCAAATGGAACAGAGACCATTAGAAAAAAAAAATTCATATGATTACTGTCAGGAAAGAGTAATCACCAAATACTATAAAAATTCATGACTGAGAAATTTAACCTGAAGTGAGCTGGTTTGAATGGAAAAGCTAAGTGGTTTGAATGGAAAAGCTAAGAGAGTCTCTGCTGAATGGTTATTGTGGGTCCCTCATGAGCCCTGCTCTCAGTGCTCATGGTGTTGCATACTTGGCCACCCATTCACTTGACTCTGGGCTTGGCCAACAGGACATTAGTGTGATAGAAGCAGAGGCATTCATGCACACTGGAGCTTGTCCTCTGGGGACAGCCCCAGCTTCTTAAAACCCCAAGGAAGAGGAATAGGACCTCTCAATCTCCAGTCATGACTAGTTGTAAACATACCAGCAACTCTGGCAAGTGGGGGCCAAGCCAAATGTATTTGATCTAGAAAAATTAAAAAATACCCATTTCCTTTTATCCCAATATTATGGAACAAAATTATACTTGTCACATTTATAATCAACTTCCACTTAAAATAAACATCTAATTCCATGAAACAATTTGATTGAATCTGTGTTCTTTGCAAACAAAATACTCCAAATAAAACACACTCTTTTTAAAAAATGTCAAACTGCCCCTTCTGATCCTGTGATCACATCAACAATTCTACCGAGAAGTTTATGATGAGTTCAGGAGCAAAGCTTCTAGTTAGCACTAAACAGCTTTCCAACAGCAGGTGGAGCATTCACCTCAAAGATAAAAGAAGCATAGTGGGAGGAAGGATACTGACAGGGCCATATAGAAAAGCTGTTTCTACTCTTATTCAGCATGTTCCATTTCCAATGCTATTCTAGTCTTTAAAGGAAAAATTAAACTCACTTATTCCTGTGCTTCTAAATTCCTAAGCTTTGTTCCATGAGCTTAGTCCAAGGAAAAAATGACAGAGAACATCAGCTATAAGTGAGAAGTGTACAGCATTCTGATAGACACAGATATGCTACGGATGGTGACTATGCTCTGTATGGTTTCTGTATTCATTTCCTACAGTTGCTGCAACAAATTGCCACACACTTGGCTTCAAACTGCATAAATTTATTATTTTACAGTTCTGGAGGTCAGAAACTGGAGGCAGGGCTGGTTCCTTCTGGGGGTTCCAGGGGAGAATCCGTTCTGACTCTTCCAGCTTTGGGAAGCCACCTGCACTTCTTGGCTCAGCTCATGGCTTTCTTTGCATCCTCCCAACCGCTTACCTCCATCAGTGTACCTCTGCTACCTACTCTGGTCTTCTTCCTCCCTCCTATAAAGAACTTTATGATTACACTTGGCCCATCTGAAGAATGTAGGGCAATCTCCCCACCTCAAAATTCTTAACCACATCTGCAAAGTCCCTTTTGCCATATAAGATAGCATATTCACATGTTCTGGGGATTAGAACATGGACATCCTTGGGGGCCATTATTCAACATACCTGGGTTTCCAATACCCAACCTAGTATAGATACAACTGAATAAAATTAAATAATTTTACCCAGCTTCATGAGTGTAGAGAAATAAAGCTAGCCCAAGGATTTCACATCATCGATAAGGAACCTATCCCACCTGTGTTCTGTGATGAAAATTCTATGCAAATATATTGCACTTTTGTTCCCAAGAACAGCTATTGGAACAATTTTAGAAACTTACGAGAATGAGTACCTGGTCTACAATGACTCAAGATGATGAAGATATTTCAAATGAGTCCACAAGTCTCTCGAATATGTCCACTGTATAAAAGATATACTGGTAGCTGTCAAACTAGACACTTTAGCAGCCTCTAGAAACAGAATAGTTGATAAGGACTAAGACTAAAGAAGATTTGTCTCCAATCATTGACCACAATGATTTTTGTCATCCATGACTTCTCTAAATAAGTAAAAACATTGCCCTACGTACTTTTTATTATTACAGGCAGCCACTTTATTTTCATTACAATAAATATTTACTTGGCTACCTTATCCTGTTGGAAAAATTGTGACTTCTGAGAATTCAGGAAAACTCGAATCTATTTAGGGTTTCCTCTGTACAAGTCCCCATGCCTAGACAGGTGCCATGGGGAATATGAAGATGAATGGGGGCTGTCCAGAGGCTCAGAGTCTTGTGGAAGAGACAAATGCAAAACACAAAAATACAAGCAAATCTAATGCAAGGTTTCTGTGATCTGCAGTATAATAAACACATTAACAAATGCAACAAGAAGGCTGGAAGAAAATTAATGACTGAGGAATCTGGGATATACTATTAGAAGAGCAATATTTTGTGCAAGGCCTTAGGGCTAAGAAATATCTTTAAAACGAGTATAATTTTGACAGATGGAAAAGATATGGCTTTTAGAGGTTCACTAAGGTGAAAAACTGTAAAAAATCAGTTTCCTTTTAGTGGCATTGATATTGTTAAGGTAAAACCCAAAGCTCCTTATTTACAAACCAGGATAATAACTTTCTTTCCAAAAAATTCTGCTTGCTTAATTGCCAAGAAACATGATAGGCAATAGGCTTTGGTTGATTTAAAATAGTGGTTTCCTTTCTTTTCTTCCCCCATCAGGACCTTTTGTTCAAACAAATTCTATTCAAATACCAAAAGCCTCCTTCCAGTGCCTGCCCCGCACCCACCTCTCCTCACTGCAGCTCCCAAAGGAGCTCCCTGAAGCAGTTTGTAAACTCTGAATATAAATAAAAATGTACTGCACAGCTCGATGCTCAGACACAAACACTAACATTGCCTTGCTTGTGGATAGAAATATTCCCCAGATCTCACACCCAGAGTGCGTTTCTGAAAACAGCATGTGTCACAGAAGGTAGCAAATGTGGTGTCACTGTTTCAGCAAAAAAGAGCTCTTCCTGGAATGTGCATCTTATACTCTAATGAGTTATTTGCTCTTCAGACTGAATTTTGAGATAATCAGGGTTACAGTGGCCTCCTTCCATCCCAAGTTGATCAGTTAGGGTCGGCTTGCATCAATCGCTTGGAACGCAAGTCAGAGAGCAAAGCACTGTTTTCCCTTTCAGGGTGTCCTATCAGAATCAAGCAGCCCTAGCTGCTTCCGACAGAGAAATTGTTGAAAGTTCAGTGGGCATAGGGAGGAAATGCAGCCAATGGCAGCCATTGTAAAGAAGCGGGTATTAAACATCTCTGCCAGAGCACACTAATGGAATTAGAGGCAATTTCAAGAAGATGAAGCACTTGTCTTGCCTACAAAGATACCTTGGAAAAATAAATGCCTGGGCTGCCTTCTCCAGCCTTCATGCAAGTGAGCAGAACCCTGAGCTAATGCCATTCAGTCTGTTTCAGCTGTCCAGAGCTCTGCAACATGACAAGAGGTCTTTGTACCATTGTCAAAAAACATGTCAAAAACAGTGAAACTGCAAGGAATACTTTGTGCCTACTTTTTCTCCTCTAAAAATATCTGAGTTTATATCTACCTAGAATTCCCTGTGCATGGAGAGCCCTTTAGTTAATATTTTCATCAAATGCATTTCTTCCAGGTCTTTCCCCAGTCTCACGGCACACGTGGCCTTTCTCCGCCCCATGTTCCCTGCTTTCTCCTCTCACTCCTGCCTCCAGAGAAGAGACAGTTCTCCTTTATTCATTCATCTCATCTCTGTCTCATTTCCTTTTGCCACCTCCAGAGCCTTCGGCATCAAAATACTCTTTTGTGCCTCTCTGATCCTTGCAACTGTACAAGACCTTTTAGTCTTTCTTCCTCCCTAAAAAGTTCCCTCATGTCATTGCCTTCTCCACTCCAGCCACCTCACCCAACAGCCATCTCCCTTTCCCTCTCCATCCCCTCTTTCTCCTCAACAATGACGCCCTAGTCCTCAAATACAGTCATCTCTCAGTGCACACCCTCCTTGAGCTCTGCCTGAGTAGATTCAGCTGATATCCACCTCTTCTGTCTTGGATCTGGAGATGTAGTATTCTCCTGGTTCTCATTTTTACTTCTGAGACCCTGGTCTCTGTGTACCATTTCTCACTCTCCTCCTAAACCTTAATGTAGATATTTCCAAGATCTCTCTCCTTGGATATTTCTTCTTAAAAAATAGCCTATCTAGTATCTACCCAAAAGAAAACAAATCATTATATTAAAAAGACACCTGTACTCATATGTCTATTGCAACACTATTCACAATAACAAAATCATGGAACCAACCTAAGTGTCCATCAGCAGTTGACTGGATAAAGAAAATGTGGTATATATATCTTGTGGAATACTACACAGCCTTAAAAAAGGAATCATATCCATTGCAGCAACATAGCTGGAAGGGGAGGCCATTATCTTAAGTGGGCCAACTCAGAAACAGAAAACCAAGTATTACATGTCCTCACTTATAAGTGGGAGCTAAACAGTGGGCACACATGGACATAAAGATGGAAATAATAGACACTGGGACCTCTAAAAGTGGGGAAGGCAGGAGAGGGGTGAGGGTCAAAAAAATACCTATTGAGCACAATGTTCCGAATACAAATACTACCAAATACAAATAGTATTTGGGTAATGGGTACATGAGAAGCCCAGTCCCCACCAGTATGCAATATGCTCATGTAACAAACATGCATATGTACCTCCTGAATGTAGAAGATTAAACTGAAACAAATAATTTAAATCATGACTGGGCTATCTCCAAGACAAACCCAAGGAATGGTGTCCCAACCTTCCCAGACAAAGCGTTTCCTTGGTTTTGGTTGGACGAGGTGCTCTGAGCTTGTCACAGGAGCCAGGGTGTGAGGGCAGGGAAAAGAGGAGTGGCTTCCTTGTTCAGTGCTCCACTTACCCCTCAGATTTGCCCTGGTCCTTCCCCATTTCTTCAGTGCTTTGTTTTAAAATATTTTGTCCAGTATAATTTATTATTTTCAGAAGAAATCTCGAACTGAGTAAACTAGCCTGCCATTACTAGAAATAAAATTTCACTTAGAGCACTTATCAATTTAAAATTAATTTTATATAAATTTGCAAGAAAAAACACCAAACAATCCTATTAAAAAGTGAGCAAAGGATATGAACAGACACTTCTCAAAGAACACATTGATATAGCCAACAGACATGAAAAAAAGCTCGACATCACTGATCATTAAAGAAATGCAAATCAAAACCACAATGAGATACCATCTCGCGCCAGTCAGAATGGGGATTATTAAAAAGTCCAGCGACAACAGATGCTGACAAGGTTGTGGAGAAAAAGGAACACTTTTACACTGTTGATGGGAGTGTAAATTAGTTCAATCATCATGGAAGACAGTGTGGTGATTCCCCAAAGATCTAGAGGCAGAACTACCATTTGAACCAGCAATCCCATTACTGGGTAGATACTTAAAGGAATAGAAATCATTTTATTATAAAGATGCATACATGTGTATGTTCACTGCAGCACTATTCACAATAGCAAAGACATGGAATCAACCCAAATGCCCATCAATGATAGACTGGATAAAGAAAATGGGGTATATATACACCATGGAATACTATGCAGCTATAAAAAGGAATGAGATCATGTCCTTTGCAGAGACATGGATGGAGCCAGAAGCCATTACCCTCAGGAAACTAATGCAGGAACAGGAAACAAAACCCCGCCTCTTCTCGCTTATAAATGGGAACTGAATGATGAGAACACATGGACACATGGTGGGGAACAACACACACTGAGGCCTGTCAATGGGGAGGTAGGTGGAGGGACAGTATCAGGAAGAATAGGTAAGGGATGCTGGGCTTAATACCTAGGTGATGGGTTGATTTGTGCAGCAAACCACCGTGGCACATGTTTACCTATGTAACAAACCTGCACATCCTGCACATGTACCCTGGAACTTAAAATAAAAGTTGAAAAAAATTAGTTTTATAATTATTGATTTATAAACAATATTTTCCATTGGAGTAATTTGAAGACATGGGTTATATTCCCTCTAACTTGGCATTTTCCATAGTACCTGAAATAAAATATTGCACCTACTAGGTGCTCAGTGAAAACAGTCTAAGTAAAGAATAAACTAGTGTGACTTTCACTCTAGTTTGGAACTACAGCTCTAGTCCAGGCAACCTGAATAAATGTTGAGATTCACCAAAACAGCAGCAAATTAAACCAGAACCAAAAGCATATCATCATTTGGACTTTGACCAAACTTGCCACCCTCTCCGTAAGATAAAGAAATTTAGCATTTGGATTTTAAAAAGTAACTGACTGAAATTGCACAGCAATTATAGGAAAAAAACCCAGAAACTTTGGAAAAATAAGGACCACTTTTCACCCACCTCCTTTCAAGACATGCCCTTTGCATGGAGGGTGCTCCCCTAGGCAGGGCCTCCACCTCTGTGGTTGAGACCTTATTAGATTGTCAGGGTTTCCACAATAAAAGCCACAAACTGAGTGGTTTAAAGAACAAAAATAGACTGTCTCCCAGTTCTGGAGGCCAGGAGTCTGAGATCAGGGTGTCATTAGGGTGGTTCCCGCCGAGGGCAGGGAGGAAGAATCTGTTCCCCACCTCTCCCCTGGCTTCTGGTGGTCTCTGACACTCTTTGGTGTTCCTTGCCTTGTAAAAGCATCACCCTGATTCCTGCCTTCATCTTCACAGGGCTTCCTGCCTGTGTGTGTACACGTCTGTCTCTGAATTTCCCCTTCTTATAAGAACACAAGTAGTTTTGGAATTGGGGCCCACCCTCCTCTAGTATGACCTCATCTTAATCAATTACATCAGCAACAACCCTATTTCCAAATAAAGTCACATTCCGAGGTACTGGGGGATAGGACTTCAGCCCATGCTTTTTGTGAGGAGATGATACAATTCAACCCATAAAGACACCTATAATGTCTACAAAAGACTGTTTAAAATCTATCTCAAGCCTGGCACTTGAAACCTTTTTTTTTTTTCACTACAAGATTCACATGCGCTTAAAGTCAATAGTGCCTGGGGCTCAGAGAGAGTTCTAGTGTTTCGTATGGGAGTCCCAGCCTACTGAGCCTATGCAGGGATAACACATGGTCCCCACACCTGCAGGGCCTCCACACTCTTGGCTTACCAGAAGAATCTTCGGGGAACATTCCAACTCTTCCACTCCTTCAGTGACATTAAGAGCCATATCTCCACTCCTTACAGCCAAGAAAAAAAAATTAGGGCCTGATTCAGTTGCATCATATCAAAAATTGACACGCTGCTGTACAGACCACCAACATTTTTATAAACTGGGCTGCTCAGTGTGAGGCACAAATAAAGGCATGTTGCAGTGTTCTCTGCAATCACTGGGTACAGCATGCTGGGTCCAAAGGCAAGAGGAACCCGAGATCTAGGCAACAATGACTTATCTCCTTGCCTCAATAACTAACTGGAAAGGAGGTATATTCTGTGGAAGACTGACCACTGCATCCAGGCAAACAGCAAGCACATTGGAGACTTGTTTTTGGCTGTGAGCATGATTTTCATTTGAATTGTGTGGTTCAGTTATCTCAAAGTCTGAGCATTGCTGGATGAGATAACAACTGGCATCCAGACCTATATAGAACACTAAGAAAAGACAGATGGGGAACCAAAGTGCAGTGAAGCCTCGGACCCAAGCTCCAAACACTTCTGAGGGCCGTGTCTCCAAGGCTTCCCTGTTGGATGCACTATGACAGCTTAAGGCCTGTCACAGCCTGGCCTTCCTCCACCTGATTCTCTGCTCCTGCCCCCATATTCTCCTCTGCAGAACTCATCCCATCCCTGACCACTTTGATATGCTTTTGCTCCTGCTCTTCACTCCCTGGAAGGCCTTCTGCTCTCCTCCCAGCATCTCCACTGCTCTGTCTGCCTAACATTCCAGACTTATCCTAAGGACAATCTTTCAAACTCCTCCTAGGTAGATACTTCCTCAACACTCCTGCGCAAACACACTGTTTTTCCTTTGAAGTCCAAGTACTTTGTTGACATGGATCATGACACGTAATTGCTCACAGCTTGATCTTATTAAATGAAGTGTGAACACTCAGTAATATTTGAACAGAACTGGACAACCAGAAAAAATGAATGCATTCTTAACAACCACCTTACTTTTCACAGACTGCAGAGGAAAATTCCAAGAGCTGGTTCCAGGCTCTGCAACCCTAAATGGATTTGCAACCCAAACATAGGGCCAGAGCATCACATCCTCTGAGCTCGCTAGCATGCTACAGCATATGATGTGCAGTACTTGCACTTTTTTGTAAAAGGTCCTATCTTGTTTTGTGCAGAGAACCAGTCTACCTGTGATTATTTTATCACTGAAGTCACTATTTTAATAACATACTAAATGTCTCAGTTTTTGCACACATTTCTACATAGGCAGGTACTTGTTTTCTCCTCAAATCCTTTTCAGAA
The DNA here is from genome assembly GCF_029281585.2 of Gorilla gorilla gorilla. Classification (NCBI taxonomy): domain Eukaryota; kingdom Metazoa; phylum Chordata; class Mammalia; order Primates; family Hominidae; genus Gorilla; species Gorilla gorilla. The sequence continues at coordinate 65,157,176 of NC_073231.2, read as the reverse complement.
AGAAGCGTGCTGACATTTCTTACTCATCAGCTGCAATTGTTTTTAAGTATTCACTCACTATATTTACAAGTTTGCAGCTGCAGTGAAACCTGCATGCTTTGGGATTTTTCAGATTGCTTCCCATACTTAATCATTGCGCAAGATATAAAAGCGGCACCTGGTTTTAGAATTGTAAATATCTTAGTGAATGTGATTTTAGGAACAAGGAAAAAACATATTCAGGCTTAGTGGAAGTACCTAGATGATATCATTACCTTAGATAAAACTGTTCTTAATACAGAGATTATAATTTCTCTGAGGTTTAAGAAATCTTACAAATTCTCTGTGCCAGGGAATGTTCTTCTGTTCTCCCCAGAAGCATCTTCCTGTAGAGACAGATGCAGACAGACGGCTGGTGTGGGAGACTGCAGACTGGGGTGTTAGAACCAGCACACAGCAGGAGCTGCATGACGTAGAGATGACACTGAGTCTGGGTCTAAAATTCCTTATAAACAAATCAGGAGTTTCACTTGACATCCTTAAGGTTATGTGACAGGGTCTGTTAGAAGGTGCCTAGATGTTGTTTGGAAAACTAGAAGCCAATACTTGAAAGCAATAAAATAAAGAGAGATAATGACTGATTTATCTAAACCTTCATCATGAAAATTGAAATGTGTATTACATTTACTCTTTCCATGCTTTATATGAGAAATTATGTTATTAATGAGGATATGAAACATCAGTCTTCCTGTCACTGACAGCTTTTCTATAGCATAGGTTTACATTTCATGTTGCGATATTGCAGTGAATCATTAAAGTTTGGGAAGTAAAAGGCTTAAAACCTTAATATAGTTATACTTGCATTTTTTCCATTTATTCACCAGGATACTTGAAATGACAGGAGAAGGCTTTACTTTGATTTTGATATTTTAAAAACTTTGCTATTTCTGTGTAAATTCATGGGCATTTTTTAATCTTGTTTCATTGACAAGTATTCAGTAGAGGTTGAACTTTGGGCCTTCCTCTTTAGCTGAGGAAAAGGCCCTTTTTGACTCTTTTTAGCAGCGTCACTGACATTGTCTTTTGGGGCTCATTCAGCTGGCGGGGACCAAGAACATTTTACAATAGCAAGGCCTGCACAGGTAATTTTTCCTGTGAACTCTAAAGGAGTGAGGACAGCTATTTTTGTCCCCAGATATGTTAAAGTTGCAGTTAGAAAGGAGATGGCAGCTCACTGCTGAATGAGATGATAGGATGACCAGCAATGAGGATGAGTCCACAGCCTTCCTGTACATGGCTTTATTCTTTAGCAGCATTCAACTCTCCTTCTGTTGTGTTTCTGAATTTCTTTGGCAAATATTTTCCACGTTGTAGGACCAACATACAGATATTTCCATCTTTTATGAAAGTAGACTATAGGAAACTTCTGTAAAATAAGGGTGTGTTTAAGTTTCTTTATGAAAATCCCGTGATTAAAATTACTTATTCATATGCCCTTGAGCTCAAATTTAATTAGCTCTGAATGAGCTAGGCTTAGGTGTTCCAAAGGAAAACTCAAATCTCCTTTAATATTTCCTTTACATTTCCACAACTCTTCACGAATGTCTCAGGTGCATGGCTGTGCTATATACATCTCAGGTGACACAGATGTGTTATACACACCACAGGTGGTACATGGCTGCGTTTATACACAACTCAGGTGCATGACTATGCTTACACACATCTCAGGTGACACAGAGTGTTATACACACCTCAGGTGACATGGCTGTGTTTATACACACACAGTGCTCTACACACCTCAGGTGACACAACTGTGCTATACACACCTCAGGTAACACAGCTGTGTTATATACACCACAGGTGGTGCATGGCTGTGTTTATACACATCTCAGGTGACACAACTGTTTTATATACACCTCAGGTGCATGGCTGTGTTATACACACCTCAGGTGTCTGGCTATATTTATATACATCTCGGGTGAAACAACTGTGTTATACACACCTCGGATGACATGGCTGTGTTTATATACATCTCAGGTGACACAAAGGTTTTATATTCACCTCAGGTGACATGGCTGTGTTATAAACACCTCAGGTGACATGGCTGGTTTATACACACTTCAGGTGACATGGCTGTACCTCAGATGACTTGGCTGTGTTATACACACCTTCAGGTGACATGGCTGTGTTATACACACCTCAGGCGGCATGGCCATACCTCAGGTGACATGGCTGTACCTCAGATGACATGGCTGTTTTATACACACCTCAGGTGACACGGCTGTACCTTAGGTGACATAGCTGTGTTATACAAGGCTTGGATGACATGAACCTTTGACCTTGCTGACAAACAGCAAAGGAGAACCAAAGGAACTGGCAAAAGTCAGGGCAAATGAAAAAAAAAAAAAAAAAACCTATTCTTCATAGAAAACGATATTTATGTATCACAAGTTATTTAGTAGACAATATTAACATTATAATAGTAATAGTGTCATTATGTGACATTTTCTCTGCAGGACTCTGGGCACTGAACACTCTTGGCAGGTTTCTGAGGCCAGATTGCCTGAGTTCAAATCCTGGCTCCACCACTTATTCTCTGAGCAAACGTGAGCTAGTTCATTATCATCTCTGTGTCTTCTTTCGTCATCAGTTAATGGGGATATAAGTAATCCTGACCTCACAGGATGTTATGGACTTTGAGGTGACACAAGTTCTCACCCCCAGTGCCTCAGAATGTGACTGCATTTGGAGACAGGGCCCTTACAGAGGTGATTAGGTTAAAATGAGGCCATTAGAATGGGCCCTGATCCAATATGACTGGCGTCCTTAGAAGAAGCGGAAATTGGGGCACATTGAGGGACATCAGGGATGTGCACACACACACACAAAAGGCCATATGATGACACAGGAAGAAGGCAGCCATCTGCAAGCTAAGGAGAGAGGCTTCCGGAGAAACCGATCCTGCTGGTCTGTTGGTCTTGGACTTCTAGCCTCCAGAACTACGAGAAATACGTTTCTGCTGTTTAAGCCACCCAATCTGTGATACTTTTCTATGATACGGGATTATCATGAGGTTAATAAGGGTTCATGAGTCTCACCATTACTATATTTGTAGGATTTGTTTTCTTGTCAATATCTTAAATTTGTCATGAACATCAGCTAAAAGTCTACTAATTATATCATTCGACTCTACCAAAAGCGAGCCATTTGCCATCTCTGCAAGCCATTTGCTACCTTTTTTGTTTATTTTTTTTGAGACAGAGTCTCACTCTGTCACCCAGGCTGGAGTGCAGTGGTATGATCTCGGCTCACTGTAACCTCCACCTCCCAGGTTCAAGCAATTCTCATGCCTCAGCCTCCTGAGTAGCTGGGACTATAGGTGCCCACCATCATGCCTGGCTAATTTTTGCATTTTTAGTAGAGATGGGATTTTGCCATGTTGGCCTGGCTGGTCTTGAAATCCCGACCTCAGGTGATCCACCTGCCTTGACCTCCCAAAGTGTTGGGATTACAAGTGTGAGCCACCGTGCTTGGCCTGATTTGCCATCTTTGAGTCTCAGTTTCTACATCCATAAAATGGGGAGACTGCCTTTTGTGATCTCTAAGAAAATCATGTTGATCTAAAAATCAGTGATTTAAAAATGGATTCCGGTTTGATGGAAGAAGCTACCGTGTCCAGCAGCAAGCAGTGAGGCCTGAGCTACTGGGAAGACAAGCAGGGGGAGGATGGTCCTGGGGACTCACCAGCACCCTTTGGAGGCGCCAGTCCAGCCTGGGTCCAGGTGAGGTGAGGAGGAGAAGCTGTAGCAGCACTTTTGCTGCTGAGCCGAAGGAAGGATAAAAACCAAAACCAAAAATATATAACGTGGGAGTGGGTGGAGTGCATAAGACTTCATTAGACAATCCCTGAAAGACATCAAATATCACAAAGGAACCCTAGCCAAAGGAAAAAAGGAGGATTGGAAATTCTTTCAGGAGCCATAGCCCAACAAAATGTTGGGAAAAAAGGACGTAGAATAGACAGAGGCAAGAGAACGCAGAGAACAGATGGCAAAAGTAGAGCATTTTATAAATAGCCACGTGCAATGCAGACTGTTAACAGCCAATATACTTAACTCGGGCCACAGATCTTGACTTCTTCCTGGAATAAGATACGTATTTTTGGAAAACGGGGCATAAAAAATTGGCTCATGTGAGAGAAAGCTGTATGCATTTGTTTTACACTTTAGCACATTTTAAACTGCCTTTCACGTAAATAGAAAATAATTAACACAGATATATATCATCCAAGTAATAAGCATGACATGGCAGAGATTAAATTTTTTTATCCAGATTCAACCTTTGGAAGATAAACATGGGCTCCGAGCTGCACCCTCAGTTATTCTTCATCAATTTTAATTTAGAAGGTATCTGTCTCCTCTTAGCTGTCTGAAAATATTATCCAATATTTTTGGTGTAAAGTGAGTATGCATTTGGGATACATAATGCATAATGCTTGCCCCCGTAGCCAGCTGTCAGAGGGATTCACTTGCAAACTTCTACTCCATCACTGTGGAGAGAAATATAAAGTTATCTCTAGAACTAACGATCATTGGTTGGGGAAACTGTGACTCCAGGGACACCTCATCCTTCTCCCTTCACTACTCAAAGTGCTATTGCTGCCAAACGGAAATGAAGCCAAGTTCTAGCTCTCTCCAGATGGTAGAGGATGTTTTATCAATGGAAACAATGAAAAGCCTAGGGAAAGTGGGGTGCAATTCTTATAAAATGTATGGGTTACCATTACTAATTTGGGTAAAGAAAAAAAGCGTTCTAAAGTTCTACTGTTATGCTTCAACTCCTGCTAACTTACTGAGTAGGCTTTAAATGAAGGAGAAACAACAAAATTTTCAGATCTGGTACATTTTCCTTTTTTTTTTTTTTTTTTTTTTTTTTTGAGGTGGAGTCTTGCTCTGTCACCCAGGCTGGAGTGCAGTGGAGCGATCTCGGGTCACTGCAAGTTCTGCCTCCCAGGTTCACACCATTCTTCTGCCTCAGCCTCCCGAGTAGCTGGGACTACAGGTGCCTGCCACCATGCCCCGGCTAATTTTGTTTTTATATTTTCAGTAGAGAGGGGGTTTCGCAGTGTTAGCCAGGATGGTCTCAATCTCCTGACCTCGTGATCCGCCTGCCTCAGCCTCCCAAAGTGCTGGGATTACAGGCGTGAGCCACTTCGCCCAGCAGGTACATTTTCTTTTAATGCGGACTTTCTGTGAAAAGTTTAAAAGGGAAGGACTAGGAAGAACTGAAGTTTCCCGCACCTTTACTTCAAAAACAAAATCCCTCTGCTAATGATTTTAGAAGGAGTGATGCATAACGTAGTGGAAAGAAGATTCAACTGACAGACAGGAAACAGGTCTTGTCTTGCCTTTGCCACCAACTAATTCTGTGATGTTAGCCAGGTCACTTAAATTCCAACAAATTCAATTTCCTCTTCTATCAAGTAACAAGTTAATCTTTAAAATGTCTTCCAACTCTAACAGTCTTGATTCTGGGCAATAGGATGTTAGTCCTTAGCTATATATCCCTCCTTCCATTTTAGCTCACATTGCTATAACAAAAATACCATAGACTGGGTGTCTAAAATAATAAACATTTATTTCTTACAGGTCTGGAGGCTGGGAAGTCCAAGATCAAGGCACTCACAAATTTGGTGTCTGGTGAGGGCCCACTTCCTGGTTCACAGATGGTAATCTCCTTGTGTCCTCACATGATGGAAGGTGCAAGAGAGCTCCGAGGGTCTCTTTTAAAAGGACACTAAACCCATTCATGTAGGCTCCACTCCTATGGCATAATCACCTCCCAAAGGCCGCATCTCCTTATACCATCTCACTGGGGGTTAGGGTCACAACATACAAATTCTGGAGAACACAAACCTTCAATCCATAATACCTTCCAAGTTTCTCCCTTCTTGGTTAACTGCCCGAGCTCTGCACCAGATAATGCAAAATACAGCCACTTTTCTACCCATGAGTGAATTACTGCTTAAAAACAGATGACAAGTCCTTTTGCCCAGAAGCTCAAAGTGAAGTTATCCATATGTTTAATATGTACACATCTATGTCATCTGTGAAAAGTTAAGTTTCAGGAAAGAACTGTGGAATAAATGTGCAAAACCAGTGAGGAAAATTCTTCTAAAAACCAAGAACAATGGGAGTAATCTAGTCCCTCCAAGGAGTTAAATATGGTATAAAGCTATAATAATTAATAAACCATACTGATGTATAAATAGAAAGGAAAATTGGAACAGAAGAGAGAGTCTAGAAATAAATCCACATACAGAGGAGCATTTAGTATAGAAAAAAGGAAGCTTTGCATATCAGTGGCGGCAAGAAGGATATATCCGTAAACAAGTAGCTACTGGGAAAAAATAAACTGGATCTCTAACTCCCTCTTGACACCAAAATTAACTCCAGATACCTGAAAGATCTCAATATTTTTAAAAAAGAAAAACAAAATAAAAACCTTTATAAGAGGATTAGAGGAGCTTTTGGGAGAGTGTTTCAATGTAGGAAAGACTCAAAATCCAGAAGCCCATGTAAAAAGGGAAGAAGAAATTTGACTACATAAAACATTTTTTAAATGTCTCCATGAAAAAAACTCATAAAGTCAAAAAATGGATGATATTTCTAAGTCTACTACCCTCAAGTAAGCAAAATGACCTTGCCTTGTGGTAGAGTTGCAGCTCATGGAGTTGAGTTCAAATTAGGCCGGGGGCTTTGCTAGTTCTGAGCAAGTGTCTGAGCCTCAAGTCCCCATCTCTAACATGGGCATGAAAAATGGCTCCTTCTTCGAGGTTTTCATCAAGATTACATGCAGCAGTACCTGACATGGAATGTTCACAGCCATGCAGAGTAACTACTAGGAGTTCAGTTCCTGCAGGTGGTCTTTGCTCTACCTCTCAATTTCAGTACAGCGCAATGAGAAACGCTTTGAAAGTACAGAAAAACAGAAGTCACGCCCAGCGGGGAAATCAAGAAAGGCTCCTGAGCACGAAGCATAGGACCAACAATCAGAGAATGAAACCACACAACATAGGCAAGCCCAAGTCCCACGGAGAGCACATCACATCTCCAAACAGGTGCCATGGAGGACACTGTGAGACACAGCAGGTTAGCACTCAAGACAGTCCCCCAATTCACCCATGAGGCATACCATCAGAACATCTCTATTTGTAAATGGAAATTCTTTGCCCCTATAGTCTATATTTGGTTTTGGAATTGTGCAAATTGGTAGACTCATCACAGAAAGATCAGTGCCGACCAGATGCCAGCTATGTGATTCATCAGCTTTCTGTAATCCCAGCATATTAGAGCTGGAATAATAAAGAAAAATGACTACCATTTATTTAGCATCTATTCTCTGCCAGGCACTATACCGGGCATACCTATCCACATGCAGTCAAATATTTATGAAGCACTTCTCAGGGCTCGTTGCTGTCACAGGAGCTGGAGAGAATCATACCTGACACTGCCCCTGACTGTAGCTCTCAGAGCTCAGCGGGGTATATGGGCCAGCAGTAAAATGTGGTGAGTGCTGAGGGGACACAAAGAGGGCACCTAGCCATGCCTGGGTCTCAGCCAACACTTTCAAGGGGCAGTGCCTCAATGCTGGGGGCTGAAGGAGGAAGAGGACAATGGAGGAAATAAGATGACCTCAACAGAGGGAGTGACAGCTGAAAGGGAGTGTCTTCAATTTATTTAATGTAGTTGCTGCCTCAACATCCATTTTTAAGCCAGGCATAAGTTGTCTAAAACTCAGTTGTACTCTGCCACTTTTGTCTACTTTCCTTTTATTTATTTATTTATTTATTTATTTATTTATTTATGTAATAAGAGAGTGCATACAGCTGACCTGCCACGTTTGGCCTAGTTAAAACATCCCCTCCCCATGTGGTTGTTTGTGACATGGCCCTCTTGTTCCTCATCCCACTGACCCAAAACACAACATATCCCACAACTACTGACCATGATACAACCTAATGGTCAATGCCAGAGTCATGTAAATAAGTTCCCCCTCATGTACATATTTTTTTAAGTAGCCAATCCACACCCCTCTTGGGAAGCCTAAGAAATAATCCCCATGAACCTTAATAAAGCTTAATACAGGCTCAGTGAAGGCATAGTTCCACAGGTTCTCCTCTCTCTCTCTCTCTCCACCACTAGTTGAGCTCCCTGCCACCTCCAGATTTCTCGTCTGCCTCCAATCAACACCCCTGACCTTGCTGGGACCTGCAAGTAATAAATTTCTTCTGTTTCATGAATTTTGGATTCACTTCCTCATTGTGTCTCACCTGACACACAATTACCAAACAACTTTCCTCCTGGCCAGGGCAGAGCTAAAGCTTATGGCCACTCTCCAGAAAGCAACCTCAAGACCAAATTAGAAACGGAAAAAAAGTCCTAACAACAGGAATCACAACAGGAAGCACAGTAGGTCAAGGAAATCAAAGTCCCTTAGTCTGGCGAGAGCCGTGAGTTCAGGGTTGGTGGGAAGAAATGAGGCCTCAGAGGTCAGGAAGCCTGGCTCCATCTAAAGGTCACTGCGGAGTTACTGAAATGTTGGAATCAGGAAAGGGGCATGTTTAAAGTTGGGTTTTGGAAAGACCTCTTTGGCCCTTCCAAAAGTGGAAAATGAAATGGATGGACAGAAGCAGCCTTGGAGGTGGGGAGAAGTGGGTGTCCTGGAGACAGCAGAGATGGGGTTTGTGAGGAAGAGGGAGGAGTCACAGTCAAGGCCAGGGCCTGCCTCCTTCCTCCTGCCCTGGACCTAGTCTATTTAAGAACTACCAGCTTTGGAATCTGACAGAGGAGGCTCAAATCTCATCTTCACCATCCTCAAAGTGACCTCAGGCAGGTTCTTTTTTGTTATTTTTTTATTTTTGAGATGGAATTTTGCTCTTGTTGCCTAGGCTAGAGTGCAGTGGCATGATCTCGGCTCACCGCAACCTCCGCCTCCCGGGTTCAAGCGATTCTCCTGCCTCCACCTGCTGGGTTCAAGCGATTCTCCTGCCTCAGCCTTCCGAGTAGCTGGAATTACAGGAATGTGTCACCAAGTCCGGCTAATTTTTTTTGTATTTTTAGTAGAGACAGGGTTTCATCATATTGGTCAGGCTGGTCTTGAACTCCTGACCTCAGGTGATCTGCCTGCCTTGGCATCCCAAAGTTCTGGGATTACAGAACTTTGAGCCACCGCGCCTGGGCAGGTTCTTAAAGCTTAGACGAGTTCCTAAAATTGATAATACTTTTAGTATTGTGCTATATCATAGTTCCTCTCACTATTAAACATATAGCAAACATCCAATAAATGATGGTCATCATTATATTTATTAATCAAAACTATGCACATATGTTTTAAAATCAATATACATTTAAATACTCCAAATATGATTTATATTCATATCATTCTACATATTACATGTATTAGGAAGTATACTAATTACAATAAAATTGGCAGCTTTGAAAGGAAAACAGCAGTCACAAGGGTCCCGTGGGTGTGGGTTGAAGGAAGCACGTGCTCCCTTGTCCAGGTGTTAGTGGGCGGGAGAGACCAAGGTTTGGTGCTGAGAATGTCTCCGAGCACTGCAGCCACCACTTTCCACGACCTCTCCAGCATCTGTTCCCCACCTCATTTTCTTCCCAGTTCCACCCCTCAGCCGGTCATTTATAGGTGGATGCCTCATATTACCTCTCTCATAAGACCATGTTCTGGGACTGCACAAATAGTTCTGGTCCCTGGGCCTCTCCATGCCACAGTGGTAATGCAGTGGGGGGCACAGAAATGGGCTCAGCTGGAGGTCCCATGACCTCCTCCTTCCTTCACTCTTTAAGCCTCTGTTTCCTGATCTGTAAATGTGGCCAGTAATGACCTCATAAGACGGTACTGAGCACTAAACACAAAGCTCCGAAAGCCATTCTGGGAACATAATGAGTATTCAGCAAATGTTAACTAGTCTCACTTGAAAAAAAATAAAAACCAAGTATCTACTTATGCCTGTAATCCCAGCATTTTTGGAGGCTGAGGCACGAGATCACTTGAGACCAGGAACTCAAGACCAGCCTGGGCACCATAGCAAGACCCCCATCTCTACAAAGAAGATGAAAATAAAATTAGCCGGGTGTTGTGGCTCGCCCAGTAGCTAGTAGTCTTAGCTATTGGGGAGGCTGAGGCTGGAGGATCACCGGAGTCCAGGAGCTCAAGGCTGCCATGAAGTGTGATGCCACTGCACTACAGCCTGAATAACCGAACAAGACCCTATCTGTAAAAAATAAAATAAAATAAAATAAAATATCTAATCTCCAACTTTAACAGCTTTGTATTTCAGAAGAACGAGGCACTGAGCTTTTATTATGCATTTTAAAAATGGAAATAACTTAATGCTGATATTAATTATCTACGGAATGAAGTAAAGGAATTTTCCCTCCACGTTAACTGGAACTTTCCACTCCACGCAAAGCATAATGAATTTAGCCTTTACTCTCCAGCCTGCAGTGATGCTGAGAGCTCTGGCTTCAAAGGAACAAACCGAGTCCTCATCACAGCTCTGTCCATGGCTAACAGCTCTTTCTGAGTCTCAGCTGATACATCTTTCAAGTGAAGGATGTGAACTAAAACGGTCACACGTGCAAGGCCACACAGCCCTAGCACACAATGGGGGCTTTGTACGTCCTTCCTGAGGAAGCAGGCAAATCTCAATGTGTACATTTAAACAGCGAGACACAGAGAAGTGAAGTGATTGAGACAAAATCAAGGAGCTCTCAGTAACAAGGCCAGGATGAAAATTCATGATCCAATCTTTGGTTTCCTCTTTGGCCCTGTCTTTAACTAACTCACCAATTCTTTACTCTAAAACCCATAGTCAGAAGAAAATGGAAACAGGACAATGCATTTCCTTTGGCATCAATTGCTTTTTTATCTCCAAGCACCATTTAGTTCTGTTTCCATAGCTCCTGGACATTGACATTTTGATCTGAAGTAGATCTTAACTCTCTGTCCCTTTTCTAAACCAAATGCAAAGTAACAATTTCATTGCTCCGGTCTTTCTTTATCATCTGAAATAAGCCCTTGAAGACCACTGCAGTGAAGCCATGCTATTTTTTAACAATATTGTGTTTAGTGACTTGAAAACTCTTCATTGAGACAGTTTTGGCAGTGTTCATTTTTTATTTCTTTGAGCTCTAACTCGTTCTCCCCCTGCTTCTGATCATTCTCATAGCTGTCTCAGGCCTCCTCCTTTGCAGGCCTTCTGTGTTTTGTAGGCATCCCACCAGATTGTTCATTTCTCTTCCTGCCTAGATGGGTTTCTGCAGCTTCTTTACACCATTGTTAAGAACACTAGTAGTTTTATTTCTATAGTTGTGTTTTCTCTAACTGTAAATTTTTTTGATAAATGTGGTTTTGCTTTGTCACTCTGAAATGATGAATGGACCAGGATGAGATGTTATTTCCCTAACAAAACAACTTACTTTTTTTCCGGGATTTGTTTGGAAATCCATGAACAACATCCATAAAGCAATAAAAGAGAAATTAAATTAAGTAGTTCCACTATTTAGGCATTTTTGTTTCATTTTTATATTTATTATTCTCATTTCCAATGAGCTAAAAATTAAGTGTTTACCTGTTGCTGAAACAAAATCATTCATGATTACACTCGATTCTTTTTCACTTAATTATTTAATTTTGGATTGCTAGAATCTCTCTTGAAATAAACAGGAAGTGAGGCCCAAACCTCTGCTGCAACTGGATGACACAGAGGCTTCTTATCCCAACCTGCCACCTGGACACCTTAACAGAATCAAACGCCATGAGCATGGGGTTGTGGCCAGTTTTTATGAAGTTCTGCTGGGAGCCAACACCCTCTCTGGGAGACCATCCTGGGGAGTGGATATGTCAAGAAGGATCCCTAATTTTCTGAGATAAGGAAAACAAGAGGACTAGCAAGTTTGGTTTGGGGCAAAGGTAAATTGTTTGGCGCATGTTGAGATTGGGAGCTTGTGGGACAGCCAAGCATGGAAAGTTGAGTGTAAGAGCATGGAGTTCAGGACAGAGTTGTGGGTGGAACATATGGACATACCATCAACCATGATACAGAAGATAATGGAAACAACAGGCAGAGAGATGCCCGGAGGTGGAGCAGACCCATGACAACACTCTGAGGACCATCATTATTGCTTTGAGGAATGAATATGGAAATAAGAATATCCAATGAAAATCTAAAAGGACGAATCTGAGAAGTAGAGGTAAAATCAGAAGAAGAATGTATCAAAAAGAAAAGCAGAAGAAAGTGAGTCAAGAAAGAAGGCATTAAGAATGAAAAATGCAACAGAGAGAGAAAATAAGGACTGAAAAGTATCAATTGGTATTTTTATTGAAATATAATTCACATAGCATAAAATTTACTCTTTTTTTTTTGAGACACGGTCTCACTCTGTCACCCAGGCTGGAGCATAGTGGCGAGTGGCATGGTCTTGGCTCACTGCAACCTCTGCCTCCCAGGTTCAAGCAATTCTCCTGCCTCAGCCTCCTGAGTAGCTAGGATTACAGGCGTGTGCCACCACACCTGGCTAATTTTTGTATTTTTTCAGTAGAGACGGGATTTCACCATGTTGGCCAGGCTGGTCTCAAACTCCTGACCTCAAGTGATCTGCCTGCCTCTGCCTCCCAAGTGCTGGGATTATAGGGGTGAACCGCCATGCTCAGCAAAATTCACTCTTTTAAAGTTTACCATTCAGTGACTTTTTCTATATTCACAAGGTTGTATAACCATCACCACAATCTAATTCCTGACTATTTTCATCACTCCAAAAGAAAACCCATACCCATTTACAGTCACTTCCCATCCCCTCCCCTATCCCACCACCCCACCTCCCTGCAAAGCTGCTGGCAACCACTAATTTATTTTCTGTCTCTATGGATTTGCCTGTTTGGGATATTTTATGTAAATGTAGTCATACACTATGTGGCCTTTTGCATCTGGCTTCATTCCTTTAGCATATTTTCAGGATCCATCCATGTTGTAGTGTATATCAGTACTTCATTCCTTTTTGTGGTTGAATAATATTCCATTGCATAACAATTTATTTTTACAGTTGTTATAGTATATTTGCTCAGTTATATTCAAGAAGGTGTGAAACCCTTCCTGAGGGTATAAAAGAGAAAAGTAGGGAAGTTTATTCCTCTTCCCTGAGTTCTGTTTCAGCTACCTGCCACAGAAAGCTCTGCTCTCCACTGCCTACGTGGAGACAGGGTCAACAAAGCAGTTGTCAGCCATCACATCCAATAGGAGCATACATAGAGCCCATAGGAGGATTCAGAGGCTTCTGAGGGCACATATCATATGTACCCTTTATGGTTTCTCTTTTTTGTATTGTTTAGACATTATTCTGTCAATGGTTTTTTATTATTATTTTTTAAGTTCTAGGGTACATGTGCACAACGTGCAGGTTTGTTACATAGGTATACATGTGCCATGTTGGTTTGCTGCACTCATCAACTCGTTATTTTCATTAGGTATTTCTCATAATGCTATCCCTCTCCCAGCCCCGTACCCCACAAGAGGCACTGGTGTGTGATGTTCCCCACCCTGTGTCCAAGTGTTCTCATTGTTCAATTCCCACCTATGAGTGAGAACATGCAGTGTTTGGTTTTCTGTCCTTGTGATAGTTTGCTGAGAATAATGGTTTCCAGCTTCATCTATGTCCCTGCAAAGGACATGAACTCATCCTTTTCTGTCAATGGTTTTTTTAGGTTCTTTTCAGTTTGAATTTATTACGAATAAAACTGCTATGAAAATTCAAATACATGTCTTTCTGTGGACATTTAATTTCTCTGGTAAGTACCTAACAGTAGAATTGTTGGGTCACAGATAGTGGTATGCTTAATTTTATAAGAAATTGGTGCATAGTTTTCCAAAGTCGTTGCATAATTTTTTCCTCCCACAGCAATACAGGAGTTCTAGATCCTCCAGATCCTTACCAACACTTGGTATCACTGGTTTTTAAAATTTTAGTAAAGTGGTATCTTGTTGTGGTTTTAATTTGCATTTATCTAATAACTAGTGATGTTGATTATCCTTTTGTTTGCTTATTGAACATTTTGTAGTCTTCATTTATGTATCTGTTCAAGTTTTTGGTCATTTTTTAAAAAAAAGAATTATCTTATTATTGAGTTCTAGGCATGAGACCTTTGTTATACATATGCATTGTGAGTATTTTCTCCCAATCTATGGTTTGCCTTTTTATTGATTTAATGGTGTCCCTTGAAGAGCAGAAATTTTTAATTTCGCTAAAGTCCAATTTGTACATTTTTTTCTTTTATTCTTGGAGTGTTTTGTGTCTAAAAAATATTTGCCTATCCCAAAATGATGAAAATGCTTGCCTATCTTTTTCTCTTTGTTTAGCTTCTATATTTAGGGTAATGATACATGTCAAATTAATTTCTGTACATAGTGTGAGACATGGGTTGCAGTGCATTTCTTAAAAATTTTGTTAAACCAGCTCTAATTGCTGAAAATATTCTTTTTCCACATTTATTACTTTGGCACTACTGTTGAAAGTCAGTTGATCACATATATGTGAATCTATTTGTGGAATCCACTCTATATGTGTATTCTAACACCAATAGTAAGGCTTCAAATCAAGTAGCTTAGGTCCTTCTACTTCGTTATTCTTTTTCAAAATTATTGTGCATTTACAAACAGATGTTAGAATCAGTTTGTGAATTTCTACCTTCCCCACAAAATAAAGCATTCTGGGACTTTTAAAATCGGTATTATGTTGAATTGATGGAACAATTTGGGGAAATTTTGCATCTTATCAATATTGAGTTTTCCAAAACATGAACATGGTATACCTCTCCATGTACATAGGTCTGTTTAAATTTCTTCTAGCAACGTTTTATAATTTTCAGTATAGTGGTCTTACACATGTAATGTACATTGACTTTTGGGAGTATTTGATTCTACTATGAAAGATGAAAATGTTTGTAGTTGGTAACATTGGCAAAAACTTTAAACATTAGCAAAAACTTTTAAAGTGTTTTAAGTATAGATAGCATAATAAGCAAAATCTTTGTTAGAACAGACAGTTCACAAGAGGTATTATACAAGATAAGTAGTTACAAAGTAAAGCATGTGCGTACCCAATATAAGAAGAAAAGGATGGAAGGTGCAAAACATGCCTAACATTCATGAGGCACCAGGATTCTAAATATTCATGATACACCAAATGTGATGGAGGTATATTCAGGATACACCTCAGATAAATATTCAGGAATTATTAAATATGTATGAGACATATGCAGTGCTAAATATACAAACAGCACAAACTATTCAGGATACGTTAAATATTCATGAACACTCAATATTCAAAAGGTCTTAATTTACCACCCATTAGTGACATCCATTTTGGCCCCAAGAAAAACAAAACCCATGGCTGTTCAGCAAACTAATAGCAAGTTACAACTGTGGCCAGGTTTTCTTGTGCCTGCATCTCTCCAACAGAGCAAGCATGTGTTACTATCCCAGGACACCTTCTGTCTTTTCCCCTCTTGCTCAAACTTCAGCTCTTGTCCCTCTAATCATATCAGAGGGGAAGGCTGATTAAGCAACAGGAGAGACAGGACAAGTGAACATAGCATGGCCCAGGATCCAGACAATATGGTTCTACTTACTTGCCTCCTCGCCAAAGTAAATTAAAATGCCCCAGATCTTTCTCCTTGATTTTTTGGTTTATGTTACTAATTAACTAAACAAAACATGTGATTTGGGTTTTAACCTAATGTTTTAATTTGGCCTGTGAACACTTGTTTTGTGATGTCTAGGACAGCATCAGAGTAATTTCCCAAAAGACAGTATATCTTTTGCTAACTTATTCCTAAGTGTTTCCTGGGTTTTGATGCTATTATAAATGTAGTTTGTTATTTCATTTTCCAATTACTTGGTGCCAGTACATAGAAATACAACTAGTTTTTATACATTGATTTGTGTCCTGTGACATTGTAAAATTCACTTATCAATTCTAGAAATTATTTTGAATTTTTGTTAGACTTTTTAAGGATTTTCTATGTATATAATTATGTTATCTGTAAAGATGGTATTACTTTTTCCTTTCTAATCTATGTCTTTTTTATTTCCTGCCTTATTTCACTGTCTAGTCATTAGTTTTAAATAGAAATGAGTAGAGTGCACATCCTCGCCTTGCTTCCTGTCTTAAGGGGAAAGTGTTCAATATATCACCACTAAGATGTTAGCCATATCAAATTGAGAAATATATTTTCTGCTGTGACATGGCAGAGAACATTTCTCATGAATGGGTGTTAAATTTTATCAAGTGCCTTTTCTGCATCTATTAAAATGAGCTTGTAGCATTTCTTTTTTATTCTATTAATACGATGAGTTGATTGGTATTTTTCAGTGTTGAATCACCTTTCCATTCCACACTTCATGATGTATTATCATTTTATATATTGCTAGAGTACACATGTTAAAATTTTGTCAAGGATTTCCACCTCTAAAATCATGGAGAATATTGGTCTGTAATTTTCTTTGCTGTAGTGTGTTTGTCAGATTTTGGTATCAGGCTTGCATCATTTAAGCTAGAACTTATATGAAAAGTAGAAGTTCTTCAGGCTTATGAGGAGAGTATGAACATCCCTGACACCTTAAGAACACCTACTATATTACAGTCATCTGACTTGCAATATCTCCATCTAATTCCTCACAAAAATCCTATGAGGACTCTATTGGTATCTACCTTTAATACATGAGGAAAATGGGACGTAGAGAAGCCAGGCAGTTTATCCAGTGTTACCCAGTCAATGAGAGGTGAAAGCTGGTTGTCAGACTTCAGAGCCAACATTCTCCTGTGACATGCTTCCTCCTCAGCTTTATCCTCCCAACAAGCCTTTGAGGCAAGTTTCTGAGGCTCAGGATGGCAAATTACCTGATTAAGTACCCAGTGTGTAGGTGTTAGATCCAGGTCCTTTTGTCTTCAGAAATAGATGACATCAAAAATAATCAGTATCTGGCCTGGTACAGTAGCTCACGTCTGTAATCCCAACAGTTTGAGAGGCCGAGGTGGGTGGATCACTTGAGGTCAGGAGTTCGAGGCCATCCTGGCCAACATGGTGAAACCCCATCTCTACTAAAAATACAAAAATTAGCAGGGGAATCACTTGAACCTGGTAGTCGGAGGTTGCAGTGAGCCGAGATCGCACCACTGCACTCCAGCCTGGATGACAGAGCGAGTCCGCCTCAAAAAACATAAATAAATAAAAATTAGCCATGCGTGGTGGCACATGCCTGTAATCCCAGCTACACAGGAGGCTGAGGCAGGAGAATCGCTTGAACCTGGGAGGTGGAGGTTGCAGTGAGCAGAAATCGCACCACAGCACTCCAGTCTGGGCAACAAGAGCGAAACTCCATCTCAAGAAAATAATAATAATAATAATCATTATCAAATGAAGCCCACTTCTCCTCCATGCTCTAGTCAAAATAATTATTTCTTTATGTCAATTTATAAAAACATGTTCACATCTGTGACTTGAGTGAAATTCCAGAAACTCTTTGCAGCTATTGCCACTGATACATTATGAAGGCAAAATACATCCCGGGGATGTTTTCTTAACTACATTGTTAATACTGTAGATGGGTAAAATTAATGCAGCCGATGTCATTTCAATTTTTTTCTTTCATTATTTGTAATCATCCTGATGGTTGAGTAATACAGAGTATAGTCTAGACAGCAGCTGCAAAACATGCACACACATACACACACTCCAGAACATGTGGCTTCATTAAGGAAGTAATCAATACTCATCAGCATTCATTGCCCACTTATCGCTGGGACATATTCTAGGAAGGCAGGAATTATCCTGCTCTCTCCATATCCATTTTTTGAGAAACTTCTTACTAAGCACACCAACTGAGGACATAGAAAAGGATAAAATATTACAGTAGAGTGGAAGGCCATGCCCTGTCTACTAATAGCATCAGGCTAAAAGATTCCCTACCGGGGGTAATAAAATGAAGAAAGATGAGAGGTTTATGAATTGAATCTCTTCCAGGATGTGAGTACAGCTGCCTCTTGGTGATGAACTTGACTTCTCTGTTGCCTGTGATGCTCCAAACAAAGAATGATTACTAGGTGTCACCTGGCACTAAGTTTAAAGCAGACAGTAAACCTTGATTAACCAGAAACATAAACCTATCAGAACTTTTTATAGCTTATGACTTCAGGGGAAAAGCATGGGTCATAGGGAAACTCAATTATTTTAAGATTTACTCAAAGAATATGTCGGTCATGCCCTGGAGTCAGGGCAGACTCAGCTGTATTTCCCATGCGTTGTCCAAAAGAAACCAGGGCAGGGGTCTGGAAGTTATGAAGTTCTCAAGGCATAACAAAACTTTCAACCTCCAAAGAAAGATTTCATTTTGTTCAAAATATTAAAGTTGCTGAGTTGCTAAGGCAGAGAGGTTGAAACACACATTTTTGGATAGATGTTACAGCAACAAAAAGCATTCAGACTTTCCCATTAAGTAAGGAAATAATTTCATCAAAACATCTCAGTTCTTCCACCTTCTGCCCATTATCTCCCAAAGGAAAATAAAATGTCTATGTGGATGAAAGATTAGCAGTGCTAAGTGAGTGGTGGCCTTTATTTCATTGTGGGTAGGGCTTCTGCTGAGGAAGTCTCCTCTCTCCTCCTCCTTCTCCAGTTATCATAGTCCATCAGGACTCTGGTACCACTGCTGGTTTACAGTCAACATTTTCAATATTGCTTTGATGGAGCTGTATTGATTATACATCATCTACTTATTTATGACAAACACCTTCTGAGCACACACTCTGAACATAGAGAGCAAAACACAGAGAAGTTCACCAAGCAAATGAGGATATAGGTTTATGGTGAGATACTCTCCAATTCACTGGGATGGGCAAGGACAGAGTACTTGGGGTGCACAGAAGTTGTGCAAATTCACAGTACCCTTGGGGTTGGGAATCAGGTGTGCTCAGGGAACATTTCATAAAAAGTCGTTTGGGCTCAGAATTGGTCACCAGCCTACCCCAGCCCCACTCTCATCAGGCAAAGTCACCTTGCCTTTGTGTTCCTCAATTTCCTACTCTAGGCAGATGGTGAGATTGTTTACATGCATTGTCGCCCCTTTTTACCGTTTTACCTCTTTTCAATGGAAATGTCTTCCTGGAATAGGAAGAATGTAGGCATGATGATGTCCCTACTGTAGTGGGGAAACCCTGCAGGCCACAGGCTAATAATACAACAATCAATGCTGGGGCTGCCTTTTGGTCAATTTCCCTCCAGCATTAAAAGAATCCAGGAACTTAGGGACATTTCAGAGGCCTGCTTAGAGGGGACAAAACAGACAAAATAGTAACTCCTCACATTGGTCTGTAAATAGACTTCACAGGATGTAAAACAGGACATGCCTTAGAAAGTTATAAGTTTCGTGGGGCCCCCTAATAAAACACAGACTCTGCCCCCATGGCGCTATCTTCTAGAAAAGCTGCATATTTTTAGTTTTAGATACTAGTTTATGCAATTTGTTAAAACCCCTGCCTTCTCGGTATTATGTAAGATTGGCTTTGGGGGTACATTCAGGGGCTCTACCAGAGGGAATCTTAAATCAATTTACATACGTGAAAGATAAATGGGAAAAAATGTATTGGAGGCACTGGTGGGAGCTGAAGTTGAGGTGAGGGTTGAGGGACAGAGGTTGGTATCATTCCATTGTCAGGACATTTGCACTTACTGTTCCCATTTCCTGTGGTTCCCTTCTCTTGGGTCTCATCAAGGCTGGTGCCTTCACACCCTGGGATTCACCTTAAATGGTACTGATATGAACAGGAGGCAGCGAAGTACAGGGTAGAAGAGGGGGGTTCCCTGGCAAAGGCCCTACCCTCAAGCCTGGAAACCCATGGCCCTAAATGAGAACAGACATTCCTGTTTTCATGCCCAAATATTCCCTTTTGGCCCACCACACCCCTTATGCTGTACCCATACAAACCTCAAACCCAAGTCTCCACAAGCAGAAGAGTGGCAGAGTGGCAGAGTGGCAGAGTGGCAGAGAAGGAGAGAAGGGAAGGAGCATCTGAACATTGAGAGGAGTTTGGCTGGGGAAGGTCAGAGAGGAGTTTGGTCACGAGACAGCCAAACTCCAGGGAAAAATCATCTTCCCACTCCATCCGCTTTCCAGCTCCCCATCCATCCAGCTGAAAGCCACCTCCATAACTCAATAAAATTCCTGCATTCACCATCCTTCAAGTTGGTTTGACCTGATTCTTCCTGGACTCCATAAAAGGACCTGGGTACCAAGAGGGCAGGGTATAAAAAGATGTCACCCTGACTCTCCACTGAGCTTGTTAACACTTAGCTGTACACAGATGGCAACTGCTGAAAGAGCATTAATTGTAACACACCCCTAGATGCTACTGTCAGGCTGGAGCCCAAAAGCACTCAATCTGGCTCCTGCAGCTGCCTGTCTGCATGCTCCCCCTTCCATAAGAGGTTTGATCAAAGGGACCACACCCCTGTCACAAGACCCCTGAGGGGATCAAGGAACTCTCTCATCTCAGTACCTCCTCAAAGGAGCCTTCCCTTACCATCACCATAGGAGTTAGGTCACAAAAATAGCCTTCCCTGACTACCAGCACTCTCCCTATATCCAGAAATTATTCCTTCCCAGCACCTTGTTTCAACCATATCATTATTGTATAATGATCTTGATTGAGGGGGCTAAGTTGCTTTTGCTGTGTGTCTCCCGTTAGATTGTAAATTCCATGGGGTCAGGCATATTATCAGTCTCCTTCACTGCTAAAAGCCAGTATCTTGTAAAGTGCCTGGCACATGGTAGAGACTGAATCAGTACTTGACAAATGAGCATGTATTAGTGTGTTCTCACAATGCTATAAAGAACTACCTGAGGCTGGCAAGGTGGCTCACACCTGTAATCCCAACACTTTGGGAGGCCGAGGTGGGTGGATTGCTTGAGGCCAGGAGTTTGAGACCAGCCTGGCCAACATGGTAAAATCCCATCTTTTAAAAAAATAATTTAAATAAAAATTTTTAAGAAGAACTACCAGAGACTGGGCAATTTACAAAGAAAAGAGGTTTAAGTGGCCCATGGTTCTGCAGGCTGTATAGGAAATATGGCAGGGAGGCCACAGGAAACTTGCAATCATGGTGGAAGGTGAAGGGGAAGCAGGCATGTCTTACATAGCTGGCAGGAGGAATGGGGAGGGGTGCTACATACTTTTTAAACAACCAGATCTTGGCAAAAGTTTATCATAAGAGAGCACTAGGGCAATGGTGCTAAACCATTAGACACAGCCCCCATGATCCAATCGCCTCCCACCAGGCCACTCCTCCAACACTGGGGATTACAATTCAACATGAAATTTGGGCGAGGACACAAATCCAAACTATAACAGAGTATCAGTTCAAGGAAACAGTCCAGGGCTTGGGAGGAGAAGATTCAGGGCCCTGTCCAGCATGGTGAAGCTGGCACAGCAAACTGAGTTCATTTCACATAAATGGATTTCTAAACCAAAATGTAACTCCATCACTCACTGCTCTTTATGCTCGGAAATAAAGATGACATAAATGTTAGCCAAAAGGAGCAATGCAAGACATTGTTCAAACTGGTGTTTTGAAGAGGAAGTGAGGCCATTTCTTCATATACATTTCATCTCTACTGGTTGGTTACAGCTACTGAACCCATATTTTTCTTTTTGTAGAACATTTAATGATAACCTGAGTCTGCCAAGTACAATATAAATACAAAATTATACTGAATCTAAGGGATGAGACGATTATTATAATTTAAGAACCATGATAAAATAAAATGAACATGGCATTAAAGAACTACAACTGAAGTTATTTTAGAGATAATACCACTGGGACTAATGAAGGTTAAACTTTAATTCTATTAGAAGGACAACTTTTGAAACCCTGGAGCAAACACTTATCTATTAATACACACATTGCTGAAGGGAGTGAAATACAGTTAAAGGGGTCTTCCTTTAAGAAGATACAAGTGTTGCCTTACACTTGAAAATAAGAGCTCTCAAAAAGCTTGCTTTTGTCACTCTCCTCTTTGGTGCAAGCACCTGGCTCCCATTTAGATAAATGAGAGGAATGCATGCTCAGCCAAAGGATGTCTGCATCTCTGTGAATCAACATTCTGGACACTCTGCTTTTAAGTTGGCTTTTTTGAATGTTCGCTTACATATAAAATGTGGTGTGGTGTGGGGAGGGGGAAGCATTATGATATATTCAGCTGATTCCTCAGCTTGGAAGTGATTAAGTGAACTGAAACTAATTCAGGGCTCCACTTTACATCTTTGGCAAATGAGCAAATATGCGGATTCATACCAAACAGATGTATCAGCCAGTTACTCCAGTAGCAGTTCAGAAGCCAAGGGTCATTGAGTTAGTGTTCCAATTAGTGAGGACATCATAACAAGTATATAATTATTCTGCAACCTGTTGAGTTTTCATCTGTTATCAATTTCATTGCATTTAAGCCCAATTCAGACTGAACTTGCAGTGAACTCAGTCATTTAAAATAGGGATCTTGGATTGGCACAACTTTTGCGTCTGGCATGTGTTTTGAGGTGGTCAGGAAATTGCCTTTGAAATGGTCAAAATTTGCATTCAAATGGTCTCTCTGATTGATTAGAACACTTTGTTGGCACTGTGATTATGATTGCAGTAGTACTTTTCCAATATCACCATAGTAAATTGCTTCCAATGAAAAATGTGAATCCCAAATGGGAGGTGGTAGGGAGCCTGATACATACCTTCCTTGTATTATTACTCAGTTCATTCGTTCAGCTACTCAGTCCATCCCAGAGCCCTAGGCCCTGTGCTGAGAGCACAAAAGTGCTAAGATGTGGTTTCTGTGTCTGTGGAATTTTTTTATTTTGAGACAGAGTCTTATTCTGTCACCAAGGCTGGGGTGCAGTGGCATGATCATAACTCACTACAGGCTTGAACTCCTGGGCTCAAGAGATCCTCCTGCCTTAACCTCCTGAGTAACTAGGACTACAGGTGTGCATCATCACATTTGGCTAATTTATTTATTTAGTTGTTTTGTAGAGACAGGGTCTCACCATGTTGCCCAGGCTGGTCTCAAATTCCTGGCCTCAAACAATATTCCCTCTTGCCTTGGCCTCCCAAAGCCCTGGGATTACAGGCATGAACCACTTCACCTAGCTGTTTGTGGAATTTCTAATAGGAGAAGTAGAGAAATCCAGGTAAATTATAGCACAATGTGGGGAGCATTAGAGTGGGAGAATGAACTGGATATTCTGAAAACACTGAAGATTCAGCAACCAATTACGCCTGGGAGGTCAAGAAGACTTCCCGGAAGAGGGGATATTTGAGTTGAGTCTTGAAGGGTGAATAAAATTTTCCAGGAAAAAAGGTAATGGCAAGAAAGAGGATCTCCAAGTTAAAGAGGCACATGCAAGGGCATGGCCTCATGAAAGGGTGGGATATGTTACAGAAATAATGAGAGTTTATTGGCAAATATTAGAAATTGTAAAAACATGATACCAGAGCAAAGGTTCTGAAACTTCTTGGTTTATTGCAGCCTTCAGTCCTCAATTTTCTCATGGCACCCCTGGAGTCAAAAGAAATACCTAAATGTTCCATTTATTAAGTAGTTAGGTTCAAATAACATGTAAATCCTAACAAAGCTTATTTTGGGGATATATTTCAGTTGGGCACTGTACAGCTTCTCAAACCTTTGAATCAGAACGGACACAGCCACCCTCACTTCCCGTTCCACATTGACTTTCTTTTTTTCTTTTCTTTTTTTTTCCTTTTTTTGAGACGGAGTCTCCCTCTGTCACCCAGGCTGGAGTGCAGTGGCACGATCTCGGCTCACTGCAAGTTCCGCCTTCCAGGTTCACACCATTCTCCTGCCTCAGCCTCCCGAGTAGCTGGGACTACAGGTGCCTGCCACTATGCCCGGCTCATTTTTTATACTTTTAGTAGAGACGGGGTTTCACTGTGTTAGCCAGGATGGTCTTGATCTCCTGACCTCACAATCCTCCCACCTCCACCTCCCAAAGTGCTAGGATTGCAGGCGTGAGCCACTGTGCCTGGCCTTTTTTTTTTTTTTTTTTGAGGTGGAGTCTTGCTCTGTCACCCAGGCTGGAGTGAAATGGTGCTATCTCGGCTCACTGCAACCTCCGCCTCCCGGGTTCAAGTGATTCTCCAGCCTCAGCCTCCCGAGCAGCTGGGATCACAGGCACGCACCACCACACCTGGCTAATTTTTGTATCTTTAGTAGAAGGGCTTCATCATGTTGGCCAGGCTGGTCTCGAACTCCTGACCTCAAGTGATCTGCCCACCTCGACCTCCCAAAGTACTGGAATTACAGGCATGAGCCACTGTGCCCCGGCCTATGTTCCACATTGACTTTCATATAGTACTTGCTTTTCATCAGAGACACTGCCAAAATTCCAGCTTCCCAAAGATATTACCTCAACAGAATGTATCACTATCTAATGATGAAACTGTAACCTACCCTTGTCTAACAGTACCTAGTTTTGAGTACCCTGAACTCAAAAATATAAAATATCCTGCCATGCTCCTGTGATTTTCTTGTGGTAACCTTCTTGAGGGCACCTTGGCACTCAGTTTGGGAACCATCAAGCTACTGAATAGGTTGTCAAATTCTAAAAGACTTTATGTATCAGGAGACATTTCTGAAATAAACTGTGAAATGTCCATGACAATGAAGACATAATCAGCCAATAACATCACTGAACTAAATTTCTAAAGGTAATTTGAAAGTATGTAGAAGACACAGGCAGATAGATATTTTCTCTTCCCATCCCTGACACATAACAAAGTAAACCGAGGTTCTTTTATTTCTTGCTTCCAAAATGCACTGGCTCCTAGACTAGCCAGACAAACTTAAAGTCTAGCATAAATGAATCTTCACTAGTCTATTTGCATGGTTCAAATCAAATGAGCTCTCATGAGCATGCACTTTTAAAAATCGAAAACTTGCCCACAGATGTTCATAGCAGCATTATTCCTAATAGCCAAAAAGTAGAAACAACCCAATAGTCCATCAAATGGACACACCCACCTCACTGGCGCTCCAGGAAGTGAAGGCAGTAGCCAACATGACTGATGAAAATCTCTTCTGCTATTTCAATTTCCTGACTTTGACATTGTTCTATAGCCATATACGATCTTACATGGATAAACAAATTCTGGTATAGACATACAGTGGAATATTCTTCAGTCATGGAAATAAATCAAATACTGAAAAATGCTACAACTTGAAAGAGCCTTGAAAGGATTGTGCTAAGTGAAAGAAGCCAGGCACAAAAGATCACATAGTGTTTGATCCTATTTGTTTTCAATGCCCAGCATAAACAAATCCATAGAGATTGAAATGCGTCAGGGGCTGGAGGGACAAAGAACTAAGAACGGACTGCTACTGGGCAAGGGCTTTCCTTTTGGAATAATAAAAATATTCTGGGATTAGACAGTGGTAATCATTGTACAACTTTGAGACTATACTAAAAGGCACTGAACTATAGTTTTTAAAAGGGTGAATTCTATGCAATGTGAATTATATCTCAAGGGAAAAAATACAGATGGCATCAGTTGCCCAAACCCTCACTTTCCACTCCAGCTTCCTCAAAGTCAAGGATTCTCTGCTGTCTAGATGAGGCTGAAATAGGTGTGATATTTGTTTTCCGTCTTGGACATGACAGCTGCTAGATGCATCCTCCAGGACACGAGCCCAAATTTTTTAGGGGCTTCAAATGTATCAGGGCTTGTATCCTGGAGGATGTCATGAGGGGCCTTGAGATGATTCAAGGCACAACAGTGGCTGCTCTGACCGTGTATCGTCATCGTGCTCCCCTCCGTTCCTGTCTTGTCCTCTCACAGCCTCCCCAGGATCTCCTATGTAGTGAGGACACTCACTGGCGCTCCAGGAAGTGAAGGTAGTAGCCAACATGACTGATGAAAATCTCTTCTGCTATTTCAGTTTCCTGACTTTGACATTGTTCTATAGCCATGTAAGATCTTACCACTAGGGGGGAAAAGGCAAAGGGTACAGGGGACCTCTCTGTACTAACTTTGCAATTTCTTGTGAAACTACAGTTATTCCAAAATAAAAATATTAAAGACACGTAAATAAGTACTCGGTTATTTGATTCGAATATGCATTGTATCTGCCACTGATTGCTGTTAAAAATGAGGTTCTAGAATATAGTCCTTGCTTGCTTTACCAAAGAGAGGTCTGGAACATTCCACCACAAAAATGAGCTCATCCTGCACATTTTTTGTTAAGGCTATCCCCAGATATTTCCTATGCTTGAATAAATTTTGGATTCTCATGGCTCATCCAAATTACATTGAATTCTATACTTTTAGAATGTTCTGAGGACTAAGTTCTAGACACTATTAAGTATTAAAAATATAACAATATGGGTCTTACTAGATGCAAACAGAAAAAAAAGTTTTATCATATACAGTGGACCCTGGAACAATGCATAGGTTAGGAGCACTGACCCCCATTTAAAGTCA
Organism: Gorilla gorilla gorilla; assembly: GCF_029281585.2. NCBI lineage: Eukaryota > Metazoa > Chordata > Mammalia > Primates > Hominidae > Gorilla > Gorilla gorilla. Next base: position 65,130,578 of record NC_073231.2, on the reverse strand, counting down.
AAAATTCACATATGACTGACTCCCCAAAAACTTAACTACTAATAGACTATTGTTGACTGAAAACTTTAATGACAACAGAAACAGTCAAGTAACACATATTTTGCATGTTATATGTATTGTATACTGTATTCTTTTTTCTTTTTTTTTTTTTGAGACAGAGTCTCGCTCTGTTGCCCAAGCTGGAGTGCAGTGGCGGGATCTCGGCTCACTCCAAGTTCCACCTCCCAGGTTCATGCCATTCTCCTGCCTCAGCCTCCCAAGTAGCTGGGACTACAGATGCCCATCACCATGCCTGGCTAATTTTTTGTATTTTTAGTAGAGACGGAGTTTCACCGTGTTAGCCAGGATTGTATACTGTATTCCTAAAATAAACTGAGCTAGACAAAAGAAAATGTTATCAAGAAAATCAGAAGGAAGAGAAAATATGCTCATTAAGTGGAAGTGGATCATCATAAAGGTCTTCATCCTCACTGTCTTCACTTTGAGCAGGAAGGAAGAGGAAGAGGAGGGGTTGGTCTTTGTTGTCTCAGGGGTGGTAGAAGCGGAAGAGGTGAAAAGGAGGTGGAGCTGGTGTGGTAGCTCCTACACATAATCCCAGCTACTCAGGAGGCTGAAGTGGGAGGATTGCTTGAGACCACGAGTTTGAGTCTGCAGTGAGCTCTCATAGCATCACCACACTCCATCCTGGGTGATAGATACCCCTACCTCTAAACAAACAAACTAAAAAAAAAAAAAAAATGACAAGCAAAGAAAAGGAGGTGGAAGTACAGGCAGGAGAGACAGGCACACTTAGTGGAAGTTTTCCTGAAAAAAATCTGAATATAAGTGAACCCATGAAGTTCAAACGCATATTGTTCAAAAGTCAGCTGTAATGTGAAAAGGGCTATCATAGAAATAGTTGCAAAGTATCATGAGAGCAAAGAAAGAAGTGACTGATTCTTCTTCAGCAGGTGAGAGAGCAGTCACAAAAGAAGTAGTAGTTGACCTATGACTGAGGAATGAGCTTGCATTCCATGGGAGGGGAAATGGAAAAAAGAAGCCCAGGCAGAGGAGAGCAGAAAGCCAAAGGCACCATCATCAATCAAGATTTTTTTTTATTTTCAGGATGAATTTATTGGGCCAGGCATGGTGGCTCACACCTACAATCCCAGCACTTTGGTAGGCAGAGGTGAGCAGATTGCTTGAGCTCAGGAGTTCATTTGAGACCATCATAGGAAACATAGTGAGACCCCATCTCTACAAAAAAAAAATTAAAAATTAGCCTGGTGTGGTAGCACACACCTGTAGTCCCACCTACTTAGGGAGCTGAGGTGGGAGGATCACTTGAGCCTGGGAGGTAGAGGCTACAGTGAGCTATGATCACACCACTGGAATGCAACCAGCCTAGGTGAAAGAGCAAGGCACTGTCTCTAAAAAATAAAATAAAAATTTTAAAAAGATGAATTTATTTTTTAACTAGATTCTATTTCCTGTTAGAAGTAACTTGCATATAGTGCTTGCAAGAGATCTTTCCAAGATAGCTGAATAGGAACAGCTCTGGTCTACAGGTCCCAGCATGAGTGATGCAGAAGACAGGTGATTTCTGCTTTTCCAACTGAGGTACCGGGTTCATCTCATTGAGACTGGTTGGACAGTGGGTGCAGCCCATGGAGTGTAAGCCAAAGCAGGGCAGGGCATCACCTCACCCAGGAAGTGCAGGGGGTTGGGGAATTCCCTTTCCTAGCCAAGGGAAGCCATGACAGACGGTACCTGGAAAATCAGGACACTCCCATCCCAATACTGAGCTTTTCCAACGGTCTTAGCAAATGGCACCCGAGACTATATCCCGCACCTGGCTCAGTGGGTCCCATGCCAACAGAGCCTTGATCACTGGTAGCACAGCAGTCTGAGATCGAACTGCGAGGTGGCCGCGAGGCTGGCGGAGGGGCCTCCGCCATTGCTGAGGCTTGACTAGAAAACAAAGCAGCCAGGAAGCTCGAACTGGGTGGAGCCCACTGCAGCTCAATGAGGCCTGCCTGCATTGTAGACTCCACCTCTGGGGGCAGGGCATAGCTGAACAAAAGGCAGCAGAAACTCTGCAGACTTAAACGTCCCTGTCTGACAAGTTTCAAGAGAGCAGTGGTTCTCCCAGCATGGAGTTTGAAATCTGAGAACAGACAGACTGCCTCCTCAGGTGGGTCCCTGACCACCAAGTAGCTTAACTGGGAGACACCTCCCAGTAGGGGCCGACTGACACCTCATACAGTCAAGTGTCCCTCTGAGACGAAGCTTCCAGAGGAAGGATCAGGCAGCAACATTTGCCATTCTACAATATTTGCTGTTCTGCAGCCTCCGCCGGTGATACCCAGGCAAACAGGGTCTGGAGTCCAGCAAACTCCATCAGACCTGCAGCTGAGGAACCTGACTGTTAGAAGGAAAACTAACAAACAGAATGGAATAGCATCAACATCAACAAGAAGGACATCCACACCAAAACCCCATCTGTAGGTCACCATCATCAAAGACCAAAGGTAGATAAAACCACAAAGATGGGGAAAAACCAGAGCAGAAAAGCTGAAAATTCTAAAAACCAGAGTGCCTCTTCTCCTCCAAAGGATTGCAGCTCCTCGCCAGCAAAGGAACAAAGCTGGACAGAGAATGACTTTGATGAGTTGACAGAAGTAGGCTTCAGAAGATTGGTAATAACAAACTTCTCTGAACTAAAGGAGGATGCTCGAACCCATCGCAAGGAAGCTAAAAACCTTGAAAAAAAGATTAGATGAATGCCTAACTAGAATAAACAGTGTAGAGAAGACCTTAAATGACCTGATGGAGCTGAAAACCATGGCACAAGAACTACGTGACACATGCATAAGCTTCAGTAGCCGATTTGATCAAGTGGAAGAGAGGGTATCAGTGATTGAAGATCAAATTAATGAAATAAAGCAAGAAGACAAGATTAGAGAAAAAAGAGTAAAAAGAAATGAACAAAGCCTCCAAGAAACATGGGACTATGTGAAAAGACCAAATCTACGTTTCATTGGTGTACCTGAAAGTAATGGGGAGAATGGAACCAAGTTGGGAAAAACACTCTTCAGGATATTATCCAGCAGAACTTCCCTGACCTAGAAAGACAGGCCAACATTCAAATTCAGGAAATACAGAGAACATGACAAAGATACTCCTCGAGAAGAGCAACCCCAAGACACATAGTTGTCAGATGCACCAAGGTTGAAATGAAGGAAAAAATGTTAACGGCAGCCAGAGAGAAAGGTCGGGTTCCCCACAAAGAGTAGCCCATCAGACTAACAGCGGATCTTTTGGCAGAAACTCTACAAGCCGGAAGAGAGTGGGGGCCAATTTTTAACATTCTTAAAGAAAAGAATTTTCAACCCAGAATTTCATATCCACAAAAACTAAGCTTCATAAGTGAAGGAGAAATAAAATCCTTTACAGACAGCAAATGCTGAGAGATTTTATCACCACTAGGCCTACCTTACAAGAGCTCCTGAAGGAAGCACTAAACATGGAAAGGAACAACTGGTACCAGCCACTGCAAAAACATGCCAAATTATAAAGACCATTGATGCTTAGAAGAAACTGCATCAACTAACAAGCAAAATAGCCAGCTAACACCATAATGACAGGATCAAATTCACACATAACAATATTAACCTTAAATGTAAATGGGCTAAATGCCCCAATTAAAAGACACAGACTGGCAAATTGGATAAAGAGTCAAGATCCATTAGTGTGCTGTATTCAGGAGACCCATCTCACATGCAGAGACACACATAGGCTCAAAATAAAGGGAGGGAGGAAGATCTACCAAGCAAATGGAAAGCAAAAAAAAGCAGGGGTTGGAATCCTAGTATCTGATAAAACAGACTTTAAACCAACAAAGATCAAAAGAGACAAAGAAGGCCACTACACAATGGTAAATGGATCAATTCAACAAGAACAGCTAACTATCCTAAATATATATGCACCCAATACAGGAGCACCCAGATTCATAAAGCAAGTCCTTAGAGACCTACAAAGAGACTTAGAGACTTAGACTCCCACACAATAATAATGGGAGACTTTAATACCCCACTCTCAACATTAGACAGATCAACGGGACAGAAAGTTAACAAGGATATCCAGGACTTGAACTCAGCTCTGCATCAAGTGGACCTGATAGACATCTACAGAACTATCCACCCCAAATCAAAAGAATATACATTCTTGTCAGCACCACATCACACTTATTCCAAAATTGACCACATAGTTGGAAGTAAAGCACTCCTCAGCAAATGTAAAAGAACAGATATCACAACAAACTGTCTCTCAGACCACAGTGCAATCAAATTAGAACTCAGGATTAAGAAACTCACTCAAAACTGCACAACTACATGGAAACTGAACAACCTGCTCCTGAATGACTATGGGGTAAATAACAAAATGAAGGCAGAAATAAAGATGTTCTTTGGAAACAATGAGAACAAAGGCACAATGTACCAGATTCGCTGGGACACATTTAAAGCAGTGTGTAGAGGAAAATTTATAGCACTAAATGCCCACAAGAGAAAGCAGGAAAGATCTAAAATCAACACCCTAACATCACAATTAAAAGAACTAGAGAAGCAAAAGCAAACAAATTCAAAAGCTAACACAAGGCAAGAAATAACTAAGATCAGAGCAGAACTGAAGGAAATAGAGACATAAGAAACCCTTAAAAAAATCAGTGAATCCAGGAGGTGGTTTTTTGAAAAAATCAACAAATTAGATAGACTGCTAGCAAGATTAATAAAGAAGAAAAGAGAGAAGAATCAAATAGAGGCAATAAAAAATGATAAAGGGGATAACAACACTGATCCCACAGAAATACAAACTACCATCAGAGAATACTATAAACACCTCTATGCAAATAAACTAGAAAATCTAGAAGAAATGGATAAATTCCTGGACACGTACACCCTCCCAAGACTAAACCAGGAAGAAGCTGAATCCCTGAATAGACCAATAACAGGCTCTGAAATTGAGGCAATAATTAAGAGCCTACCAACCAAAAAAAGTCCAGGACCAGATAGATTCACAGCCGAATTCTACCAGAGGTAAAAAGAGGAGCTGGTACCATTTCTTCTGAAACTATTCCAATCAATAGAAAAAGAGGGAATCCTCCTTAACTCATTTTATGAGGCCAGCATCATCCTGATACCAAAGCCTGGCAGAGACACAACAAAAAAAAGAGAATTTTAGACCAATATCCCTGATGAACAATGCAAAAATCCTCAATAAAATACTGGCAAACCAAATCCAGCAGCACATCAAAAAGCTTATCCACCATGATCAAGTGGGCTTCATCTGTGGGATGCAAGGCTGGTTCAACATATGAAAATCAATAAACGTAATCCAGCGTATGAACAGAACCAATGACAAAAGCCACATGATTATCTCAATACATGCAGAAAAGGCCTTCAACAAAATCCAACAGTCCTTCATGGTAAAAACTCTCAATAAATTAGGTATTGATGGGACCTATCTCAAAATAATAAGAGCTATTTATGACAAACCTACAGCCAATATCACACAGAATGGGCAAAAACTGGAAGCATTCCCTTTGAAAACTGGCATAAGACAGGGATGCCCTCTCTTGCCACTCCTATTTAACACAGCGTTGGAAGTTCTGGCCAGGGCAATCAGGCAGGAGAAGGAAAGAAAGGGTATTCAATTAGGAAAAGAGGAAGCCAAATTGTCCCTGTTTGCAGATGACATGATTGCATCTTTAGAAAACCCCATCGTCTCAGCCGAAAATCTCCTTAAGCTGATAAGCAACTTCAGCAAAGTCTCAGGATACAAAAACAATGTGCAAAAATCACAAGCATTCCTATACACCAATAACAGACAAACAGAGAGCCAAATCATCAGCAAACTCCCATTCACAATTGCTTCAAAGAGAATAAAATACCTAGGAATCCAACTTACAAGGGATGTGAAGGACCTCTTCAAGGAGAACTACAAATCATTGCCCAATGAAATAAAAGATGACACAAACAAATGGAAGAACATTCCACGCTCATGAATAGGAAGAATCAATATCGTGCAAATGGCCATACTGCCCAAGGTAATTTATAGATTCAATGCCATGCCCATCAAGCTACCAATGACTTTCTTCACAGAATTGGAAAAAACTACTTTAAAGTTCATATGGAACCAAAAAAGAGCCCGCATTGCCAAGTCAATCCTAAGCAAAAAGAACAAAGCTGGAGGCATCACACTACCTGACTTCAAACTATACCACAAGGCTACAGTAACCAAAACAGCATGGTACTGGTACCAAAACAGAGATATAGATCAATGGAACAGAACAGAGCCCTCAGAAATAATGCCACATATCCACAACCATCTGATCTTTGACAAACCTGACAAAAACAGGAAATGGTGAAAGGATTCCCTATTTAATAAATGGTGCTGGGAAAACTGGCTAGCCATATGTAGAAAGCTGAAACTGGATCCCTTCCTTACACCTTATACAAAAATTAATTCAAGATGGATTCAAGACTTAAATATTAGACCTAACACCATAAAAACCCTAGAAGAAAACCTAGGCAATACCATTCAGGACATAGGCATGGGCAAGGACTTCATGACTAAAACACCAAAAGCAATGGCAACAAAAGCCAAAATTGACAAATGGGATCTAATTAAACTAAAGAGCTTCTGCACAACAAAAGAAACTACCATCAGGGTGAACTGGCAACCTACAGAATGGGAGAAAATTTTTGCAATCTACTCATCTGACAAAGGGCTAATATCCAGAATCTACAATGAACTCAAACAAATTTACAAGAAAAAATCAAACATCCCCATCAAAAATTGGGCAAAGCATATGAGCAGACACTTCTCAAAAGAAGACATTTATGCAGCCAAAAAACACATGAAAAAATGCTGATCATCAGTGGCCATCAGAGAAATGCAAATCAAAACCACAATGAGATACCATCTCACACCAGTTAGAATGGCGATCATTAAAAAGTCAGGAAACAACAGGTGCTGAAGAGGATGTGGAGAAATAGGAACACTTTTACATTGTTGATGGGAGTGTAAACTAGTTCAACCATTGTGGAAGATAGTGTGGCGATTCCTCCAGGATCTAGAACTAGAAATACCGTTTGACCCAGCCATCCCATTACTAGGTATATACCCAAAGGATTATAAATCATGCTACTATAAAGACACATGCACACGTATGTTTATTGCAGCACTATTCACAATAGCAAAGACTTGGAACCAACCCAAATGTCCATCAATGATAGACTGGATTAAGAAAATGTGGCACATATACACCATGGAATACTATGCAGCCATAAAAAAGGATGAGTTCATGTCCTTTGTAGAGACATGGATGAAGGGGAAACCAATGTAAATGACCAGTTAATGGGTGCAGCACACCAACATGGTACATGTATACATATGTAACAAACCTGCACGTTGTGCACATGTACCCTAGAACTTAAAGTATAATAAAAAAAAGAAGTAACTTGCATATCGCACAACAAACAAACAAACAAAAAACAGTACAGAAGGATTCAAAGAGAAAAATTAAAGTTTTTCCTTTCTTAGCTCCCCCACAACTCCCAACCCTACATCCTAAGGATAAATGATTCAAAAATGTCCTATATATTAACAGTAAGAGGACCACCCACAAATAATAGGATTCTTCCTTAAATATTGTTCTGAGACTTGCATTCATAGCCACATATCTTTTACATCTTTACATACATATAGAGGCAGTCAGGTCGTCTTCACTCTTTAAAGGTGGCATAAACAAAGGTGGCAAAAATAAAGCTGTATAATAATCTTTTTATTGAGACAGAGTTTCTTTCTTGTTATCTAAGCTGGAGTGCAATGGCGTGGTCTTGGCTCACTGCAACCTCCGCCTCCTAGGTTCAAGCGATTCTCTTGCCTCGGCCTCCCATGTAGCTGGGATTATAGGTGCCCACCACCACATCCGGCTAATTTTTTTGTATTTTTAGTAGAGATGAGGTTTCACCATGTTGGTCAGGCTGGTCTCGAACTCCTGACCTCAGTTGATCCACCCGCCTCGGCCTCCCAAAGTACTGGGATTACAGATGTGAGCCACGGCACTCAGCCTAATAATTTATTTAAACAGCCCCTTACTAATTGATCCATCAGAGCTTTTAAGCAGGGACAAACTTGATCAGCCTCTTTCAAAAACAAATTCTGCGAAATATCAAAAAAGAAAGAGCATATTGAACAGGTTGTTTTAACAAGTTACAATAAACCATGATGCTAACATCTTCACTCTATGTGCCTCACTTCACACCTGCAGTCACAAATTACAGTCCCACAACCCTAGAATGAGGACTTTAGGACTCTATTCCTCTTTCTTCCACATACTTGTAATATTTCAGAAAAGCTTCTCGATATTTTGGGGTCTTTACTGCACCGTCTGGGGAGAAGAGATAAGATTGTTTTTATTGGCTAGGAGTCATTCATAAAGCATTTTTGTTCTTCAGTAAAGAACTGGAGAGAAGCCCTACAAATGTAAAGAATGTGGCAAAGCTTTTAGACGGTCCAGAAGCCTGAATGAACATAAGAATATTCATACTGGAGAGAAACCCTACACATGTCAAGAATGTGGCAAAACTTTTAACCAATCCTCCAGCCTTATTATACACAGGAGCATTCATTTTGAACAAAAACTTTACAAATGTGAAGAATGTGGCAAAGCCTTTACTCAGTCCTCATCCCTCAATAAACATAAGAGAATTCATACTGTTGAAAAACCCTACACATGTGAAGAATGTGGCAAGGCCTTTTATAGGTCCTCAAACCTTATTGAACATAAGAATATCATGCTGGAGAGAAACCCTACAACTGTGAAGAATGTGTCAAGGCCTTTTGTAGATCCTCACACCTTACTAAACATAAGAGAATGCACTCTGGGCAAAAACCCTGCACATGTGAAGAATGTGGCAAAGCTTTTACTTGGTCCTCAACCCTTACTTCACACAGTAGAATCATACAGAAACTCTCAGACTTCAAATGGTCCTGCAACGGGAATATCGACCTATTTTCCTCCCTTCTGGACAGCCATGTCCCTACACATGTCCTTTGAACACTGCGAGTTAAACCTTCTGGGAGAACATGGAGGAAATCTTTTTCTGACAAAGAGCAAGAGAATGAGACAGTGATGAGTTCTTTATCTCATGTCAGCAGGAAGTAGTTACAGAAGACCCACAGTGCCCCTAGACTCAAAGATTTTTAGAGTCTCAATCTATTGAGGAGGGAATTTTAGAGTAGTCAGTTAGTTAGATGTGAGCAGGAGAAAAAAGACCCCCTGGGGGAGAAAAATCTCATTCTCCAAAGACAACCCAAAAGATGTATGCTAAATTTGATCAGAGAGGAGCAGAAATACCTATGAAGAAAATGTACCCTGAAACACCCCTTAAGACACCCAGTAATTGCTCCTACTGTGGTTAAACTGTCAGAATGTAGCTAGCTACATGCTGATAAAAAGGGGGAAAGGGCAAAAGGACAATTCCTAAGAGATATGCAGGCACAATAAATACAGATTTGACTGCTATATGATTTTTCTAGGGTGGTAGTAATGAGCAATGCTGCCATTAAGACTCATTGGTCACTGGAACTCATACATGTACATCAGCTGACAGTAAGGAAGCATCTCACAGACCTGGGCAGAAACTCAGTGGGGATAAAAGAAGAGATTTACCAGGAAGCAGGAAACTAGACAAAGGAAGACACTTAAGACAGAGGTGGGAATATTTTTTAAGTCTATGATAAAAACTGCAACATGTAACTCTCAAGGCTGTTTCCAGCTGGGCCAGCCCACTCCTGGTGTGTACTTTATTGTCCATTAATAAACTCTTTGCTTGCTTCAAAAAAAAAAAAAAGTAGATTGAAAGCAAGGCATTTTACAAGTTCATTCAATTGCTGAATTATCTCTAAGTATTGTTCCGCAAATACTGCATAGTTGTGTATTCTCAAAGCTTATTTTTAAATGATCTGTCAGCTGGCAATGCAATCAGGTTCTTCCTCAATTTTGCTGTAAGCCAACAATTGGAAACCACATGACTTAAAAAGGAATCGCTAACCATTCAGTGGAGCCCATCACTTTCTTAAGCCCACACCATCATTTTAAATGAGCCCTCTGTTCCACGATTTTAACACTACTGGGCAATACCCTATGGTAAAATCTGGGGGCCGGGCGCCATGGCTCATACCTATAATCCCAACACTTTGGGAGGCTGAGGTGGGTGAATCATGAGGTCAGGAGATTGAGACCATCCTGGCCAACATGGTGAAACCCCGTCTCTACTAAAAATACAAAAATTAGTCACGTGTGGTGGCACGCACCTATAGTCCCAGCTACTCAGGAGGCTAAGGCAGGAGAATCGTTTGAACCCGGGAGGCAGAGGTTGCAGTGAGTCGAGATTGTGCCACTGCTCTCCAGCCTGGGCAACAGAAAAAAAAAAAAAAAGTGGGCTGAGGGGAAAGGCATGCCTGTCTTCTGTAAAGTAGGAAAGGGAGCTGTTATGAAAGGGAAATAGGAGAAACACCTTGACCACAGTGGCATTTTCAGACAGATCAATTAATCTGCAAGTTGGTGATCTTCAAATTGATTGATTAAAACTCTCCATGCTCACAAAGCAGGGAACACCTTTTGCAGAGCCACACCCTCAATTCTCTGGGTTGTGTAGCCACTGGGTGAGGAGAGGGAGAAGAACTGAGCCACAAGGCTGGCACCTGTTGGAGAAAGTGGCCAGTGAGAAATTCCTGTGGCAAGCAGGCAGCTGAAGGACATTTAAGAACAGGGCCAATGATCAATGTCAAAAAAGTTGGGATTTTCTGTCTGTAAATTACCCCTGTCTCCCCATGCCTTGCTAACCACAAGTGAATCACAAGAATGGGTTTGTGGAAATTAGCCAAAGAAAGTGAGTTCCCCTTTCAGACAGCATATGGCAGAGAACGGAATAGCTGAAGGAGAGAGACAGGGAGAGGTTCAAGAACCCCACTAAAGCAGAAACTCTGAGCCAGAACTGACTGTGGGAACAAAAGCCTTCAGGAACCATGAAACCCCTGAGGAAGACATTGGATTTCACCCAGCAGGTGAAGCAAGAGTTTGATTTAATTTTGTCTTGATCTCAGAAGACAAGATGATCTCAGCTAAGAGCTGAATTACTGAGGACAAATTAGTGTCTGGAACAAGGGGCAGAAGCCAAACAAAGTACTGTAGCCACTGGGTTCTTGCCAACACCTAAACCAAGGGCTTGGCTCTAAGATATGTGCTCAAAACTCTGCTCTCTCTTTTACCCTTGGTGACCTGGAGATGTTAGTGCCCTCTCTAGGGCTCAGAGTCTTTATCTGTAAACTAAAGATATTGGCTACACCCAGCTCATTCATTCCTTGTGAAGATTAAGTACGATCAAGTATGTGGCATGTAGCTCACAGTCCCTGTCAGCTGCCGTAACTGTTAGTAACTACTGGTTCTATTCTTTTGTCCTCTGCTAAAATAGCAAATGTCCAGATTTTCTTTACACATCTTCTACAATTCACCACTTATTCATTCAACAAAGATTCATTAAATGCCTTTTATGTGCAGAGCACAAGGAGAACAAAAATTTGTTTATGTATTATTGTTTTTATTTACTTATTATTACATTTATATCTTCATTCCTAATAGATTTTGAGTCAAAAAGTATGTACCAGGACAATTAAAAATTTTACTCCACAGGTGAAAAAAAAATCATAGCAAAGTAAGAATTGGTGTTACATAATGAGATAAAAATTAAAAAGCTAATATATAGATATTAGACCATAATGGTCTACATGACTAGTTATTGAAAGTGGGCTGTGCTGAACTGCCTAATTACCAAAGCAAAGCCAAAAACATGACAGTTACAAAATCTACATTAACCATAAGGTGGTACAAATGTGATTTATTGGACAGGCTACAGCTGCCAATAGTTGTGAGACCCAAGGGAAGTTATCCCAGGTAACAGTGAATGAGATACTATGATGGAGTGATACAGTGGATGACATCCTGAAGAGTATTTCTACAACTACAACAATATTGCATTTCTGTTTAATGACTAACATAAGATGATTAAGATATAAAGGAAACTGGAGACTTCTTCAGGGACCCAAGAGAGAGTAAGAGAGATGAATCCTGGCCAAAAAGGAGGGTTAAGCATTATGATTTATGATTGCTCCCATTCCAGGCAGGGTCCTGTCCACATGGACAGTGGAAAGCAGGGAAGGAGGGGTTGTATCACAGCCACCGTGCCTCAGAAAATTGGATGCTGTCTCTACACAATTGCTCTTCCAAGGCCTCTGAGGACTTTACACCATAACACATTTTGGTAAAAATGATTCTGTGATCTGGCTTGGTCCCAGGTAGATTTAGAATGTGGACAGCCTGGGCTCATGATTCAGGAGCAGCACCACTTATTTCATTGCAGACATCTTTGCCCCATTCCAGAGATTGGAATTTTATAGTTCCAGGGTGGGGCTGGGGCCTTGACATTTTTAAGGAACTCCCCAGTGATTCCGTGCTGATAACCCATGGACCACATTTTGGGAAATTTAGAAAGGATGGATGAATCCTTCTTTCTGCCTAAAATATAGCGACAGAGAGAAGTAAGCTATGGTCATTTGCTGGCAAGAGCCCAGAGGACATACTCTTGCTGCAAGTTTCTAAAAGAAATATATTTGAATAATCTTATAAAAATTAAGAACATAACCAGACTTCTGTCAGACTAGAAGATGGACAAGGAGGAATATTCCCAGGTTAGAGCCAACATTTCTTCAAACAGAGTTCTGTGCCTGCTTCAAGGCTGGGTCCAGAAATCCACACTGGAGGACATCATTGATATCACTGAAAAAAAAAATTAAAGCACTTATGAACTGCTCATCATTGCCTTTTAAAAATATCTCAATGATTCACCCATGAAACAACTAATTTTAAACTCTCTTGATGAAGCTTCCAGGGCAGAATTAGTTGGAAAATGCACCCCTGGGCATCTGAATGAGCTGAGCCCCTATACCTAATTGTTGGTTATCAGCTAGCTGAATTTTGAAGGGCATTTTTCCATAAATGCTGGTCTAAAAGGTTTTAGAATCGCTGGTTTTAAGTCATTCTTTCTGACACTACTTACAGAGCAGGCCCACTTTGAGACTTTTATTTGTGATTATAAACCCACATGTTCAGCAAACGGGGCCACGGGTGTGTGATGCTAACGCACCTAAAAACAGTTCAAATCATTAATGTACATTTTTTATGAGGCGCGACAGGGGAGCAAAATACACCCCTCTTTTAAACTGCTTATACTTACCTAACCTCTCAGTATACTGTTCTTCCTGCTGATTTTGAACCTCACAGTGGTACTAATTTACAAGTTATGTGCACACGTCAGTAACTGGGATGTATACTCAATTCCTTTCACCTGATTCTGACCAACTCTTTTTTTTATTATTTTTTCTTTCCTTTGCACTACTGGAAAGCTAGATTGTGACTGATTTATGTTCAAGATCAAAGGCAACGAAAACTGTGAACAATCTAGTCCTTGATCTACTTCTCCATACCAACAGTCAACAGTGGAATGACCACAGTGGAATGACCAAACTGGCAATTCGTCGAGGGACAACTGGTACCTGCAGATGGACTGTTCCAAATGGCTCATTAATTTAGGGGGGTAAAGAATTTTCCCGTTTGAATATGGGACAGACTAGCATGTTCTTAGGTGGAATCATATGAAAGAGAATGGCCAGGAAGTCGGGGTCCAAGATTCTCCCCGCACTGCTTGACCACAATAGCTCTGGTTTTACCTGTTTTCTTTGGCTATTCTTTAAAAAGTTGTCTTGTAAAAGGTTTAAATACAACCTAGAGACCTTATTCTGGGTCTATCCAGAGAGGACACTCCAATAGAGTTACTACGAATAAACAAAATAATCCATTATAATAGACCATGAGGAATTCAGGTGGCAAGAAGTATTCATCAGGGGTTTTAATTAACTTTAGTATCTAATTAACTATATCAATGAGGACGCATTATCAGATCCAGTAAGTTCAGGCTATTTTGTTCCCTGGGTTATAAAACCAGAATAAGACCAGAATAAAAAATTCTAGATTTCTCCAATTTTGCTCACAAAATTTATAAACAGGTATCTTTCCCCATTATTGTGACATTAATCTCATTTCCAATGTCCAAACTTAGAGACTCTCACATGGAATTTGTTAATAGTGGAGTTTGGGGCAAGTGATAGATTTAAAATATAATCAGTGATGGGCTCTTCCAAATTCTATTTCATATGACACCTCATAACCAGGTCAATTTGGGAATCTGTTTTATTTGTCTCTTTGTTCTCTCATTTTTAAGTTAACAAAGAGTCCTTGTCAAGCAAAATTTGGAGGAAAAAAATTTACAATTTTCCCAGCTATGAAATTGATAAAGCCAGTTTAATTTGTCCAAAATTTGTTGAAAATAAGAGAAACTTATCAAAGATTTTGAGGTTTAGCTTCAAGATCTTCAAACAGTAAAAAGTTAGCAATAAAATTAGAAGGCACCTCATTTCACCTCACTCTCTACAATCCCTAATCTTATTGGTCACATTTGTAGAACATACAGTTAGACGATGAGATAAAATTGACCACTCAGGCCAAGCGTGTGTCCCAGGGAGGGGAATAAGTAGGAAGAAACTAACCATTTTGTCTTTAACACTAGCTTCAGGGTAGAAATCAGATTTATCCTGTGCTATCCTGCAGATATAAGGTTTTTTCCCCCCAAAGAAATATTGTTAATGTGATTGAAGAAAAATAATATGATCATTTAAATTTTATTATATTTTTATAATAAAAAGGAGAGTGATGTGCTAGTGAAACCCTATGAGGTGTATACTATCTCATATACAAAAAATCGTGGGCTCAAAGGTGTTAAAAAAATCAGTTTGCTGGCCAGGCATGGTGGCTTACGCCTGTAACCCCAGCACTTTGGGAGGCCGAGGGTGGATCACGAGGTCAGGAGTTCGAGATCAGCATGGCCAAGATGGTGAAACCCTGTCCCTACTAGAAATACAAAAATTAACCAGGCGCAGTGGCAAGTGCCTGTAATCCCAGTTACTGGGGAGGCTGAGGCAGGAGAATCACTTGAACTCGGGAGGCAGAGGTTGCAGTGAGCCGAGATCACTCCGCTGCACTCCAGCCTGGGCGACTGAGCGAGACTCCGTCTCCAAAAAAAAAAAAAAAAAAAAAAAAAAAAAAAAAAAAAAAAAATCAGCTTGCTTTGAATTTTAGAGTTAGAATGTACCTTTGAAGTAAGCAAGTCTAACCAACCACTGAATGCAGAAAGTGCGTCTCCAACTATGGTTATTTACTCGGTTTGAATACTTTCTATGATTCTAGAAAGCTCATTTTATTTTTAACGATACTAATTATTACAAAGTTCTTTCTCATATGAAGGTAAAATCCAGTTCTCCATGAATTTCTCAATGGGCCTTAGTTCTGTGCCTTGTAACTCACAGAATAAATCCAACCCCTTTACACATATAACTCTTAGAATTTTTGAGGTTTCCATTTTCATTGATAGCTTTCACCCCATTATAATTCTAGTCATCCTTTTATGGAGACATTCCAATTCATAAGGAGCTCTCTAAAAATAATAATCAGGCCAGGGGCGGTGGCTCATGCCAGTAATCCCAGCACTTTGGGAGGCCGCAGCAGGAGGATCACTTGAGTCCAGGAGTTCCAGGCTGCAGTGAGCTAAGATCATGCTGCTGCACTCCAGCCTAGGCAATAGAACAAGACTCCATCTCTTAAAAAAATAATACAATTTTTAAAATTAAAAAGAAACATTTAAGTAATGATCACAATGGATCCAGCCTTTTCGATGTAATAGTAAGTGTACAACGTGAAACCAGCAGATCCCTTAACCCAGACAATATCACTGGTCGTAATGAACCCCACTTTGGTGTTGCTTTTTTTTTTTTTTTTTGAGACGGAGGCTCGCTCTGTAGCCCAGGCTGGAGTGCAGTGGCTCAATCTCAGCTCACTGCAAGCTCCACCTCCCGAGTTCACACCATTCTCCTGCCTCAGCCTCCCGAGTAGCTGGGACTACAGGCGCCCGCCAACATGCCCGGCTAATTTTTTGTA
Organism: Gorilla gorilla gorilla; assembly: GCF_029281585.2. NCBI lineage: Eukaryota > Metazoa > Chordata > Mammalia > Primates > Hominidae > Gorilla > Gorilla gorilla. The sequence continues at coordinate 65,114,425 of NC_073231.2, read as the reverse complement.
TTTTTAGTAGAGACGGGGTTTCACCGTGTTAGCCAGGATGGTCTCCATCTCCTGACCTCGTGATCCACGCGTCTCGGCCTCCCAAAGTGCTGGGATTACAGGCATGTGCCACCGCGCCCGGCCGCTTTTTTTTTTTTTTTTTTTTTTTGAGACAGAGTCTGGCTGTCTCCCAGGCTGGAGTGCAGTGACGCGATCTTGGCTCACTGCAACCTCCACCTCCTGGGTTCGAGTGATTCTCTTGCCTCAGCCTCTTGAGTAGCTGAGATTACAGGCATGCGCCAGCACGCCCCGCTAATTTTTGTATTTTTTGTAGAGAAGGGGTTTCCCCATGTTGACTAGGCTGGTCTCAAACTCCTGACCTCAAGTAATCTGCCTACATCAGCCTCTCAAAGTGCTGGGATTACAGGCATGAGCCACCGCGCACAGCCTTCCTTGTGTTGTACTTTTTAGAAAAACTATTTACATCCTACAACCTCTACATCTTTCTTATGTGAACTGTGTTTAAGTTACCATTAAGCAATTGATTTCTTAACAGAGTTCACTACAGTTATTCTGTTACTCTCTCATTCGTATTAGTGATAAATGTAATGTGTCCAGATATTTTTAAAACTTGACCCTGTCATCTAACATATAAGTTATTCAAAACCTTTTCATCCACATTTTTATATGCTTTCTACATGCTTACCTAATTCAATGGTAAAAATATTGATAAGATGACTTATAGAAGCTTCCTAAATTAATTATCATTAACAAATGGTCTTTAGAGACCAGTTATTGTCTCCACCTGAGGGTATGTAAGCTTGCCCATATGCCTGTTCTAAAAATGCAAGCTTTATGATCCTGGTATGGCGAGGCCAAAGATAGGAGAGGATTGCCATTGAAAAGTTTGATTTAACTTAGTAATTCCACAATGAATCCATATACTATAATGTCACACTGTATCCCACAAAGATACACAATTATTATTTGTCAATTAAAAATAAAATTTAAAAAACAAAAAGATAGTTTGTTACTCAAAGTTCCCAGGAAGAGGCGGCTCACCACACCAGGCAGGCCACCGGGCAGCAACCAGCTGTCAGAAGGCAGCAGGAGCCAGAGGAGCACACGGGAAAAGCCTTTATTGTGATTTTTCTAGGGCAGGAATGGATGAGGCAGGACTAGCAGCTGAACAGGTTTAGAATTACATTGTTTATATAATGTCAGCGGGCTCTGGGATATAGGGATATCCACTAGTTGTCTGGTGCCTGGCTCTGGATGCTTCAGGGCAGAGGGCGAGAGTCCCAGGCTGCAGAAGTCTGCTGATAGGAGAGAGGTGGGCACGTAAATCAGAATTGATTGATTTGCATCTCCAAGACAGGTGCGCAGGCAAATTGTTTGCTATGGCTAAGAATTAGTTAGCGCTGGGAGGGGCAGCCTCTCTCCACGGTCAGTGAGGCCCCAAATGCCAAAGAAAAAAAAAAGCAGAAAATAAGAAAATATACTTAATATGATGTCCCCAACGTATCTGTAAGGATAGTGCCCTGCTGTGACCTAATTATGGTGTGCCTGTGGCATTTACTGAGCCATCTGTCTAAGCTTTTCTCACTTATTAAGAATGCAGATTTCCAAGACACACTCTAGAGCTGCTGAGGCTGAAAACCTGCAGGGAAGCAGAGAGTGGACAGTGTGCATGCAGCGAGCAAACCAATCTCCTGTAAGGCCCCTTAGCACGAAGAGCTGCCAGGGAACCACAGGCCTCGGGCAGCTTCCATGCTGCAGGGACAGCCCTGCAGAATGCCTCTTTCCTGAAACAGATTTTCTAGTTCCTCAGGCAAGGGAATATGACTTTCAATTGCCTGACATTTGTTATTAAAACCTTTCCTGACAAGCTAGAATATCATGCTTACAAGCTGTAGTGCTATGGTACGTTTTCCAGGTTTCCAGGCAGGGACGTGCACTAAGAAACCTGCCAACAGTCTGAATATTCATCTGTGCTGTCAGCCAGCAGAACTGCTGACACAAGGGTTACAACTGGGATGGTTCTGCCTGTAAGAATCTGAAAGGACAGGACGTGTTTAGAACCTCTCAAATTTCTCTACTTACTGATCCCTTCATCTATGTAGACACAGCCCTGCAAAAACACAGCCAAAGACATCAAGGACAAACTCAAATTGTCGCATGCCTTCTCTCTTCCGAGTAACTTCTGTAAAAATCTGGAAAGGCAGAAAACAATAGGCAGAATAAAAACCATGAACATCCTCACTTATGGCTCATTCTGGAGCTGATTCACTGACTTGCTGGCCACTGTCAGAAAGGAAGGCAGGGATAGAATACATGCGTGTACACAGTAAGGCTGGGGGCAGCCTAACTGGTGTTTCCTACTGGTGATGTCACCTCCCACCTAAAATCTTGGTAGTATTGAGGCTTTGGTGAATATCATGTATACATTTCTTTTTCTTCCTAAACTCATAAACCTGGAAATCTGGGGTGAGGATGCCCGTTGAAAACTCCTCATAAGGTCTCCCTCCTCTCCCCACTCTCCAACCAAAGTGGCAGCAGAATGCTCCCAACTGTGAAAGATGCAAAAGTGCTATCCTACTGTTCGGGGAGCAGGGCAAGAGGAGATAAAAAAGTGTACAACTCACTAAGTTAACTTCTTTGATTTCCCAGAGCCAAGATGGACCTCACACCAGAAAACAACACTGCATGTAGCTTTGACAAGCTCTAAGGAAAGCGAGGTTCAAATTCCACCTGGCCCACTAGTTGGGTAACCTCAGGCAAGCTATTCATCTCCTGGAGTCTATGTTTCCACATCTGAGGAGCCAGAACACACATGATACCCACCTCAGAGGGTGTCATGAGGGACACAAGAAGTCAGGCGTGTGAAAGCACTTCACAAAGTGCCCAGCACACAGGGGCTCCTCTCATCTCACAGGGGACGAAGGACTTCATTGCCTGCCCTGTGATGGGGGCTGAGGGCACAGAGGACTCTTTATAATGGCACATGAGCTGCAGGACCCATAGGGAACCGATCCCTCTGCCGCCTCCCTTTCACACACATCTCCAAAAAAAATGTTCTTGTGAAAATAGTGGAGATTCAATCTGCAGTGAAAGAAACCCAAGAAGTTCATGTACTCCACTGGCCCCGCTCCACGAAAGCAGAGACCTTGTCTTTCCTGCTCAGCACTGCAGCTCACTGTTGAGCCCATCTTCTCGGTGTCAATGCTCAGAACATCACCAGTCGGTGAGCATAACTTTCTGCTAGTGTTATCAACCATGTCCTTTATTTTCTGGGTTCTGATGCTTTGGCTTCTAGGGCCTTGCTGACCCAGAAGGTACTGCCCTTTCCAGGGTAGCCAATTCCTAGAGTGGGGAAACAACTCACCTGGGAGCTCATCTTTCAAATGCAAAGCAACCAATCCAGACTCTACTCCCACCACCTCCATTGCCCTCTCACACTCTGGGCCACTATTTCCCTTCTCTAATTATCCTAAGGCCAGGTACCAGACAACCGGGAACAGCCCCTATGCCCCAGAGCCCACTGAAATTATTTAAACCAACCAATTCTAAGCCTGTTTACCCTGCCTCACCTGTTCTGGCTCATGGAAACTATAATAAAGGCTCTTGCACATTTTTTCACTCCCTCTGCCACCTGACCAACCCTGGTGCTTCCCCATCCTCCTTTTGGCCCCATGGAATGGTGTGCCTCTTCCTCTTGGGAACTGTGAGTAACAAACTATCTTTTCAATGGCAGTCGTCTTTTGAGCCATTTGTCTTGCCCTACCAAAATAAGAATAAAACCTATATTAAAACAGCTGGGCATTGAGAGTTCAAACAAGAAAAATATATCCCCTCATGGTATTTTAAAATCAGAGCCACTTTAAGCAGCTGACCAGGCAATCAGTTACCCGGAACTAATTTCTAGAGACATGACAGCATCCCTAGAATAACTCACAAGTTCAGTGTGGGGCAATCCAGGATTCCCCACATGGCAGAATATAAACCTGCCTCACTTCCTCTGAAATATTACGCTGGTACAAAAGTAATTGCGGTTTTGGACCACAAATTTTAAATCATTATAACAAGGCTCAAACACATCTTTATTAATCAAAATAGGAGCCATAACAACCAAAACATTTTTCCCAACGAGAAATAAGTTTGTTTATTCCTGTAGCTTAAAAGTCCATGCTTCAGGATTCAATGAAATCTTGGAAAGCATTTTCTGCATCCTGCTGGTTGTGGACCCCTGCAAAAAGTTGTCAAGATGCTTGAAGAAGTGGTAGGTGGTTGGCGAGAGGTCAGGCGAATATGGAGGATAAGGCAAAACGTCATAGCCCAATTCATTCAACTTTTGAAGTGTTGGTTGTGTGACTTGCAGTCAGGCCTTGTTGTGGAGAAGAATTGGGCCCTTTCTGTTGACGAATGCCGGCTGCAGGCATTGCAGTTTTCGGTGCATCTCATCGATTTGCTGAGCATACTTCTCAGATGTAAGGGCTTTGCTAGAATTCAGAAAGCTGTAGTGGATCAGACCAGGAGCAGACCACCAAATAGTGACAGTGTCTTTTTTTGGTGCAAGTTTGGCTTTCGGAAGTGCTTTAGAGCTTCTTCTCAGTACAGCCACTGAGCCTGTCATCGCTGATTGTCATATAAAATCCACTTTTTCTGCATGTCACAATCTGATCAAGAAATGGTTCATTGTTGCATAGAATAAGAGAAGGTAACACTTCAAAATGGTAATTCTCTTTTATTTTTCCTCAGCTCATGAGGCACCCACTTATCGAGCTTTTTCACCTTTCCAATTTGCTTTAAATGACAAACAACTATAGAATGGTCAATGTTGAGTTCTTTGGCAACTTCTCCTGTAGTTGTAACAGAATCAGGTTCAATGATTTCTCTCAATTGGTCATTGTCAACTTCTTATGGCCCTTCACTAAGCTCCTCATCTTCAAGGCTCTGGTCTCCTTTGAAAAACTTCTTGAACCACCACTGCAGTATACGTTCGTTAGCAGTTCCTGGGCCAATGCATTGTTGATGTTGCAAGTTGTCTCTGTTGCTTTATGACCCATTTCGAACTCGAACAAGAAAATCGCTCGAATTTGCTTTTTGTCAAACATCGTTTCCAAAGTCTAAAATAAAGAGCAAGTAATAAGTCATTAGCAAAAAGCATAAAGAGAGAAATGCCCATTAAAATGATGTATAACATAACCACATTTATTTAAGAATGTATTCCAATATCAAACAACAAATTCCAACAGTGCAAAAACTGCAATTACTTTTGCACTCACCTAATACATTCCCGTAGGAGACCTGCAGGTCAGCCCATAAGCACTGAGGCTGTTTGACACACACATATGGTCACTGCACAAGGAAACCACAGTCATGAAGACACCCTGAGGCCGGACAGCTGAAAAAGGCAAAAGATAGCAAAGACCTTAGAAATGCGAAAATCAATGGTATAGACAAAATTTGTGTTCCACAAAATTCATATGTGAAAACCTAATGCCAATGTGGTGGTATTTGTAGCTGGGCCCTTTGGGAGGTAACTTGGTCGTGAGGATGAAGCCTTCATGTATGGGATTAGTGTTCTCATAAGAAGGGACAGGAGAGCTTCCTGGCTCTCTTTCCACCATGTGAAGATACAATAAGTTAGCAGTTTGCAACCTGGAAGAGGGCCCTCAGCAGAACCTGACCCTGCAAGGCACTCTGATCTCAGACTTCCAGCCTCCAGAACCATGAGAGATAAATTCCTGTTGTGTATGAGCCCCCCAGGCTATGTACTTTGTGATAGCAGCCCAAACTGCCAAAGACAATCAATTGTGCATAGCCTGGTGCTTTCAGTGAAGACCATGACTGATTTTTCTATCTAAAATGTAAACCCTTTAGTGTGATGATCAAGAAGTCTTCTGGTTCAGAGAAATTGCAGGAAAAGTGTCTCTAATGTTTTCTGGATTTATGACCTTAAAAAAGATACTCAAATTTAGAGTTTCAGCTTCTTCAACTATAAAACAGGAATGCTAATATCTTTTTTCCAAGGTTGCTGTGAAGATTAACAAAAAGGAATTTAAAGCACTAGGCAAATGACAGGTATTGTTATTGTTATTATAATTATTATTTATCTCTCTGTGGCCCATTTCCATACCAGGGAACAGCATTCAGATTAGTAATCTGGCTTACAGAAACACTGATACCACGATGCAAAGCACCTTGTATGTCACACACAAATATTCACATCTCTGCTGCAGATCAATAAATTAGCTTTCTGGTGCACACTGGACTCTTGTGAGTTTGTTAAGCTGGTCAGTTCTGAAACACTAGTAAAACAAAACTTAATTTGCTGTAACATTGAGGTAGACTCTACCATGGGACTGCCATCTGGTGAGGCCCTTTCTAAGCGGCTGGCTGCCAGAGCTGTCCGGCCTGATGGTTCTGCCTCATGCTTGTGTTCTAACTGCAGCATGCACAGGATAGGAGACTGAGAATTTCAGACAAAGCCGTTGTGCTCCCATCTTTCCTCATAATGCACAAAATATTTGGTGAGATCAAGTGAAGCAAATTATTACAATTGCTTCCCTTAAATAACTTTAAATGTAGGATACCATTTGATTCTAGCATGAACTTTATGGACATAGAGAGGACAGTGAATCACTGTCTTTTTTTATAAAAAGAAAACCTAAAACTTCCTACAAATAACAACTATAAACTCTAGATGAAATATAAAAGCAACTACCTGAAGATAGAAAAGAACAAACAAAGGCAGGAACATAGTAGAAGGGGATGGACACATGGAAGATGGGAAGGCACTGAATGAGATTCCCATTTTTATGATTCTTAGCCTTGAGGAGAGGTCTCAATCTATACCATGTGGGGTGGCTAAACCAGGGAGTTAAAAAACAATTTTAAGTATTACCAGCTTGAAGAAAAAGATAGCTGAGATTGGGAAGAAACAGTAGTTGGAAAATGAGAAGGGAAATATCAGAAAGGAGAGAGCCAGAGAGGCAAATTCTGTCCAAATCCCTTGACAACCTCTGAATCACACTTGCACAGCCCAGCTCCAGGTTGGAGCAGAACAGGGAAGATAGAGTTTGCAGTTTGAGTTTATTAAGTTAACTGCCTGTACAAACAAAACAACAACACTTTTTGTGATAGCATAACAGAATCCAGAATCTATACAATATCCAGGACACATTCCAAAATTCTCTGATATACAAACAAACAGGAAAATGTGACCTATACTTAAAAGAAAAGACAATCAGCAGATACTAACTCTGAGATAAGCCAAAGGTTAGAATTCGCAAAGATTTTAAAGCAGCTGCAATGACTATATTCTATGACGCAGAAGAAAATATACCCATAAGTGATGCAAAGAGAGAATATCTTGGCAGCAAAATAGAAAACATAAAAGAAAAAGAAGGGAATAACAAATCTAGGACAAAAGTATAATACCTGAAATTCAAAATTCATGGGATGGGTTTAATAATAGGTTGAAGATGTCAGAATAAACAAGAAAATAAAATAGAAATCATCCATCTGAAAAACAGAGAAAAAAGATATTTTTAAAAGAGAACAGAACCTCAGTGAACTATGAAATGCCCAGATAAAAACAGCATCTGGCAGTTCATCAATATTGGTGGTGATAAGTAATTATTCCAATGTGATCGATTAGTCAGTGTCCCAAAGATGAGACTAATTCCTCATTCACTTCTAGCTGTAAAAACTCTGGATGACCTTATTAGATATAGTGCAAGACACCCATAAATTTGCAGTTGTACTGAGAAATCAGATCATAATGGCAATATAAGCTTGGAAACGCAGAACATGTGAAAGTTAGAGAATATATCATTTCTTGGAAATACATAAAGCTTCAGGAACTAAAAGTCTTGTGAAAGACATGGACTTAAAAGTCTCATTAATATAAAAAGGGAAACTGACTTACAAAAAAAGCACTGAGCCTCGTTCATGTTTAAAAGTCTTGGCCTGCACAATGAATGCTGGGTCCTAACCAAGAATCAATTTCTTGAAAACTGTATCCTGCAACCTCAGCTAGTCTGAGGAGGTGTTTTCTTTGTTGTTGTTGTTTTGTCTATTAGGTCTTATAAAACTCTCTGCAATCCTAAAGAATACAATCACAGGAAGATAAAATCAATCAATCAATTTATCCATCCATGGCATTAGCACATTTGTAACTGGTATTAGTAAATATAATCAGTTTTGTAATTATTGCTACACTGCTGTGCTTTTTTTTTTTGCTTTTTAATGTGTGTGAAGTATTAGACAGATTAGATTTGTAATTTTATTTGATGTTTAGAAGGATTTGATTAAGTTTGCAATCAATGCTTAAGCATTTGGGTAATTCATTTCTTAAATGTGTAAGTTTTGACTTATTCATTTTAAGAGCATATAACTATGTGGAGGAATATTAATTCTTTATGGTTCATGTTTGAAAGAATGTTAATTGTTTTAAAAATGTATAATATCAATAAAATGGACATTAAATAAAATACAACTAGCTGCTGGTGTTGTTTACAAATCTCCTTAAGCTGATAAGCAACTTCAGCAAAGTCTCAAGATACAAAATCAATGTGCAAAAATCACAAGCATTCTTATACACCAATAACAGACAAACAGAGAGCCAAATCATGAGTGAACTCCCATTCACAATTGCTTCAAAGAGAATAAAATACCCAGGAATCCAACTTACAAGGGATGTGAAGGACCTCTTCAAGGAGAACTACAAATCACTGCTCAATGAAATAAAAGAGGATACAAACAAATGGAAGAACATTCCATGCTCATGAGTAGGAAGAATCAATATCATGAAAATGGCCATACTGCCCAAGGTAATTTATAGATTGAATGCCATCCCCATCAAGCTACCAATGACTTTCCTCACAGAATTGGAAAAAACTACTTTAAAGTTCATATGGTACCAAAAAAGAGCCCGCATTGCCAAGTCAATCCTAAGCCAAAAGAACAAAGCTGGAGGCATCACACTACCTGACTTCAAACTATACTACAAGGCTACAGTAACAAAAACAGCATGGTACTGGTACCAAAACAGAGACATAGACCAATGGAACAGAACAGAGCCCTCAGAAATAATGCCGCATATCTACAACTACCTGATCTTTGACAAACCTGACAAAAACAAGAAATAGGGAAAGGACTCCCTATTTAGTAAATGGTGCTGGGAAAACTGACTAGCCATATGTAGAAAGCTGAAACTGGATCCCTTCCTTACACATTATACAAAAATTAATTCAAGATGGATTAAAGACTTACATGTTAGACCTAAAACCATAAAAACCCTAGAAGAAAACCTAGGCAATACCATTCAGGACATAGGCATGGGCAAGGACTTCATGTCTAAAATACCAAAAGCAATGACAACAGAAACCAAAATTGACAAATGGAGTCTAACTAAACTAAAGAGCTTCTGCACAGCAAAAGAAACTACCATCAGAGTGAACAGACAACCTACAGAATGGGAGAAAATTTTTGCAACCTACTCATCTGACAAAGGGCTAATATCCAGAATCTACAATGAACTCAAACAAATTTACAAGAAAAAAACAAACTACCCCATCAAAAAGTGGGCAAAGGATATGAACAGAAACTTCTCAAAAGAAGACATTTATGCAGCCAAAAAACACATGAAAAAATGCTAATCATCACTGGCCATCAGAGAAATGCAAATCAAAACCACAATGAGATACCATCTCACACCAGTTAGAATGGCGATCATTAAAAAGTCAGGAAACAACAGGTGCTGGAGAGGATGTGGAGAAATAGGAACACTTTTACACTGTTGGTGGGACTGTAAACTAGTTCAACCATTGTGGAAGTCAGTGTGGCAATTCCTCAGGGATCCAGAACTAGAAATACCATTTGACCCAGCCATCCCATTACTGGGTATATACCCAAAGGATTATAAATCATACTGCTATAAACACACATGCACAAGTATGTTTATTGTGGCACTATTCACAATAGCAAAGACTTGGAACCAACCCAAATGTCCAACAATGATAGACTGGATTAAGAAAATGTGGCACATATACACCATGGAATACTATGCAGCCACAAAAATGATGAGTTCACGTCCTTTGTAGGGACATGGATAAAGCTGGAAACCATCATTCTCAGCAAAGTATCACAAGGACAAAAAACCAAACACCGCATGTTCTCACTCATAGGTGGGAATTGAACAATGAGAATACATGGACACAGGAAGGGGAACATCACACACTGGGGACTGTTGTGGGGTGGGAGGAGGGGGAAGGGATAGCATTAGGGGATATCCCTAATGCTAAATGACAAGTTAATGGGTGCAGCACACCAACATGGCACATGTATACATATGTAACAAGCCTGCACATTGTGCACATGTACCCTAAAACCTAAAGTATAATAATAATAAAAAAGAAAAGAAAGGACAGGTCCTTCTCTTAAAAAAAAAAGCAAAATGTATAATATCAATAAAATGGACATTAAATAAAATACAACTAGCTGTTGGTGCTCTTTACAATTTTAGGTGATTTTGTTCATGGAGAGCGGTCTAGTCAACAATTTTAAATAAAGTTCTATAGCAAATGCAAACAAATCCTAGAAGAAAATCAATATTTTATGCATATGTTCATAATATCATGTTGTATACTACTCAAATTCCAACTTAAATAATCTCCAACTTTAGTGTTCTAAGTTCCATTTTCAGGAAATCAGATTTAATCCTATTCTGACAAAAGTAATAATATAATAATGTCTCAACAACTAGAGCTACGGATCAAGAAAAAAGGTCATTTTTTGCATTCCTGGCTGAGATTCATGCCCCACAAAAAACACATTTGATGTTTGATCATTTTTCTTTTGAATGGCCATATCTAACCTCATCTGTTAGGCTGGCAAAAGGCCTACATACAAGGAAATAGCCAGGTTTCAGCGAAAATAAATACCAAAACATGAAGGCCAAAAAGACAGATCCTTCAAACTAGCTGCAAATGGTATTTGTCCCTACACATAACTTTTTTTTTAAAAAAAAAGTTATTTTACCTTTATTTACCAGTTGGCAGAATAATGAGCTAATTGGTTTCCTAGCAGTATCCAAAAATGATTAATAAGTGAGAATTTTTTAGCATCATAAACTTATCAATTTTAAGATGACATATACATATATTAACTTACTGCAATAATTATTCTTTTTGATTGTCAAATTGCCCTTTCTGACTATCTCTTATGTCCTTTGGAGATGACCCTAGTAATGTTTTAAATTGGGGTAAAATATACATGGCATAAAATTTGCTATTTTAACCATTTTTGAGTGTACAGTCCAGTGGCACAAAGTACATTCATATAGTTGTTGCACCCATCACTATTAACACCTCCCATTCCTACCTCCACACAACTCTTGGTAATCACCCCTCTGCGTTCTGTCTCTATGAATTTGACTAGTCTAGGTACCTCATATAAGTAGACTCGTACAGTGTTTATCTTTGTGTGACTGGATGATTTCACTTAGCACAATGTCCTCAAGGTTCATCCATGTTGTAGCACATCAGAATTTCCTCCCTTTTTATGGTAGAATGATATTCATCATAGTGTTACTGAAAGTGAAAAACTAGAAGGCATGTTTGCTAAATTCTAAATAGCTAATTCATTAATTATGGTACAGCCATATAATGGAATGTTGCTATCCAAATCTAAAATACTAATGAAGATCAATATCTACTGTAAAGAAAATGCCTATGTTATTTTTTAATTTTTTGGGGGGGTTAAGGGTACCTGTGCAGGTTCGTTATATAAGTAAATTGCATGTCACAGGGGTTTGGTGCACAGATTATTTTGTCACCCAGGTAATAAGCATAGTGCCTGATGGATAGTTTTTTTTATCCTTTCCTTCCTCCCACCCTCCAGCCTCAAGAGGGTCCCAATGTGTTTTTCCCTTCTTTGTGTCCATACGTACTCAAGGTTTAGCTCCCACTTATACGTGAGAACATGCGGTATTTAGTTTTCTGTTCCTGTGTTAGTTTCACTTAGGATTATGTCTCCATCTCCCTCCACATTGCTGCAAAGGACGTGATTTCATAATCCCATTCTTTTTTGGCTGTGTGGTATTCCATGGCATATGTATACCACACTTTCTTTATTCAGTCTAGCATTGATGGGCCTTTAGGTTGATTCTATGTCTTTGCTATTGTGAATAGTGCTGCAACAAAATATGTATTCATGTGTCTTTGTGGTAGAATGGTTTATATTCCTTTGGGAATATACCCATTAATGGGATTGCTGGATCAAATTGTAATTCTGTTTTAAATTCTTTGAGAAATTGCCACACTGCTTTCCACAATGGCTGAAATAATCTACTTTCCCATCAACGGTGTATAAGCATTCCTTTTTCTCTACAGCCCTGCCAGCGTCTGTTACTTTTTGACTTTTTAATAATAGCCATTCTGACTGGTGTGAGATGGTATCTTGTAGTTTTGATTTGCATTTCTCTAATGATTTCTGATACTGAGCATTTTTTCATATGCTTGTTGACCATGTGTATGTCTTCTTTTGAGAAGTGTCTGCTCATGTCCTTTGCCCATGTTTTAATGGGGTTGCTTGTTTTTTGCTTGTTGATTTGTTTAAGTTCCTTACAGTTTCCGGATATTAGACCTTTGTCAGATGCATAGTTTGCAAATATTTTCTCCCATTCTGTAGTTCATCTTTTACTCTGTTGTTAGTTTCTTTTGTGGTCCAAAAGCTCTTTCATTTAATTAGGTCCCTGTCAATTTTTTTGTTGTTGCAATTGCTTTCAGAGTCTTCATCATGAAACCATCTCCAGAGTCTATGTCCAGAATGGTGTTTCCTAGGTTATCTTCCAGGGTTTTTATAGTTTCAGGTTTTACATTTAAGTCTTTAATCCATTTTCAGTTGATTTTTGCATATGGTGTTAGGAAGGGGTCTAGCTTCAATCTCCCACATATGCCTAGCCAGTTATCCCAGCATCATTTATTGAACAGGGAGTCTTTTCCCCACTGCTCATTCTTGTTGACTTTGTTGAAGATCAGATTGTTGTAAGAGTGTGCCTTTACTTCTGGGCTCTTTATTCTGTGCCATTGGTCTACGTGTCTGCATTTGTACCAGTACCATGCTTTTTTTGTTACTGTAGCCTTGTGGTATAATTTGAAGTCAGTTTGAAATCAGGTAACATGATGCCTGAAGCTTTGTTCTTTTTACTTAGGATTGCCTTGGCTATTTCAGCTCTTTTTTGGTTCCATATGAATTTTTAAATAGTTTTTTCTAAATCTGCAAAGAATGTCATTGGTAATCATATAGGGATGGCATTGAATCTGTAAATTGCTTTGGGAAGCATGGCCACTTTAACAATATTGATTCTTTCTATCCATGAGTATGAAATGTTTTTCCATTTGTTTGTGTCAGCTCTCATTTCTTTGAGCAGTGTTTTGTAATTCTCATTGTACAGGTCTTTCACCTCCCTGATTAGCTGTATTTCTGGGTATTTTATTCATTTTGTGGCTATTGTGAATGAGATTGCATTTTTGTTTTGTTGAGACACGGTCTTGCTCTGTCACCCAGGCTGGAGCACATAGTGATCGTGGCTCACTGCAGCCTCAAGCTCCTGGGCCCAAGTGATCCTCCCACTTCAACCTCCCAAATAGCTGGAACCACAGGTGTGTGTCACCATGCCTAGCTAACTTTTATATTTTTAGGAACAAGTTCTTGCAACGTTCAGCTTAGGCTGGTCTCAAACTCTTGGGTTCTAGTGATCCTCCTGCGTTGGCTTGCCAAAGTGCTGGGATTACAGGCCTGAGCCACTGCACCTGGCCTGGGATTGTGTTCTTGATTTGGCTCTCAGCTTGGACATTGTTGCTGTATAGAAATTCTACTAATTTTTGTCCATTTGTTTTGTACCCTGAAACTTTGCTGAAGTTGTTAACCAGATCTAGGAGCTTTTGGGGAGGGACCATGGAGTTTTCTGGGTATAGAATCATATTGTCTGCAAAGAGAGATGGTTTGACTTCCTCTATTCCTAGTTGAATGCCTTTTATTTATTTCTCTTGGTCAACTGCTCTGGCTAGGGCTTCCAGTACCATGCTGAATAAGAGTGGTGACAGTAGGCATCCTTGTCTTGTTCTGGTTCTCAAGGGGAATGGTTCCAGCTCTTGCCAGTTCAGTAAGATGTCAGCTGTGGGTTTGTCCTAGATGGCTCTTATTATTTTCAGGTATGTTCCTTCAAGGCCTAATTTGTTGAGGGTTTTAACATGATGGGATGTTGAAAATTTTATTAAAAGCCTTTTCTGCATCCATTGAGATAATCACATGGTTTTTGTTTTTAGTTCTGATTATGTGTTGAATAACATTTATTGATTTGCATATGTTGAACCAACCTTTCATCCCAGGGATAAGCCTACTTGATCATGATGGATTCACTTTTTTGATATGCTGCTGAATTCAGTTTGCTAGTATTTTATTGAGGATTTTTGCATCTATGTTCATCAATGATATTCGCCTGAAGTTTTCCTTTTTTGTTGTGTCTCTACCATGTTTTCATATCAGAATGATTCTGGCCTCATAGAATGAACTAGGATGGAGTCCTTCCTCCTTGATTTTTTGGAATAGTTTCAGTAAGAATAATACCAGCTTTTTTGTTTTGTTTTGTTTTTTGAGTCAGAATCTCTCTCTGTTGGCCAAGCTGGAGTGCAATGGCACATTCTCGGCTCACTGCAACCTCTGCCTCCTGGGCTTAAATGATTCACCTGCCTCAGTCTCCTGAGTAGCTGGGATTACAAGCACGACCCACTGTGCCCAGCTAAGTTTTGTATTTTCAGTAGAAACGGGTTTTTGCCATGTCAGCCAGGCTGTTCTCAAACTCCTGGCCTCAAATGATCCACCCTCCTCAGCCTCCCAAATTGCTCCAGGCATGAACCACTGCACCTGGTCACCAGCTCTTCTTTACACAGCTGATAGAAGTTGGCTATGAATCTCTCTGGTCTTGGGCTTCTTGTTGGCAGGATTTTTATTACTAATTCAACGTCAGAACTCATTATTGGTCTGTTCAGGGATGTAATTTATTCCTGGTTCAATCTTGGGAGGTTGTATGTTTCCAGGAATTTATACATTTTTTTCTAGGTTTTCTAGTTTGTGAGCATAGAGGTGTTCATAGTCATCTGTGAGAGTTTTTTGTATTTTTGTGGTCAGTGGTAATATCCTCTTTGACATTTCTACATGTGTTTTTTCAGATCTTCTCTTTTTTCTTTATTAATCTAGCTAGTTATCTATCATTCTTATTTATCCATTCAAATAACAAAGTCCTGGATTCATTGATCTTTTGTATGCATCTCAATTTCCTTCAGTTCAGCTCTGATTTTGGTTATTTTTTTTGGCTTCTGCTAGCTTTGGGGTTGGTTTGATTTTGGTCTCCAGTTCTTCTGGTGTGTTGTTATATTGTTAATCTGAGATCTTTCTAACTTTTTAATATGGGCCTTTAGCACCATTAACGTCCCTCTTAAAATTGCTTCAGCTGTGTCCCAGTGATTCTGGTACGTTGTATCTTTGCTCCCGTTATTTTCAAAGGATTTCTTGATTTCTGCCTTAATTTCATTGCTTACCCAAAAGTCATCCAGGAGCAGGTTATTTAATTTCCATGTAACTGTTTGGTTTTGATCAATTTTCTTAATGTTGATTTCTATTTTTATTGTGGTCTGAGAGTGTGTTTGGTATGATTTTGCTTTTTGAATTTGCCAAGGATTGCTTTATGGCCAATTGTGTAGCTGATTTTAGAGTATGTGCCATGTGCAGATAAGAAGAATGTATATTCTTTTGTTTTTGAGTGAGAGTTCTGTACATGTCTGTTAGGCCCATTTGGTCAAATGTCAAGTTCAGATCCCTAATATCTTTGTTAGTTTTCTACCTCAATTATCTGTCTAATACTGTCAGTAGGGTGTCAAAACCTCCCACAATTATAGTGTCATTATCTGTCTCTTTGTAGGTCTCTGAGAACTTGCTTTATGAATCTGGTTGCTTCAGTATTGGGTGCACATATATTTAGAATAGTTAGGTCTTCTTGTTGAATTGAACCATTCACCATTATGTAATGCCCTTCTTTGTCTTTTTTATCATTGCTGGTTTGAAGTCTGCAATTAGAATAGCAACCCCCGTTTTTTTCTGTTTTCCATTCTCTTGGTAGATTTTTCTCCATCTTGCTATGTTTAGCTTATGGGTGTCATTGCATGTGAGGCAGGTCTCTTATAGGCAGCATAGAATTGGGTCTTGCTTCTGTATCCAACTTGCCACTCTGTTGCATTTTACGTGGGGCATTTAGCCCATTACGTTCAAATTTAATATTGATATGTGCAGATTTGATCCTGTCATCATGTTGTTAGCTGGTTTTTATGCAGACTTCATTGTGTGGCTACTCTATAGTGTCAGTGGTCTATGTTCCTAAATGTGTTTTTGTGGTGGCTGGTGACAGTCTTTCTTTTCCATATTTAACACTCCCTCAAGGACCTCTTGTAAGGCAGGTCTGGTGGTAACAAATTCCATTTGCATCTGTTTGTCTGAAAAGGATCTTATTTCTCCTTCACTTATGAAGCTTAGTTGGCTGGATATGAAATTCTTGGTTGGAATTTCTTTTCTTTAAGAATGCTGAATATTGGCTTATAAGCCAATCTCTTTTGGCTTATAAGGTTTCTGCTGAAAAGTCTGCTGTTAGCCCAATAGGGTTCCCTTTGTGAGTTACCTACCCCTTCTCTCTAGCTGCCTTTAACATTTTTTCTTTCATTTCAATCTTGGAGCATCTGATGACTGTGTGTCTTGGGAATGGTCATCTCGTATAATATCTCCCAGGGATTATCTGCATTTCCTGGATTTGAATGTTGACCTCTCTAGCAAAGTTGGGAGAAATCTTCATGGAAGATATCCTCAAATATGTTTTCCAAGTTGTTTGCTTTCTGTCCCTCTCTTTCAGGGACACCAGGGAGACATGAATTGGGTCTCTTTACATAATCCTATATTTCTCAGAGGTTTTTTTTCATTCTTCTTTATTGTTTTTTTCTTTATTTTTGTCTGACTGAGTTATTTTGGAGAACTAGTCTTCAAGCTCTGAGATTCTTTCCTCAGAGCTTAACAGCTTGGTCAAGCCTGCTGTTAATACTTGCAATTGTATTACAAAATTCTTAAAGTGAGTTTTTTGGCTCTATCAGTTTAGTTTGATTCTTTCTTAAAATGGCCATTTTATCCTTTATCTCCTGTATCGCTTTATTGGATTGCTTGGATTCCTTGGGTTGGCTTTCAACTTTCTCCTGGATGTCAATGATCTTTGTTCCTATACATATTCTGATTTTATTTCTGATATTTCAGCCATTTCAGCCTGGTTAAGAACAATTCCTTAAGAACTAGTACAGAGGTAAGAAGACACTATCTTTTAGAGTTGCTAAGGTTCTTGCACTGGTTCTTTCTCATCTATGTGGGCTGATGTTCCTTCAGCCTTTGAGGTTGCCGTCCTTTGGATGGTCTTTTTAAAAATTTTGTCTATTTTGATGCCTTCAGGGGCTTGATCATGGTATAAGGTAGGTTCAGTCAACTGGCTTCAATTCAAGACCACTCCTGGATCTTGGAGGAGCCCCCCTTCCAATTTCTGTCTCCATGCCTGAGTTTCTTTTGTTGGGTGTTCTGGTCCACAGAGTTCCCTCAGACAGGGGCCACATTTGGCAGAAAGGCCATATCCTTGCCAGGTCAGCCCTAATTGGCTATTGAAGTGCTTTACAGGGGAACACATGGTTGTACCTGCCTGCAGAGTTCAAGCAGAAGCAGGACCACTGGGCTGGAAACTCCAGTGGGTGTGGCCCACCTGGCTATAAAAGGTAGGGTTTGGTGGAGTTGCCTGCCCTGCCCTTCATGTGTTTCCAGGGCAACACAAGGCTGTGCCTCTCAGAAAATTCAGGCAGAAGTAGGACCACTGGGCTAGAAGATCTAATAGGTGTTGCCCACCTGGCTACCAGTGGTGAGAGTGAGTGGGGTTGACCACCCTGCAGTCCAGGTGCTTCCTGGGACAAGAGGCTGCACCCACTGACTGAGTTCACACAGAAACAGGACCACTGGGATGGAAGCTCTAGCAGGCATTGCCTACCTTGCTGCCGGTGGCAGGGGGGTGGGGTTACCCACTCTGCAATCTGGGTGCTTCCTGGGACAGCAGGAAGCTGTTCCTGCCAGCTGAGTTCACACAGAAGTGGGAATGCTGGGCCTGGAGCTCTAGCAGGTATTGTCTGCCTGGCTACCTGTAGCAGTCATGGGTGGAGTCACCTGACCTGCCATTCAGGTGCTTCGTGGTACAACAGGAGGCTGTGCCCTCCAGCTGAATTCACACAGAACCAGTACTACTGGGCTAGGAGCTCTACATATGATGCCTGCCTGGCTATCAGTGACAGGGGCGGGTTCACTGCTGTGTGGGTGCTTCCTGGGACAGCAGGAGGCTGCAGCTGCTGGCTGAGTTGAGGCAGCTGTGGGACTCCTGGGCCAGAATCTGGTGCCAAGCCTTGTCCAATGAGGGGGTGTTGAGCAATCATACTGCTCCCAGGCATCACGACTATGGCCTCTATTGAACCTATGGCTCTGGTGCTGATCTGCTCCAGGGCCCAAGGCTTGTAGAGGTCCCCCTATACTCACGAGTTGCTCTCACAAAACAGTTGGATTGCTCTCTGCCTCACTCTAGAAGCATGGTGGGAGTATGGGAGTAGGGGGCAGGGTGATTATCTCATTCCCAGTGTTTCACAGGTCCCTGCAGACAGTGTGAATCCCCAGGGAAGATCTCAGTCATTTGCCCTTTCCCATGTTAGAGAGGTTCTCCTGGCTCCAAGCTGACCCAGATAGGCTGGTGCACAGCTTTGTTCCTCTCTGCTCTCTATGTCCCCCTTCTGCCTTGATGGATCCCAGCTTGGTTTCTCAGATGATCCACCTGCAGAGTCAGTGGTTACTTGCCCTTTTGTTTTCTCTCCATGAGAGTAGCACACATGAGCGCTTCTAGTCCATTATCTTTAAGTTTCTACATTGTTTAAGGATTACAAAACAATATGTACAATACAATCATACTTTTATATATGCATAGAAAAATATGGAAAGCACACATCAAAATGTTAATAAGAATGTCAGCAATTGGAGGAGTAGGGAGCTTTAGGCTCTCATTCTCTCACAATAACACTAAGTTAACAACAATAAACAGACTAGAACACCTTCTTGAGAACTTTGGAGACCAGACAAGAATATTATAGCACCCTGATGAACATAAAACCAATAACGAATTCCAGCAAAAAAGGACAGGAACATTTTGTACACCCATCCTTGTCATTTCCCGATCCAGCCTAGCATGGCACAACCAAGAGAAAACCTCCCACACCAAGGATTCTTCCTCAGGACAGAAACAAAAGGGTAGACCAAACATCCACAGCTCTGGTTAATCTGAGGGATGCCTGAAGAACTGCTATCTGTCTTGCCTGACTCAAATCACTGATGGGACAGGCAACTTTGGAAGCTGCTGAGAACAGACAGGATAACCATGATGTGTTAGAGGAGCAGTTCCTCAAGCAGACCCAAGATAAAGAAAGATACTACAGGCTTCTGAGAAAAAGCAGAGATATGCTTCTTAGGGAATTGTAGATGACAAAAAGTACACACAAACGCAGAGAAGATACATCCTCAGAAAGGGTTTGAAAGGTCCTAGACAGAGTCTGTATTAGGGTTGATCAGTCAAGGTCTTCTCCTACATGAAGCCAGTTCATAGAGACTTGGAGAAGTCATGTTTGTTTGTTTCAAATACCGAAGTCTTTTTTTTTATTACTACACTTTAAGTTTTAGGGTACATGTGTACAACATGTGGGTTAGTTACATATGTATACATGTGCCATGTTGGTGTGCTGCACCCATTAACTCATCATTTAACATTAGGTATATCTCCTAATGCTGTCCCTCCCCACTCCCCCCACCCCACAACAGGCCCCAGTGTGTGATGTTCCCCTTCCTGTGTCCATGTGTTCTCATCATTCAATTCCCACCTATGAGTTAGAACATACGGTGTTTGGTTTTTTGTCCTTGTGATAGTTTGCTGAGAATGATGGTATCCAGCTTCATCCATGTCCCTACAAAGGACATGAACTCATCACTTTTTATGGCTGCATAGTATTCCATGGTGTATATGTGCCACATTTTCTTAATCCAGTCTATCATTGTTGGACATTTGGGTTTTTTCCAAGTCTTTGCTATTGTGAATAGTGCCACAATAAATATACGTGTTCATATGTCTTTATAGTAGCATGATTTATAATCCTTTGGGTATATACCCAGTAATGGGATGGCTGGGTCAAATGGTATTTCTAGTTCTAGATCCCTGATGAATCGCCACACTGACTTCCACAATGGTTGAACTAGTTTACAGCCTCACCAACAGTGTAAAAGCGTTCCTCTTTCTGCACATCCTCTCCAGCACCTGTGGTTTCCTGACTTTTTAATGATTGCCATTCTAACTGGTTTGAGATGGTATCTCATTGTGGTTTTGATTTGCATTTCTCTGATGGCCAGTGATGATGAGCATTTTTTCATGTGTCTGTTGGCTGCATAAATGTCTTCTTTTGAGAAGTGTCTGTTCATATCCTTTGCCCACTTTTTGATGGGGCTGTTTGCTTTTTTCTTGTAGATTTGTTTGAGTTCATTGTAGATTCTGGATATTAGCCCTTTGTCAGATGGGTAGATTGAAAAAATTTTCTCCCATTCTGTAGGTTGCCTGTTCACTCTGATGGTGGTTTCTTTTGCTGTGCAGAAGCTCTTTAGTTTAATTAGATCCCATTTGTCAATTTTGGCTTTTGTTGCCATTGCTTTTGGTGTTTTAGACATGAAGTCCTTGCCCATGCCTATGTCCTGAATGGTATTGCCTAGGTTTTCTTCTAGGGTTTTTATGGTTTTAGGTCTAACATTTAAGTCTTTAATCCATCTTGAATTAATTTTTGTATAAGGTGTAAGGAAGGGATCCAGTTTCAGCTTCCTACATATGGCTACTCAGTTTCCCCAGCACTATTTATTAAATAGGGAATCCTTTCCGCATTTCTTGTTTTTGTCAGGTTTGTCAAAGATCAGATAGTTGTAGATATGCGGCATTATTTCTGAGGGCTCTGTTCTGTTCCATTGGTCTATGTCTCTGTTTTGGTACCAGTACCATGCTGTTTTGTTTACTGTAGCCTTGTAGTATAGTTTGAAGTCAGGTAGTGTGATGCCTCCAGCTTTGTTCTTTTGGCTTAGGATTGACTTGGCAATGCGGGCTCTTTTTTGGTACCATATGAACTTTAAAGTAGTTTTTTCCAATTCTGTGAAGAAACTCCTTGGTAGCTTGATGGGGATGGCATTGAATCTATAAATTACCTTGGGCAGTATGGCCATTTTCACGATATTGATTCTTCCTACTCATGAGCATGGAATGTTCTTCCATTTGTTTGTATCCTCTTTTATTTCATTGAGCAGTGGTTTGCAGTTCTCCTTGAAGAGGTCCTTCACATCCCTTGTTAGTTGGATTCCTGGGTATTTTATTCTCTTTGAAGCAATTGTGAATGGGAGTTTGCTCATGATTTAGCTTTCTGTTTGTCTGTTATTGGTGTATAAGAATGCTTGTGATTTTTGCACATTGATTTTGTATCCTGAGATTTTGCTGAAGTTGCCTATCAGCTTAAGGAGATTTTGGGCTAAGATGATGGGGTTTTCTAAATATGCAATCATGTCATCTGCAAACAGGGACAATTTGACTTCCTCTTTTCCTAATTGAATACCCTTTCTTTCCTTCTCCTGCCTGATTGCCCTGGCCAGCACTTCCAACACTATGTTGAATAGGAGTGGTGAGAGAGGGCACCCCTGTCTTGCACCAGTTTTCAAAGGGTATGCTTCCAGTTTTTGTCCATTCGGTATGACATTGGCTGTGGGTTTGTCATAGATAGCTCTTATTATTTTGAGATATGTCCCATCAATACCTAATTTATTGAGTGTTTTTAGCATGAAGTGTTGTTGAATTTTGTCAAAGGCCTTTTCTGCATCTATTGAGATAATCATATGCTTTTTGTCGTTGGTTCTGTGTATATGCTGGGTTACGTTTATTGATTTGTGTATGTTGAACCAGCCTTGCATCCCAGGGATGAAGCCCACTTGATCATGGTGGATAAGCTTTTTGATGTGCTGCTGGATTTGGTTTGCCAGTATTTTATTGAGGATTTTTGCATCAATGTTCATCAGGGATATTGATCTAAAATTCTTTTTTGTTGTGTCTCTGCCAGGCTTTGGTATCAGGATGATGCTGGCCTCATAAAATGAGTTAGGGAAGATTCCCTCTTTTTCTATTGATTGGAATAGTTTCAGAAGGAATGGTATAAGCTCCTCCTTGTACCTCTGGTAGAATTCGGCTGTGAATCCATCTGGTCCTGGACTTTTCTTGTTGGTAAGCTATTAATTATTGCCTCAATTTCAGAGCCTGTTACTGGTCTATTCAGAGATTCAAATTCTTCCTGGTTTAGTCTTAGGAAGGTGTATTTGTCCAGGAATTTGTCCATTTCCTCTAGATTTTCTAGTTTATTTGCATAGAGGTGTTTACAGTATTCTCTGATGGTAGTTTGTATTTCTGTGGGATCTGTGGTGATATCCCCTTTATCATTTTTTATTGTGTCTATTTGATTCTTCTCCCTTTTCTTCTTTATTAGTCTTGCTAGCAGTCTATCGATATTGTTGATCTTTTCAAAAAACCATCTCCTGGATTCACCGATTTTTTGAAGGGTTTTTTGTGTCTCTATTTCCTTCAGTTCTGCTCTGATCTTAGTTATTTCTTGCCTTCTGCTAGCTTTTGAATGTGTTTGCTCTTGCTTCTCTAGTTCTTTTAATTGTGCTGTTAGGGTGTCAATTTTAGGTCTTTTCTGCTTTCTCTTGTGGGCATTTAGTGCTATAAATTTCCCTCTACACACTGCTTTGAATGTGTCCCAGAGATTCTGGTATATTGTGTCTTTATTCTCATTGGTTTCAAAGAACATCTTTATTTCTGCCTTTGTTTCGTTATGTACCCAGTAGTCATTCAGGAGCAGGTTGTTCAGTTTCCATGTAGTTGAGCAGTTTTGAGTGAGTCAAATACCCAAGTCTTAATCCCTTTTCCCCCATTCCCTACCAAAGATCACAAGGCATACAAAAAGAAACATGAGAAATATGGAATATGGCCCAATCCAAGGAATAAAATGAAAGTCCAGAAACCAACTCTAAAGAACCATAGATCCATGAGCTGTCTGACAAAGAATGTAAAATAACTGTCATCAGATACTCAATGAGCCAAAAGAGAACACAGATTGACAACTTAATAAAATCAGTAAAATGATGCATAAACAAAATGAGAATATCAAATTTTGAAAAGTATTTAAAAATACCAAATGGGAGTTTCAGATTTGCAAGATTAGAAAGTTCTGGAGATCTGTTTGACAACAATGTGAATGTGTTTATTAGTACTAAACCATACACTTAAAAATGGTAAAGATGGTAAATTTTATGTTGTGTGTTTTTGAATAAAAAGTGAATATAAATTTTTAAATATTGATAAGATTTCTCTCTGGATCATGGAATTAAATGTATATTTTATTTTTACTTTACAATTTTTTATATTGTCTGAATTCATTTCTATTAATATGTATTATTTTAATACAAAAAATAAAGCTATGTTTATTTTGAGAAAGAGTTTAATACAGAAAAAATAGAAATGAAAAATGGAAAAATAAAAGCAAGGCTTCAGGGCAAAGATGCTGATTGATTTGATGGATTCATTAGGCTGGATGTTTAAGCTGAATTGATGGGCTCTGGCCACCCGATTCTCATGCTGTAAATAAAGATTCCTCTCGAAGAAGGGAATACATTATGAGTGAGGCAGCCACTCCAATTTTTTAATATTATGCAGTTTCAGCAAGTTTATCAACACCTGAGAGCAACCCGTTGGTTCCCAGGTTTAGACCAGAAATTCTAATTATAGCTACACATTAGAAACATTTGCAACCTTAAAAAAAAATCCTTACCCTGCCAAGATTATGATTTAACTAATTGGGGGTAGAACCCAGGCATATTATATTTTAACCATCCCACGTGATTCTAATATGTAACCAGGGTTGAGAAATAATGATCTAGCCTGGGCACCTTGGCTCATGCCTGTAATCCCAGCACTTTGGGAGGCCAAGGTGGGAGGATTGCTTGAATCCAGGAGTTCAAGACCAGCCTGGGAAATATAGTGAGACACTGTCTCTACCAAAAAAATTACAGAATTAGCTGGGCATGGTGGTGCATGCCTGTGGTCCCAGCTACTTGGGAAGTGGAGGCAGGAGAATTGCTTGAGCCCAGAAGTTTGAGGCTGCAGTGAGCCATGATTGAATCACTGCACTCCAGCCTAGGCAACAGCATGAGACCTTGTCTCTTTTAAAAAAAAAATTACCCTACCAAGGTATTAAAAAAAAAAATCTAAGCCCAGAATGAGAATTCTTGCTCTGGAATTAGCTACTATATGCCCTAGGACTGAGGTTCTCAAACATGGAGAACATGTTAGAAATGCAGATTCCTTGGCTGTAACCCAGACATTCTGATTTAGGAGGATAGGGTCCAGGAATCTGAATTTTTTTTTACTTTTATTTTAGGTTGGGGGTACATGTCCAGGTTTGTTACACAGGTAAACTCCTATCACAGGACTTTATTGTACAGATTATGTTGTCACACAGGTACTAAGCATAGTACCCAATAGTTATTTTTTCTGCTCATCTCCCTCCTCCTACCCTCCACCCTCAAGCAGGCCCCAGTGTCTGTTGTTCCCCTTTTTGTGTTTGTTTGTAGGGTCTCATCATCTAGCTCCCACTTATAAGTAAGAACATATTGTATTTGGTTTTCTGTCTCTGCGTTTGTTTGGTAAGGATAACGGCCTCCAGCACCATCCATGTTCCAGCAAAAGACATAATCTCATTCTCTTTTACAGCCACATAGTATTCCATGGTATAAATGTACCACATTTTCTTTATATAATCTGTCATTGATAGGCCTTTATTTTTAGGTAGAGGAATCTGAATTTTTAACAATCACATCCCAGGTAATCCTGGTAAACATAACACAATAGCTACTGGGCTAGAAAAAGGCCTTCTAAGAAAGGACTGTACAGCTCACAACATACTTACAGTAAACAGTTTAGTATGCCTGGAATTAGTGCAGTCCCTAAAAAAAGAGACCATCCGAGGTATTTGTACCAAGACACTTAATACTGAAAAATATTTAGATTTCAAGAAACTACTCCAGCAGAGGCAATAACAACACTGCCCACAGAGTGCCATAGGATGGATGTTTTTTTATTTTATTATGCAAGCAAATAACTTAAGGATACTAGAGCAAGCTGGCCCCAGAATACCACAATGAGTGGAAGAGTTGCTACTAACCAGAACACTGCCTTCTAGTATAAAGAAAATGCCTTGCTTGTTCCAGCTGCTACTCAAATAGAGTGGTTTCCCCTTTTAACAACTCTTCTCTGTTACCTCCAAAAGGCTAACAAGCTAAGAAAGAAAGCAATAGTCCTATGACCTAATGAAAAATTTGAAATATGCTAAGAATTGGATGAGGAGTAGGTTAGAAACTCATTTCTTAGGAAATTCTTCTTTTAGAATCTTTCAGTGCTGAGTCTTTTCTGGAAAAACAGCTTTAAAAGAAAATTATGGTGTATTGGCTTCCCAGTGTACTCCATTGACTCAAGCTCCTGTTAGTTTCCATCAAGAACACTCAGAGGAGAAGAAGGCCAAGTAGGAATAGCTCCGGTCTGCAGCTCCCAGTGTGATCAACGCAGAAGACAGGTGATTTCTGCATTTCCAACTGAGGTACCGGGTTCACCTCACTGAGACCAGTTGGACAGTGGGTGCAGCCATTGGAGGGCGAGCTGAAGCAATGCAGGACATCACCTCACCCAGGAAGCACAATAGGTCAGGGGATTCCCCTTTCCTAGCCAAGAGAAGCTGTACCTTCACCGAAGACAGTACCTGGAAAAATGGGATGCTCCCACCCAAATACTACACTTTTCCAACAGTCTTAGCAAACAGCACACCAGGAGATTATATCCCATGCATGGATTGGTGGGTCCCATGCCCACAGAGCCTTGCTCACTGCTAGTGCAGTGGTCTGAGATCAACCTGCCAGGCAGCAGCCTGGCAGGGGGAGAGGCATCTGCCATTGCTGAGGCTTGAAGAGGTAAACAAAGCAGCCACGAAGCTCAAACTGGGTGGAGCCCACCACAGCTCAGCAAGGCCTCTGCCTCTGTAGACTCCACCTCCAGGGGCAGGGCATAGCTGAAAAAAAGGCAGCAGAAACTTCTACTGGGAGACACCTCCCAGTAGGGGCTGACTGACGCCTCATATAGGCGGGTGCCCCTCTGGGACAAAGCTTCCAGAGGAAGGATAAGGCAGAAATATTTGCTGTTCTGCAGCCTCCGCTGGTGATACTCAGGCAAACAGGGTCTGGAGTGGACCTCTAGCAAACTCCAACAGACCTGCGGCTGAGGGACCTGACTGTAAGAAGGAAAACTAACAAACAGAAAGGAATAGCATCAACATCAACAAAAAGGACATCCACACAAAAACCCCATCTGTAGGTCACCAACATCAAAGACCAAAGGTAGATAAAACCACAAAGATGGGGAGAAACCGAGCAGAAAAGCTGAAAATTCTAAAAACCAAAGCACCTCTTCTCCTCCAAAGGATCATAGCTCCTTGCCAGCAGCAAAACAAAGCTGGGCAGAGAATGACTTTGACGAGCTGACAGAAATAGGCTTCAGAAGGTCAGTAATAACAAATTTCTCCAAGCTAAAGAAGGATGTTTGAACCCATCGCAAGGAAGCTAAAAACCTTGAAAAAAGATTAGATGAATGGCTAACTAGAATAAACAGTGTAGAGAAGACCTTAAATGACCTGAAGGAGCTGGAGCTGAAAACCATGGTACAAGAACTACATGACACATGCACAAGCTTCGATGGCCAATTCAATCAAGTGGAAGAGAGGGTATCAGTGATTGAAGATCAAATTAATGAAATAAAGCAAGAAGACAAGGTTAGAGAAAAAAGAGTAAAAAGAAACCAACAAACCCTCCAAGAAATATGGGACTATGTGAAGAGACCAAATCTATGTTTGATTGGTGTACCTGAAAGTAATGGGAAGAATGGAACCAAGTTGAAAAACACTCTTCAGGATATTATCCAGCAGAACTTCCCCAACCTAGCAAGACAGGCCAACATTCAAATTTAGGAAATACAGAGAACACCGCAAACATACTCCTCGAGAAGAGCACCCCTAAGACCCATAATTTTCAGATTCTCCAAGGTTGAAATGAAGGAAAAAATGTTAAGGGCAGCCAGAGAGAAAGGTCGGGCTACCCACAAAGAGAAGCCCATCAGACTAACACCGGATCTCTTGGCAGAAACTCTACAAGCCAGAAAAAGAGTGGGGGCCAATATTCAACATTCTTAAAGAAAAGAATTTTCAACCCAGAATTTCATATCCAGCCAAACTAAGCTTCATAAGTGGAGGAGAAATAAAATCCTTTACAGACAAGCAAATGCTGAGAGATTTTGTCACCACCAGGCCTGCCTTACAAGAGCTCCTGAAGGAAGCACTAAACATGGAAAGGAACAACCAGTACCAGCCACTGCAAAAACATGCCAAATTGTAAAGCCCATCGATGCTAGGAAGAAACTGCATCAACTAACAGGCAAAATAACCAACTAACATCATAATGACAGGATCAAGTTCACACATAACAATATTAATCTTAAATATAAAAGGCTAAATGCCCCAATTAAAAGACAGACTGGCAAATTGGATAAAGAGTCAAGACCCATCTGTGTGCTGTATTCAGGAGACCCATCTCATGTGGAGAGACACACATAGGCTCAAAATAAAGGGATGGAGGAAGATCTACCAAGCAAATGGAGAGCAAAAAAGAAAGAGCAGTTGCAATCCTAGTCTCTGATAAAACAGACTTCAAACCAACAAAGATCAAAAGAGATAAAGAAGGCCATCACATAATGGTAAAGGGATCACTTCAACAAGAAGAGCTAACTATCCTAAATATATATGCATCCAATTCAGGAGCACCGAGATTCATAAACCAAGTCCTTAGAGACTTACAAAGAAACTTAGACTCCCAAACAATAATAATGGGAGACTTTAACACCCCACTGTCAATATTAGACACATCAACAAGACAGAAGGTTAGCAAGGATATTCAGGACTTGAACTCAGCTCTTCATCAAGCAGACCTAATAGACATCTACAGAATTCCCCACCCCAAATCAACAGAATATGCATTCTTCTAAGCACCACATCACACTTATTCTAAAATTGACCACATAATTGGAAGTAAATCACTCCTCAGCAAATATAAAAGAATAGAAATCACAACAGATTGTCTCTCAGACCACAGTGCAATCAAACTAGAACTCAGGATTAAGAAACTCACTCAAAACTGCACAACTACATGGAAACTGAACAACCTGCTTCTGAATGACTACTGGGTAAATACGAAATGAAGGCGGAAATAAAGATGTTCTTTGAAACCAATGAGAACAAAGACACAACCTACCAGAATTGCAGGGACACATTTAAAGCAGTGTGTAGAGGGAAATTTATAGCACTAAATGCCCATAAGAGAAAGCAGAAAAGATCTAAAATCAACACCTAACAACACAATTAAAAGAACTAGAGAAGCAAGAGCAAACAAATTGAAAAGCTAGCAGAAGGCAAGAAATAACTAAGATCAGAGCAGAACTGAAACCCACAGAGACCAAAAAAACCCTTCAAAAAATCAATGAATCCAGGAGATGGTTTTTTGAAAAGATCAACAAAATTGATAGACCACTAGCTAGACTACTAAAGAAGAAAAGAGAGAAGAATCAAATAGACACAATAAAAAATGATAAAGGGGATATCACCACCAACCCCACAGAAATACAAACTACCATCAGAGAATACTATAAACACCTCTATGCAAATAAACTAGAAAATCTAGAAGAAATGGATAAATTCCAGGACACATACACCCTCCCAAGACTAAAACAAGAAGAAGTTGAATCTCTGAATAGACCAATAACAGGCTCTGAAATTGAGACAATAATTAATAGCCTACCAACCAAAAAAAGTCCAGACCAGATGGATTCACAGCCGAATTCTATCAGAGGTACAAAGAGGAGCTGGTACCGTTCCTTCTGAAACTATTCCAATCAATAGAAAAAGAGGGAATCTTCCCTAACTCATTTTATGAGGCCAGCATCATCCTGATACAAAAGCCTGGCAGAGACACACACAAAAAAGAGAATTTTAGACCAATATACCTGATGAATATTGATGCAAAAATCCTCAATAAAATACTGGCAAACCGAATCCAGCAGCACATCAAGAAGTTTATCCACCACGATCAGGCTGGCTCCAACCCTGGGATGCAAGGCTGGTTCAACATACACAAATCAATAAACATAATCCATCACATAAACTGAACCAATGACGAAAACCATATGATTATCTCAATAGAGGCAGAAAAGACCTTAGACAAAATTCAACAACACTTCATGCTAAAAACTCTTAATAAACTAGGTATTGATGGAACATATCTCAAAATAAAAAGAGCCATTTGTGAGAAACCCACAGCCAATGTCATACCGAATGGGCAAAAACTGGAAGCATTCCCTCTGAAAACCGGCACTAAACAGGGATGCCCTCTCCCACCACTCCTATTCAAAATACTGTTGGAAGTTCTGGCCAGGGCAATCAGGCAGGAGAAGGAAAGAAAGGGTATTCAATTAGGAAAAGAGGAAGTCAAATTGTCCCTGTTTGCAGATGACATGATTGTATATTTAGAAAACCCCATTGTTTCAGCCCAAAGTCTCCTTAAGCTGATAAGCAACTTCAGAAAAGTCTCAGGATACAAAATCAATGTGCAAAAAGCACAAGCATTTCTATACACCAATAACAGACAAACAGAGAGCCAAATCATGAGTGAACTCCCATTCACAATTGCTACAAAGAGAATAAAATACCTAGGAATACAATTTACAAGGGATGTGAAGGACCTCTTCAAGAAGAATTACAAACCACTGCTCAATGAAATAAAAGAGGACATAAACAAATGGAAGAACATTCCATGCTCATGGATAGGAAGAATGAATATCGTGAAAATGGCCATACTGCCCAAATTAATTTATAGATTCAATGCCATCCCATCAAGCTACCAATGACTTTCTTCACAAAATTGGAAAAAACTACTTTAAAGTTCATATGGAACCAAAAAAGAGTCCAGATTGCCAAGACAATCCTAAGCAAAAAGAACAAAGCTGGAGGCATCATGCTACCTGGCTTCAAACAATATTACAAGGCTACAGTAACCAAAACAGCATGGTACTGGTACCAAAACAGATATATAGGCCAAGGGAACAGAACAGAGGCCTCAGAAATAACACCACACATCTACAACCATCTGATCTTTGACAAACCTGACAAAAACAAGAAATAGGGAAAGGATTCCCTATTTAATAAATGGTGTAGGGAAAACTGGCTAGCCATATGTAGAAAGCTGAAACTGGATCCCTTCCTTAAACCTGATACAAAAATTAACTCAAGATGGATTAAACACTTAAATGTTAGACCTAAAACCATAAAAACTCTAGAAGAAAACCTAGGCAAAACCATTCAGGAGTTAGGCACGGGCAAGGACTTCACGACTAAAACACCAAAAGCGATGGCAACAAAAGCCAAAATTGACAAATGGGATCTGATTAAATGAAAGAGCTTCTGCACAGCAAAAGAAACTATCATCAGAGTGAACAGGCAACCTACAGAATGGGAGAAAATTTTTGCAATCTACCCATCTGACAAAGGGCTAATATCCAGAAGAACTTAAACAAATTTACAAGAAAAAAACAAACAACCCCATCAAAAAGTGGGCAAAGGATATGAACAGACACTTCTCAAAAGAAGACATTTATGCAGCCATCAGACACATGAAAAAATGCTCATCATCACTGGCCATCAGAGAAATGCAAATCAAAACCACAATAAGATACCATCTCACACCAGTTAGAATGGTGATCATTAAAAAGTCAGGAAACTACAGATGCTGGAAAGGATGTGGAGAAACAGGAGCGCTTGTACACTGTTGGTGTGAGTGTAAACTAGAGTTCAACCATTGTGGAAGACAGTGTGGTGATTCCTCAAGGATCTAGAACTAGAAATACCATTTGACCCAGCCATCCCATTACTGGGTATATACCCGAAGGATTATAAATCATTCTACTATAAAGACACATGCACATGTATGTTTATTGTGACACTATTCACAATAGCAAAGACTTGGAACCAACCCAAATGGCCATCAATGATAGACTGGATTAAGAAAATGTGGCACATATACACCATGGAATACTATGCAGCCATAAAAAAGGATGAGTTCATGTCCTTTGCAGGGACATGGATGCAGCTGGAAACCATCATTCTGAGCAAACTATCACAAGCACAGAAAACCAAACACCGTATGTTCTCACTCATAGGTGGGAATTGAACAATAAGAACACTTGGACACAGGATGGGGAACATCACATACTGGGGCCTGTGTTGGGGTGGGGGACTGGGGTAGGATTAGCATTAGGAGAAATATCTAATATAAATGATGAGTTGATGGGTGCAGTAAATGAACATGGCACATGTATACTTATGTAACAAACCTGCACTTTGTGCACATGTACCCTAGAACTTAAAGTATAATAAATAAATAAATAATAAAAATAAATTGCTGATTCATTAACAACCAAAAAAAGAAAAGTCAGAGGAAAAAATGAGGAAGATATGGTGAAAGAAGCAGGAAATCTCGAGAGTGTCTAGAAAATCAAAAAGATTTCATATTGATGGAGGCAACTAGCCATACATATTCACATTTTAGGTGGTAAATAAGTGGAATGGTGGTCCACAATGGAGAGGTATAGTTCCCTTTCCTTCCTCCAACCTCAGGCACAAACATATCACAAAGCTAAAGCTTTCTGATTCCTTTGACTGTCTAAAATAAAAATTAAAAGAAATCATCAGGATAACAACATGAGCTGTGCTGGACCTTTTCCCGGTCCCTTCTTTGCTTTTGGGAGGTCATGTTCAGTCCATCTGAGGGACAGTGAGGGAATGTTTCCTTGAGGTTAGATGTCCAGCATGTGAGTCTCTAATATTTTCTTTTTCTTTTTTTTTTCTACTGAGACAAAGTCTCACTCTGTCACCCAGGCTGGAGTGCAGCAGCTCAGTCACAGCTCACTGTAGCCTCAAACTCCTGAGCTCAAGTGATCCTCCCACCTCAGCCTCAAGTAGTGGGAATTATAGGCTCACACCACTTTGACCACTAACAGGTGAGTCTCTAACATTTTTAGCTCAAATTCCAACTCTGCCATTTCCCAATGGGTGACCTTGGGAAACTTGCTAATCCTCTGTAAATCTCAGGTCTCTTATCTATAAAATGGGACTATGGACAGATCACAGCAGTTTTAATGTGAGGATTCAATAAGATCATACATGTTAAACTGCTATCGTGGTGCCTACATCAAAACAGTCACAGGATGCTTAGGGTGTCACGTCACCAGCTGGAAACCTCTGTGGCCCACAGTGCCTCTGCTTGTTCTGTTTGTTTGTTTGTTTGTTTGTTTGTTTGTTTTACTTTAAGTTCTGGGATACATGTGCAGAAAGTGCAGGTTCGTTACATAGGTATACATGTGCCATGGTGGTTTGCTGCACCCATCAACCCATCATCTACATTAGGTATTTCTCCAAATGCTATCCTTCCCTCAACCCCCCACCCCCTGACAGCCCCCAGTGTGTGATGTTCCCTCCCTTTGTCCACATGTTCTCATTGTTCAACTCCCACTTATGAATGAGAACATGTGGTGTTTGGTTTTCTGTTCTTGTATTAGTTTGCTGAGAATGATGGTTTCCAGCTTCATCCATATCCCTGCAAAGGACATGAACTCATCCTTTTTTACGGCTGCATAGTATTTCGTGGTGTATATGTGCCACATTTTCTTTATCTAATCTATCATTGATGGCCATTTGGGTTGGTTCCAAGTCTTTGCTATTGTGAACAGTGCCACAATAAACATACGTGTGCATGTGTCTTTATAGTAGAATGATTTATAATCCTTCGGGTATATACCCAGTAATGGGATTGCTGGGTCAAATGGTATTTGTTTGTTGTTGTTGTTGTTGTTGTTGTTTTCTTTTGAGATGGAGTTTCACTCTTGTTGCCCAGGCTGAAGTTCAGTGCCACAATCTCGGCTCACCACAACCTCCACCTCCTGGGTTTAAGCAATTGTCCTGCCTCAGCCTCCCAAGTAGCTGGGATTACAGGCATGTGCCACCACGCCCGGCTAATTTTGTATTTTTAATAGAGACAGGGTTTCTCCATATTGGTCAGGTTGGTCTCGAACTCCCAACCTCAAGTGATCCGCCTGCCTTGGCCTCCCAAAGTGCAGGGATTACAGGCATAAGCCACCATGCCTAGCCTTCAAATGGTATTTCTAGTTCTAGATCCTTGAGGAATTGCCACACTGTCTTCCACAATGGTTGAACTAATTCACACTCATACCAACAGTGTAAAAGTGTTTCTATTTCTCCACATCCTCTCCAGCATCTGTTGTTTCCTGACTTTTTAATGATCGCCATTCTGACTGACATGAGATGGTATCTCATTTTGGTTTTGATTTGCATTCCTCTAACGACCAGTAATGATGAGCATTTTTTCATGTTTGTTGGCTGCATAAATGCCTTATTTTGAGAATTGTCTGTTCATATCCTTCAACCACTTTTTGATGGGGTTGTTTTTTTCTTGTAAATTTGTTTAAGTTATTTGCAGATTCTGAATATTAGCCCTTTGTCAGACGGATAGATTGCAAAAATTGTCTCCCATTCTGTAGGTTGCCTGTTCACTCTGATGATCGTTTCTTTTGCTGTGCAGAAGCTCTTTCGTTTAATTAGATCCCATTTGTCAGTTTTGGCTTTTGTTGTCATTGCTTTTGGTGTTTTGGTCATGAAGTCTTTGCCCATGCCTATGTTCTAAATGGTATTGTCTAGGTTTTCTTCCAAGGTTTTTATGGTTTTAGGTCTTACATTTAAGTCTTTAATCCATCTTGAGTTAATTTTTGTGTAAGGTTTAAGGAAGGGATCCAGTTTCAGCTTTCTACATGTGGCTAGACAGTTTTCCCAGCACCATTTATTAAATAGGAAATCCTTTCCCCATTGCTCATTTTTGTCAGGTTTGTCAAAGATCAGATGGTTGTAGATGTGTGGTGTTATTTCTGAGGCCTCTGTTCTGTTCCCTTGGTCTATATATCTGTTTTGGTACAAATACCATGCTGTTTTGGTTACTGTAGCCTTGTAGTGTAGTTTGAAGTCAGGTAGCATGATGCTTTTGATCGTGTCCACTGGGCTCATTTTGCCCATTCTGCCTGGCAGGCTGCACTCAGCTCCTGCTACCAGCCTGGATCTCACACCTGCCAAGGGCGAGCCAGGCACGGAGTGGCAAGGGGTGTGCGAGGGAGCAAGTGCAGGTTCTGGTCACTGCACACAGCCAGGTGCACCTGCTGCAGCGGGGTGGACAGCTCCAGACTCCAGCTCAGGTGCCAGCTGTGTGTAAGGCTGTGGCTAGACTAGCTGTACCACAAGTGGCTTCCACTGCGGGCACTGGGGAATGCTCTGGCACCCAAGAGCTCGGAGATGCCAGGAACTGCAGAGCCCCAAATAGGGTGTTACAGTGTGTCAGAGCCCAGTCTCAGGGAGCCCTAAGGTCTGGACTCCTAGAATGGCCGCAGCTCTTTTCTCCTTCTTGCCACCTGCAGCATTATCATTGGCCAGAGAATGATATTTTCTATAAAGATTTGCCTCAGGAGGTGGGATCTGTACCCACCAGGGTCCCAGCAAATGTCACACTCAAAAGGAGTGATGGAAGAGAAATCAATGAAGGGTGTCTTTACCAGGGTGCGGGCAGGGTTAAGAGTAACCAAAGAAAACAAGTAAAGCACCTTCAGGCTTGTAGCAGAAATCATTACCACCCGGAGGCCTGAAGGGGCCAAAGGAAAAAGTGTCCCCACCTCTAAGAAAGGGTCGCCAGCAAGAGCTGTGGCCTAACAGAAATTCAGAGACTCATGGCTGGGCACAGAGGAGCCGGGGGCGAGGGGGAATGAATCAGTTGACCTTCCTCTCCTACCACACCCCAGTCTCCTGTTGATGCATTCTATTGGTCAAAATGGTCAAAACTCCTCCAGAAGCCAGGGAAAGGGAGTGGCTTTCCAGAACAGAGTTCAGGCAGGGAAGTGTGGAGTACGAGACAAATGGAGGGTCTGGCAGAGGTGCAGGCATTCTCCTTGACAGAAGACAGGCACCCTTCTTCACTAAAATAAGATGAGTGGAAAATGTCTGAGTAGAGACAGAGACATTCGAGGGTGGTAGGATAGCAAGCTGAGTGAGTTCAAACATGAGGAAGGGATGGAGGGGAACATCACAGAAGTTAAAGAGTTTGTATCAGCTACGACAGCATCCCCAAACTGCACCTAGTGTTGAAATGCCACAGCAAACTCAAGGGGTGTTCAAGGAAAGCACAGTGACACTGGGTATCTTTCAGACACCACATGAATTACAAGCTTAATATAGTTGACAGTTTCAATGTCAGATCATGCTATTTCCTTTCAATGGCATTATATCTTTGCAAGGCTGAGTTTTCTACAATTGTTGAGAAAGCAAGTGCCATGGGAAAATCAATGAGAACAAGAAATGAGAGCGGGGCATCCAATCATATTCCAAGGTCTGAGAATTCGTGTGTTGCCCAACAGGCACACACAACCCATTGTGTTATTTCAGAATAAAATTAAAAATAGTAAATTTTTCCAATTGATATGTAGTATTTTTTCAAATGGCTACTAAGTTGTTCAGGTATGAATACATATTAAATTGTTTAGACCTAACTATTTCATGAAAGGAGTTGCTAGGTTTTTGTTTTTTTGGCCTATGGGTCCCTTGAAAAATTTACTGAGATGCTAATGATACTGTGAAATCAGCAAGTTTGGAAACCTCAGAACTAAGGTGTTTTCAACTACACTAGGGGGAAAAAAAGCTCTACTCTTTTCAACAAATGGTGCTAGGAGAATTGGATATCCATATGCAAAAGAATGAAGCTAAGCCTGCACTTATACTATATGCAAAACTTAACTCAAAATGGATCGAAGATTTAAACGTGATAGCTGAAACTATAAAACCCTTGGAAAAAAATCACTGGGAGAAAGCATCATGACATTGGAATTGGAAATAATTTCTTGGCTACAACACCAAATACACAGGCAACACAAAGAAAAAATATATAGGATTACATTAAAATAAAAATTTGTGCATCAGAAGACACTAACAACAGACTAAAAAGGCAACCCAAAAGAGGGAAAATATATTTGCAAATAATATATCTTTTAAGGAGTTAATATCTAGAATACTTAAAGAACTCCCACAACTCAACAACAACAAAGAACCTAACGATCCAATTCAAAATGGGTAAAGGACTTGGATATTTCTCCAAAGATATGCAAATAGCCCTTAAGCACATGAATAGAGTTCAACATCACTAGGCATTAGGGAAATGCAAATCAAAACCACATGTGATGGCACCTTCAATCTTACTACTTCCATGTTAGTGGGCTATTATCCAAAAACAGAAAGTTAGAATTGTTGGAGAGGATATGGAGAAATTTGCTCATTGCTGGTGAGAAAGTGAAATGATGCAGCCACTATGGAAGATAATATAGTGGTTATTCAAAAAACTAAACAAATCCCAGCACTTTGGGAGTCCAAGGCAGGCAGATCACGAGGTCAGAAGTTCGAGACCAGCCTGACCAACACGGTGAAACCCTGTCTCTACTAAAAATACAAAAATTAGCCAGGCATGGTGGTGGGTGCCTATAATCCCAGCTACTCAGGAGGCTGAGGAAGGGGAATCACTTGAACCCGGGAGGCAGAGGTTGCAGTGAGCCAAGATCGTGCCACTGCACTCCAGCCTGGGTGACAGAGTGAGACTCCACTTCAAAAAAACAAAAAAAATTTAAACATAGGGTTACCATATGATCCACTAATTACAATTCTAGGTATATATGCAAAAGGGTTGAAAACAGGGACTCAAAGAGATATCTGTACACCAGTGTTCATAGCAATATTATTCACAGTAGCCAGAAGATGGAGGCAACCCAAGTGTCCATTGACAAGTAAATGGATAACAAAATGTTATATAGGAATTGGCAATAATTTCAATAATATAGTTATATATATATATAATATATATACACACACACACACACACACACATACACAATGGAATATTATTCAGCCTTAAAAAGAGATAAAATCTGATGCATGCTACAACATGGATAAACCTTTAAAACATTATGCTAAGTAAAATAAGTCAGACACAAAAGAACAAATGTTGCATGATTACACTTATATGAGACACCTAGAACAGTCAAATTCATAGAGACAGAAAGTAGAATGATGGTTACTAGGAGCCGAGGGGAGGGAGGAATGTAGAGTTATTAATTAATGAATAGGATTCCATTTGAGATGATGGAAATGTTCTGGGGATGGATAGTGGTGATGATTGCACAATGTGAATGTACTTAATGCCACTCACTTGTACACTTAAGATGGGTTAAAATGGTAAATTTAATACAAAATATATTTTACCACAATCTAAAAAAATTTTAAAAAGATCATAGCATATGCCATTTGGCAACTATCACAGTAATAATTGATTCAAACAAGAATCATCAATAGATGCTAATACTCATGGATAAAAGCTTAATGAAGAACAGAAAGTACAGTATCAAAGTGTCTCCCTACAGGATAATAACTTATAAAAGACAAAATAGTGACTTTACAGTGGACCAACCAGGCAGACACTCTCTCAACTAAGTGATCAAAGTTAGCCTCACTAATAATGGAAGTATATCTGTTCCTCCTGATATGCTGCACTGAGAAGAACACAACAGAACTCCACATCACTGGTACTTCTGCCAAAAAGCATAATCTGAATCTCATTATGAGGAAATAATCAACAACTTATGAATCACAATAAGAAGTAAAAAGAAAACCTTTACTCAACTGGCTTACTACAGCACGGGTAATTTCTTCTTTTGCTGTGAGATAGGATGACTCTAGGTTTATCTGATTTAGCATTTCATCATTTGTTTTTGTTTCTGTTCATTTTTCGCTCTGCCATCCTTTGCTTTTCAGGTTAGCTCCCATGATTGCAAGATGGTGGCCATGGTTCTGACGTTATGCCCAGACATAACAATGGGCATGGGAGACAATAAGATATTTTTCATATTTATCACTTTTAATCAGTGAAGAAAACTTTTCCTAAAAGCCCGTAATATAGGTACTAATGTGGTTTGGCTGTGTCCCTACTGAAATCTCATCTCACATGTTGTGGGAGGGACCCAGTGGGAGCAAGTCTTTCCTGTGCTGTTCTCATGATAGTAAATACCTCTCATGAGATGTGATGGTTTTATAAAGGGGAGTTTTCGTGTCCAAGCTTTCTCTTTTCCTGGGGCCATCCATGTAAGATGTGACTTGCTCCTCCTTGCCTTCTGCCATAATTGTGAGGCCTCCACAGCCACATGGAACTGTAAGTCCACCAAACTTCTTTCTTTTGTAAATTGCCCAGTCTCAGGTATGTCTTTACCAGCAGCATGAAAACAAAATAACACAGTGAATTAGTACCAGTACAGTGGGGCGCTGCTGCAAAGATACCCAAAAATGTGGAGGCAGTTTGGAACTGGGTAACAGACAGAGGTTGGAACAGTCTGAAGGGCTCAGAAAAAGAAAGGAAAGTGTGGGAAAGTTTGGAACCCCCTAGAGACTTGTTAAATGGCTTTGACCAAAATGCTGACAATGATATGGACAATGAAATCCAGGCTGAAGTGGTCTCAGATGGAGATGAGGAACTTGTTGGGAAATGGAGCAAAGGTGACTCTTGTTATGTTTTAGTAAAGAGACTGGAAGCATTTTGCCCCTGCCCTAGAGATTTGTGGAACTTTGAACTTGAGAGGATATCTGGTGGAAGAAATTTCTAAGTGGCAAAGCATTCAAGAGGTGACTTGGGTGTTGTTAAAGGCATTCCATTTTAAAAGGGAAACAGAGCATCATAGTTTGGAAAATTTGCAGCCTGACAATGCAATAGAAAAGAAAATACAATTTTCTGAGGAGAAATTCAAGCTGGCTGTAGAAATTTGCATAAGTAACAAGGAGCCGAATGTTATTCATCAAGAAAATGGGGAAAATGTCTCCAGGGCAAGTCAGAGACCTTTGGAGCAGGCCCTCACCTCACAGGCCGAGACCTAGGAGGAAAAAATGGATTCACGGGCTAGGCCCAGAGTTCCTCTGCTGTGTTCAGTCTAGAGACTTGGTGCCCTGTGTCCCAGCCACTCCAGTGACTAAAAGGGTCCAAGGTACAGCTCAGGCTGTAGCTTCATAGGGTGAAAGTCCCAAGCCTTGGCAGTTTCCACGTGGTGTTGAGCCTGTAGGTGCACAGAAGTCATGAATTGAGGTTTGGGAACCTCCACCTAGATTTCAGAGGATGTACAGAAATACCTGGATGCCCAGGCAGAATTTGCTACAGGGGCAGGGCCCTCATGGAGAACTTCTGCTAGGCAGTGCAGAAAGGAAATGTGGGGTCAGAGCCCTGAAAAAGAGTCCCTACTTGAGCACTGTCTAGTGGAGCTTTGAGAAGAGGGCCACTGTCCTCTAGACCCCAGAATGATAGATCCACTGACAGCTTGCACCATGTACCTGGAAAAGCCACAAACACTCAACACCAGCCCATAAAAGCAGCCAGTAGTGGGGCTATTCCCTGCAAAGCCACAGGGGTGGAGCTGCCCAAGGCTGTGAGAGCCTACCTATTGCATTAGCATGACCTGGATGTGAGACATGGAGTCAAAGAAGATCATTTTGGAGCTTTAAGATTTGACTGTCCCACTGGATTTTGGACTTGCATGGGGCCTGTAGCCCCTTTGTTTTGGCCAATTTCTCCCATTTGGAACAAGAACATTTACACAATGCCTATACCCCCATTGTATCTAGGAAGTAACTAACTTGCTTTTGATTTTACAGGCTTATAGGCAGAAGGGACTTGCCTTGTCTCAGATGAGACTTTGGACAGTGAGTTAATGCTGAAATGAGTTAAGTCTT
Source organism: Gorilla gorilla gorilla (assembly GCF_029281585.2). NCBI lineage: Eukaryota > Metazoa > Chordata > Mammalia > Primates > Hominidae > Gorilla > Gorilla gorilla. The sequence goes on along the minus strand of NC_073231.2, from coordinate 65,074,148 downwards.
TGTGGGACTGTTGGGAGGGCATGATTGGTTTTGAAATATGAGGATATGAGATTTGGGAGGGGCCAGGGGCAGAGCGATGTGGTTTGGCTGTGTGACCACCCAAAGAAAATCTTGAATTCCCACATGTGGGAGGGACCTGGTGGGAAGTAATTGAATCATGGGGGCAGGTCTTTCTCATGCTGTTCTCTTGATAGTGAATACATCTCATGAAATCTGATGGTTTTATAAGGGGGAGTTTCCCTGCACATGCTCTCTTCCCTTGTCTGCTGCCATGTGAGACATCCCTTTCACCTTCTGCCATGATTGTGAGGTCTCCCCAGCCATGTGAAACTATAAGTCCATTAAACATCTTTCATTTGTAAATTGCCCAGTCTCGAGTATGTCTTTATCAGCAGCATGAAAATGGACTAATACATGTACCCTCCTGGGACTTTGGCCAAAACAATCACATGCCAACCGCTAAACAAATCACTAGGGAAGAGAAAGAGATTGCCAGGACTAGCCCTGGAGTACTCAGGAGCTCCCTGCAAGCCATGGAGAAGGATGGACACCCAAACCAAAGTGTGGCTCTTCAACAAAGAAGATGAACAAAAGACCTCCATTGTTAAGGCCAGCTGCAACACAGAGTGTGAGATGATTTAGTTATATGGACATTGAAGGGGACTGCTATGGCTTTAATGTGTCCCCCACATTAGGTTTCATGTATTGAAACTTAATCCCCAATGTAACAATGTTAAAAGGTGAAATTAAGAGGTGATTAATGGTCTTATTATGGATGGATTCTGTTATTATGGGGGTGAATTTATAATCTCAGAAGTGGGTTCCTGATGAAAGTACAGGTTTGGGCCCCTTCCCCTCTCCCTCTCACATGCACTCTCTTGCCCTTCCACCTTCTGCCATGAAATGACACAGCACAAGGTCCCTCACCAGATGCCAGCACCATGCTCTTGGACTTTCCAGCCCCCAGAACCTTGAGCCGAAAAGTCCCTGCTATTGTTTATAAATTACCCAGTCAGTGGTAGTCTTTTTATTGCAGCAGAAAACAGACTAAGAAAGGGACCCAGAGTCACAGTGAGGGGAGGGCTAAGGAGGAGCAATTACATCTAGGGGTCAGAGATGGCAGCAGCAAAGACACATGAAGGATGCTGTTAGTGGAGGGAGGAACCTGAAAGAAATTTTGGGTTTTTCTTTTTGTTCAGATGATTATGACAGCATCAAAGTGGAAAAAAACATGGCAAGATGAAGTGTTTAAACACTCTTGTAACCCACCTATTTTATGAAAACTAAAGATATCTTCAATTTAGTAAGTGGGAAAGGGAAATGAGAGAATTTATTTTCAAATAGTGTGACTTGGGTGGATGAGACAAAATAAAGATTTTCCAGGAGACTATGAATGGAATGTGGCTTTTATGTAGTAAACACTCCCTTGGATTTACAATCTCCCTGTCTAGCATATTATAGTGCTTTATCACTTTGAGTCTCAAGAAACTTAATCAATACCACGGTTGCCTAAATTGAAGGCCAATTATTCTTTTTCAGTCTTGAACACACATGAACTACAACTGTTTAGCATCTGCTTATTTCCAGAAGTTATTTCACACAGATTTCACAAAATCTATTTAATTGTATCCTGGAACACTTAGAGGACACCTCTTTATGGCATTTCATGAAGGCAGTACTAATCAATAAAAATGAACAATTCCTAGATTTTATTTGCAAAAAAATACATACAATACATTTTACAGAGAGGTTCTTTTTGTTATATCTATATTCTAGGTTCAGTGTAGTCTTCAACACTGATCATTAAAAAAGTCAAGTTCTCTATTGATTCATCAATACAGAAAAGCATTTCTGAACTGATTCTAATTTCCTAGCTAGCAGGGCTTGTTGCTTGGAATTTAAATACATTTGGGCATTTTTATGAATCAATTAAATTGCTTTTTAATATAAATTCATCAAAATATTTTTATCACAAGAAAATTTTTTAATTTTTTAATACACTTTAATTTGTTTATTCACTTATTCAACAAATATTTATAACTTGGCATGTATTATGGAAGGAACAAAGGGCACAATGGTCAGTGATTCAAACCACTGCCAATATTAACCATATGGAATGTACTCAGTGTATATGCTAGGCACTGTGCCAAGTGTGTAACAACAGTTTTTTTATACAACCACCCTATCTGGTGGTTAATATTACCATCATCTCCAGTGTACAGATAGGGAAACTAGGACTTAGGAGAGGTGAGATAAGTTATCTAAGCTATTACAGCTAAGAAATGGAAGAGGCAAGAGGCAAGACCCAAGCCCAGTTTGGCTGTCTCTAGAACCCAAGCTCTTAAACCACAGTGCTATAGTGCTTCTGGCAGATTATGTGTGTTAAGGAATCACAAATGTGATAAATGAAAGAGGATAGAAGGCACCCATCCTTGCGGGAGGGTAAAGAAGACCCGCATGGATGTGACATTTTAGCTGAACAGGAGTAGGCCAAGAAAACCTGGAGGGGTTGAGGGGATTGTACAACCAAGCAGAGGAAAAGTATGTGCAAGGTGCAGAGAAACTAAGAGAAAAACATTTTGTATGGCTGAAACCTACTGATGAGAGGAGGGTGAGGGGCAAGTAGTAAGACTCAGGCTTAACAAGCAAACTTTGTTAATGTTAGGCCATTCTTGCATTGCTATAAAGGAACACCTGAGACTGGATAATTTATAAAGAAAAGAGGTTTAATTGGTTTACAGTTCTGCAGGCTGCATAAGCATGGTGCCGGAATCTGCTCAGCTTCTGGGGAGGCCCCAGGGAGCTTTTACTCATGGCAGAAGGGGAAGTGGGAGAAGGCATGTCACATGGCCAGAGCAGGAGCAAGAGAAAGGAGTAGGGAATATGCCAAACATCTTTAAACAACCAGCTCTCATAAGAACTCACTATCACAAAGAAAGCACCAAGGGGATGGTCCTAAACCATTCATGAGAAATCCACCCCCATGATCCAGTCACTTCCTACCAGGCCCCTCCTTCAGCATTGGAGATTATATTTCAATATGAGATTTAGGGGAGACAAATATCCAAACTATATCTGTTAGTAATAGAGGACTTCATTCTAAATGCAAAGGCGCACAATCACACCACCTAAATACCACTTTCCTCTATTCTATTTTCTTGCATATTTTTGACATTTTCATTACATTTTTCGATGTTTTAAATTATAAATTGAATACATGTAAAATAATTTTCTTCAATTTTTAATGTATCAAATTCAGAAAGAGACATGATGGGTTACTGGACTGTTTTTTTGATTAAAACGTCATTTTTTTTTTTTTTTTTTTTGAGACAGTCTCACTCTGTAGCCCGGCTGGAGTGTAGTGGTGAGATCTCAGCTCACTGAAGCCTCCACCTCCCGGTTTCAAGCGATTCTCCTGCCTCAGCCTCTCAAGTAGCTGGGACTACAGGCATACATCACCCTACCCCACTAATTTTTTTGTATTTTTAGTAGAGACGGGGTTTCACCATGTTGGCCAGGCTGGTCTCAAACTCCTGACCTCAAGTGATCCACCCGCCTTGGCCTCCCAAAGTGCTGGGATTACAGGCATGAGCCACTGGGCCCAGCCTCTTTTAATGATTTCTAATCATTCTTCTTGATTAAGGACCTTCAATGGGAAAGTATGTTTTCACTAGCTTTGCAGATGTATTTGAGTAGGAAGAGGATCCTAGCATTTTCAGCTACTTGAAAGGCATAGACGTTATCATCAGTGGATGCTCTGTTTTGGGAGTTTAGGTTTTTGTTTTTTTTAAGTTGGGGCTCTCACTTTTGCCCAAGCTGGTGTTCAGTGTCATGATCCCAGCTCACTGCAGCCTCAAATTCCTGGGCTGAAGTGATCCTCTCTTGCATCAGCCTCCCCAGTAGCTAGGACTATAGGCATGTGCCACCATGCCCGGCTGATTTTTTTTTCTTTTTTTTTTTTTTTTAGACATGGGGTCTCACTATATTGCCCAAACTGGTCTCAAACTCCTGGCCTCAAGCAATCCTCATGCCTTAGTCTCCCAAAGCACTGAGATTACAGGTATGAGCCACCATGGCCTGACCCTTTGTTTTACTGTCTACACTTTGACAACTGGCTAGCAGGTAGGGCCTCAGCTCCTGGAAGGGACACTGAGACCAATAGTCTGTCCATCTTTGCGACTCAGAACTTGTGCTTCCACTTTCAAGAGGTAGCCCCTTGACGGCACTTGCTTCTAATAGAGATCTGTTGCATCAAAATTAAAATTCTAATACAGACACAGGAGCAAACTTTTGCATCAGTTGAAAGCAATCAGCACATGGAGAACATCTGCAGCTTCTTCACTGGTATTTGCAGTTCCCCAGATATCTGAACTTCGAGGAAAGAATGGTGGCTCTTTAATCTACTAAAGCAGCCACTCCACATAATTTTCAGGTTTTTCTTAAGTTTCATTTTGTATACTGCTAAGGTGTTTTTCTTCACTTGTGAAAAAGTATGCCTTGATCTCTTAAAATGTTAGCATGCTGGGGGAAAAACCACATATGAACAATGATGCCATGGACGTTATATTGACACCATTCCTCTATTTGCCAATTGCACATGAGCTAATATACCTTGAGGAAACACACATGGTGGTGGTGTAGGCTGTGCTGATTAAAATCTTATAAAACAAACCAGGTGTGGTGGCTCATGCCTGTAGGTCCAGCTACCCCAGAGGCTGAAGTGGGATGATTGCTTGAGCTCAGGAGTTAGAAACCAGCCTAGGCAACATAGCAAGACCCTGTCCCTGAAAAACAAAATGTATACAATAAATAAGCAGCCATTTTACAGAATATGAAACCTTAACACATGAGTTGAACTAGTTTGAATTGTGACAGAAAACCCCAAATAACAGTGGCTTCAAAACGTTAGAAGTTTATCTTTCTTTCACTTCAAATAAGCTCATGTCTTGGACCCTTAAATCATGAGGCATTGCTGCCCCAAGTCAGGCTATGGTTCCTACCACGGCTCATAGTCCTACTTGCATTGTAGTCCAGACTTCAAGAAGGAGGGCAGGCAGAAGGCAGTCGCCCTCTCTTTGAAGACTTTCTGGAATTTTGCACACAAGATTTTATCTTACATCTCAATGGCCAATACTTACTGACACAACCACATCCAATTGCAAGAGAGGCTGGTGGCAATGTGCCCAGCTAAAAATTAAGCTTCCTACTAATGAGGAGGAAGAAAGAACATTGGGATGCAAAAAGCACCCCTTGCCCCAGCCACCTTGATGAAAGCACAAGGTGAGAACACTTACCCAGATGACTGTGGGCTTGCAGCCTGAGCCTAACTCTCAGACTAAAGGAGGCAGGGTTCAAGATGTGGAAATGTTGAGGAAGGGAATCCTTGGAAATAAGAGGTTTTGCTTGCCCTGGGAAGCGTGATAAACTAAGGCACACGATCCGCTACAACTCTAGCCTGAGTTAAACTGAACAAGGAAGGGAAATGAAGTCCAGTTCTTAATTCAGAACCCAGAGGTTTGCAGGTGGTCAAAGTCAGTTCCCATGAGGCCCTTGAGAGATTTGAGTTGAATGAGGGAACTGTTACCAATGGAGCCATGGGAAATTTTAAGAGGACAAAACTGGGCCCTGGAAAGGAGGCATGTCCTGAGAGCAGGAGAACACTCAGCAGGAGCCCAGACCAAGCTGAGCCATTTCCACAAATCAAGATGTACACACAGCACTGGGTGGGTTAGGTCCCTGCCCCAACCCCAGAGATGTACTTGGATTTTATAATGGAAGTAACAGGAAAAATAGAAGTCTCTAGGGCAAGTTTTTTTTTTTTTTTTTTTTTTGATTAGAACAAATTCTTCCTGTTAAGTCCTATTTAGTAGATTTCTAAAATACAAAAGTGAAGGCTGCTCTTTGTGATGAATCAGTCCAAAGGTATGGAAAGAAAACTATTGATTATACCTGCACCTCACCCTGTATGAGCCTCCGAGGTATGCAATTAGCTGCCTGGCATGCAAACATCTTCCCCTCCCTCTCCTCACATGTACGCAAGCATATTCAAATATATACATGCATGTAGATGGAACTGTTGTCTTCTGGAGTTTCTTGGGGGTATGTTTTGTTTTATAAAAATAGGATTTGATTGTAAATATTGTCTTGAAACCTGCTTTAAAAAATATATCTTGAACACTCACCCAAATGAATGAATACAGAGCTGATTCATCCTTTCTAATGTGTAATGTTCCATAATATATTTACCCTTTACTGGCGGACTGTCAGGAACTCACTCCACAGTTAACTACATTAGGACATCTCTTTTCAACAAAAGAGGTCTCAAGATAAACTCCAAGTACTAAGTTAGTACGTGAACCTCAGAAACATTAAAATTCTCCATGTCTCCCTTAGTTTGGGAGTCATAAGAGGATCCAGTATTCCACTGAGAATCTGAGAAGAGAAAAATACAGGTTGGTACAAAAGTAATTGCAGTTTTTGCCTTTACTTTTAATGACAAAAACCGCAATTACTTTTGGACCAACATACACTATCAAGGCAACAAAGGATGTGAAAGTATTAATTATTTGACAGTAAACTTTTTAAAAATTTTGAACTATGAGAACATCAACAAAATGCCAAAGAGGACAGCACATTGCTGTCAGTCTTTTCATGGAACTAAACATCAAGTTAATTAAAATGACAATTGGCCGAGGGTGGCTCAGGCTTGTAGTCTAAGCACCTTGGGAGGTCAAGTCAAGAAGATCATTTGAGGACAGGAGTTTGAGACCACCCTAGCCAACACAGCAAGACCCCATCTCTATTTAATTTGAAATAAAAGAAGATGACAATTTTGCTGTTAGTCTGCATAGAAATCTTTGTGTTGTTAACCAAGAAGAGAAAAATCACCTAAAAGCCATATCTCCAGGACAGAAATTTAAAAGATACATTTAAAAATCACTAGACATTGGCCAGACTTGGTGGCTCACGCCTGTAATCCCAGCACTTTGGGAGGCTGAAGCTGGCGGATCATTTGAGCTCAGCAGTTTGAGACCAGCCTGCCCAGTATGGTGAAACCCTGTCTCTACTAAAAATACAAAAATTAGCCAAGTGTTGTGGAAGATGCCTATAATCCCAGCTACTCGGGAGGCTGAGGCAGGAGAATCACTTGAACCCAGGAGGCAGAGGTTGCAGCAAGTCAAGATTGTGCCACTGCACTCCAGCCTGGGTGACAGAATGAGACTCCATCTCAAAAAAAAATGTACATATATATATATATCACTAGACATTTCTATAAGTAAATAATAAGCCTTCACTACCTGGGGCTCTTGTGACTCATGACCCAAGGCTGTGCTGTGCTGTAGGTGTGTCAGGCTCTCTTAATGATGCTCATTCATAACCATCTCCCTCCATTTCAGTGGGTGCCACACTGACCAGCAGCTAGACCTTCCCTTGTAGTATCAGGCCACCCTGTTCCAAGGCCTGGACAACCTTCTCTAGTAGCCTGATGATGCTTATACAGCTTAATTTTAAACACCGAAAATCAGTGAGGATCCCAATGCATTGAAAACAGACAACACCTGTGAAGTACTCACCACATGCCAGGCACTGCTTCAAAGCACAGTACATGTCTTCCTTTTTGAAATCCTCACAACAATTCTACAAAGTCTTGTTAAGCGTCTATTTACGTGCCAAAGCATTTCTATATGCATGGAGGATGCAAAGGAAATTTAGAGAGTCACAGCTCTGAAGAGGTTTATATTCTACTTAGGAAGCCAAGATCAAAGAACAAAACAAAAACAGAGCAGGACAAGCTGGCACAATATTTAATTAAATGATGTGGTGGTGGCTAAATGTGCAAAAGGAGCTTGGAGAAATGAAAGCTTCGAAGGGCTAGAGCTGTCTTTTCAGTATGAAATGTCTATAAATTCTGTTGTGGACAGAATTAAATGATTTTGCTAAAGATCCATTATTCCTCATTTAATGTTTCAGTTTAGACTTTTAAAATAAAGCAAGAAATGCTAGAATGATAAAATTAAGAGAAAGCATAACTATTGTCTAGATGATTCTTAGCATACCTTTTGATTAGCCCATGTGAATCTGCTGACCTGCTTTCCTTTCCTGATAAGAACATGACGAGGATTAGGAAAACACACGTTTTCTTCAGCCCCCCAGTTGCTGGTGCCCATATGAGACTGTCTGTCCATTTTCCAACCAGTTAACAGTCATTTATATTATTCTTGATCCATTTAAGAGTTAACAGTCATGTATATTATTCTTAATCCATTTAAGTTCAGGATCTCAACTTTCTCCCTGCCTCTGAACTTTGTGCCAGAAGTATAGCTTTATAAATCCTTGCTGTTCAGATTTATCAGTTTATAAATTCACAGCACCAAAACCATATATTGTGGAAGATTGACTTTGTTTGGAATCTCTGTTAGGAGTAAATGGCAAGCTGTCTCTTTTTTCTCTGTATTTCCAGATGGATTTGATATGGAAGGGAGCTTCACACTGGTCCACCATGCAGTTGTGGACCAGAGTAAATTCACTGGGAGGTGTTGGCCTAAAATCCTTCTCTTGCTTTTGGCTCATCTAGGTATTGAGTTATTTAAGAAGACAGAGGCTGACACTGATTATATAAGCGTGTTTTTAAAACAGTTATTTTCTTCATAACATTAAAAGCAGGGTCTCTTTTAATAAAGAAAGATAGTCAAAATTCTGAGATACTTGAGGAGATTTACTCAGAAAACTGATGAGCATGTGTTTGCCTGTTCCTCATAAAACCCACTCTTTTCTGTAAAGCAGTGCATTTAGATCCTCTACAACACAGAATCTGAGGTGAGGATTAGGGTGCTATTACTTTCTTTGAGAAATGTAAGCCCAGGGCAGTCAGTGAAGGTGAAGTAAAAAGAAGTGTGAGGCAAGTGGAGCTGAACCACAATGTGATGGAGTGTGTTAGTAGCATTGCAGGGCCTACTGCTTCCATTCAGTGTCAGAGAAACACTGCAGGCTGCTCTGCAGCACATTCACTCATCACACATGATTTTCCAGAAGGGTTGCAGAAAGGAACTGCATTTCAGTTCACAGCCGAGAGAAAGGAGGGGAATGTGGGCGCCAGCTTCCACTCATCTCTTGTTTTGCCATTGCCAATGTTCAACATTATAGGATTCTTCACAAGGGTGGTGGAATGAAGAATCCTACAACACAGAACAGGTGCACAAGGACAGTAGTGTCAGAAGCAGATTGCTTGGATTCCCACATTCCCTTGGTTACTGCACATTTTCTAAGTTCAGGAATCTAGACTTTCCATTGATTATGCAAGCTATCCAATGTCCTTACAAAAAGTCTTCTGCTTATGTTAATTAGAATTGGTTTCTGTTGTTTGCAACCAAGAACCCAGACAGATTCAGCATACTTAAACAAGGAAAAAAGCAAACCCAGGAGGAAGTAACGGAATTCAAGAAAGAGTAGTAACAAAAATAATATGTTTCCTGCAGTGATATTTGGCTTCCCCATACATGCTCAACTCTATCAATAAGCATTAGAGAGGAGCTGTATGCACTCAGGGTCAATGTTGTTTCTTTGTCACCTGGAGTCAAAGTGGAGACCACACACTGGAATATGATCATGTGGAGCAGACAGATACAGGAGAAGGCAACGTGAAGACAGAGGCAGAGATTGGGGGGATGTGGCCACAAGCTAAGGCAGCTGGGCAACGGCCAAAAGCTAGAAGAAGCAAAGAACCATTCTTCCCTAGAGCAGCCTTGCCAACACCTTGATTTTGGACTTCTAGCCTAGAGAACTTCTAGCCTAAAGAATAAATTTCTGTCGTTTGAAGCCATCCAGTTTGTGGTCCTTCATTATGGTAGCCTAGGCAACTAAGATACCCATCAATCCTACTCCCAGGTAGTTACCCAAGTGAAATAATAACCTATGTTCACCTAAAACTTGTAGGCAAATATTTATAGAAGTTTTACTCATAATAGCCAAAAACTGGAAAAACTCCAATGTCTTTTTACTGCGGAATGCTTAAACACACTGATAGCTTTGTACAATGAAATACTGCTCAGCAAGAAAGGGACAAACTAGTGAGGCCCTAACAGCATGGATGAATCTCAAATGTATTATGGTAAGTAAAAGAAGCCAGACCCAAAATGCTACATATCATATGACTCCATTTATATGACATTCTGGAAAAGGCAAACTTTGGGGTTGGCAAACAGAAGAGTGGTTACTAGGGGATGGAGTTGGAGAAGCATTGACTGCAGAAGTGCCTCTGAGGAATTTTGGGGGTGGATGATGCAACAGTTCCCTATCTCGCTTGTGGTGGTGATAGGTTCATGCTGATGCATTCAAAACCTATAGAACTGTACATCAAAAAGAATGAATTATATTGTATGTAAACTAAAAATATGTTTAAAAAATTTTTAAAGAGTACCCTGATAAGTTATTATGCAGAAGCTGCTACCAAGTACTCAGGAAGATCACTCGGATGTGCAGTCCGCAGGTCAAGGGGAAACTCGTTTTGCTTCAGAAAGATCATTGAGGAGCAGGTACATTATTTTTACATATTTAATGCCATCAACCAAAAATATTTATTGAGGGATAACGTTTACTTGAGACACGCTAAAAAGTAGATAAAAGTTTCTTAAAAGGAACTGTCCTGACTGGGCGTGGTGGCTCTCACCTATAATCCCAGCACTTTGGAAAGCTGAGGCAGGAGAATTACATAAGGCCAGGAGTTTGAGACCAGACTGGGCAACATATCCTGGACAACATAGCAACATAGTAAAGACCAGCCTGTCTCTACAAAAATTAAATAAACAAACAGTCTTTGCTCTTAAGGCACTAAAACCCTAAAGAAAACTAATATGAGGTAGAACACAAATATGTCATTATGACAAGCTGAAGGAAATGTGATCTCAAAATTTGCTCCTTATTTTTTACTTCTGTGCATTTTATAGCTTTTCTTTCCTTCTCTCTTTTTTCTTTCTTTTTTTCTTTCTGTCTCCTTTTTTAAGAAAAAAGTGTACTTCACAGTATTTTTTTAAAAGAGCTTAGAGTAACAGGAAAGAGAATGAAGGAGAGGAGATTTTATAAATTAAGAAAATTCAAGTAAAGGAGGAAATTTAAAAAACACACCCTCCTACCCAGAATGGACAGTAGTCAGTGGAATGTGAAAACTGCTGAGGATCTCACTTGACCAAAAAGAACAAACAAATAAAATATGCAATTTATAAATCTTGACATGACTTGAAGTCAATTATATCCCTCAGTCAATAGAGGAAGATAAATTTAAATTGTTATTCTAACTCAACTGTGAAAGAACTGATTGGAAAGGTGAAAATTGATGAGATCTTAAACAGAAAGCTAAGTGAGGGAATTTTGAGTATAGTCCCTTCTGACTTTAGATAAAAATAGGCACAAATCTATATCTGGAGGGTCTAAAAAGAAAGACGACTTGAAAGGAATGAGGGATTCAAAACATAAGTTCTCACAATATCAGCACCAAGTATGGAGAAATGGAAAGGCATATATCAAAACCTATGTAGTTATATAAACTGCCCACTGGTAATCTCAATGTTTAATAGAACATTTATGAAACACGGAAGAAAATGGCAAATGTCCAACAAGTTCCAAAATGGAACATGGAACTCTAGATCAGCATTCTGAAGCACCAAATGAGGCAATGATGCCAAGGACAATGTGTTAGTCAGGGTTCTCCAGAGAAACAAAACCAACAGGAGAGAGAGAGACAGAAATAGAGAGAGAAAGGGAGATTATTATGAAGAACTAGGTCATGTCATTACAGGGGCTGGGAAGTTCCACAGTCCACCATCGGCCAGCTAGAGACCCAGGATTACCTGTTGTGTAGCTCCAGTCTGAGCCAGAGGCCTGAGAACCAGCAGAATTGATGGTGTAAGTCCCAGTCCAAGTACGGGAGAAGACTGATGTCCTGGCTTGACAGCAGTCAGGCAGAGAGAACAATGCTCCCTTACCCCACCTTTTGTCCTATTCAGGCCTCAGTGGCTTTGAGGAGGCCCACCCACACTGGGGAGGGACAACTGCCTTGCTCAGTCTACAGATTCATGTGTTAATCTCATCCAGAAAGACCCTCACAGACACACCTAGAATAATGTTTGACCTAACATCTGGGCACCTAATGGCTCAGTCAAGTTGACACTTAAAATTAACCATCACAGACAATAAAAGAGCCTTTTTAAACATCAAGAAGAGGAGAGGGACAGACTCATGCTTGGTGGCACGGTGATGATCAGTATGCGATAGGAAGGGAGACAGTTCTTGGGCAGGCAGAGAGGGCTGAAGCTGGAGTCTCCCCTGGGTTCCCGACTACTGACAGGACCACGCATAAGTTCTTTAACCTTTGGGAGCCCATTTCTGTTTCTCTACAGAAATGTAATCATCCCACATATTTTGCAATAGAAATGATCACTTCTACTTCATAGGATTACTAGAAAGGGGTCATGTCTATAAAGAACTTAGCATATGAAGATACCCATGAAGTAAGTAGATACTAAAGTTTTCATAACAGAGCATTAAATAACAAATTTAAAACATTTAAAAACAAATGAACATTTAATAACAGAGCAAAACAACTTACTTTTAATTTCGATTTCATCATCTTCATCAGAAAATGGGGCTGGGCAGCTGGGCATGGTAGCTCACACCTGTAATCCCAGCACTTCGGGAGGCCAAGATGAGAGGATTGCTTGAGACCAGGAGTTTTAGACCAGCCTGGCCAAAATAGTGAGACCCCCACCTAAAAATATTTTTAAATAAATTTTAAAATTTTTAAATTAAAAAAGAAAATGGGGCTGGGTGCAGTGGCTCACTCTTGTAATCCCAGTACTTGGGGAGGCTGAGGTGGGAGGATTGCTTGAGGCCAGGAGTTCAAGATCAGTCTGGTCAACATATTGAGACCCGTCTCAAAAAAAATTGAAAATATTTTTAAAAATAAATATATAATTTTTGAAATTAAAAAAGAAAATAGAGCCAGGCACAGTGGCTCATGCCTATAATCCCAGCACTTTGGGAGGCAAGGCAGGATGAGTACTTGAGGCCAGGAGTTTAAGACCAGCCTGGGCAACATAGTAAGACCCCATCTCTACCAAAATAAAAATAAAAATTAGCTGGATGTGAAGGCACATGCCTGCAGTCCCAGCTACTTAGGAGGCTGAGGCAGGAGAATTACTTGAGTCCAGGAGTTCAAGGCTGCAGTGAGCCAGGATGATGCCACTGCACTCCAGCCTGGATGACAGAGCGAGACTCTGTCTCTAAAAAAATAAAAACAATAAAGAAAAAAAGTCTTAAAGCCGGGCACGGTGGCTTATGCCTGTAATCGCAACACTTTCAAAGGCCAAGGCAAGCAGATCACTTGAGGCCAGGAGTTCGAGACAAGCCTGGTCAACATGGTGAAACCCTGTCTCTACTAAAAATACAAAAATTACCTGGGCATGGTGGCTGGTGCCTGTAGCCCCAGCTACTTGGGAGGCTGACGTAGAAGAATTGCTTGATCCAGGAGGCAGAGGTTGCGGTGAGCCGACATTGTGTGACTACATACTGCCTGGGCAACAGAAAGAGACTCTGTCTCAAAGTAAAATAAATAAAATAAAATGAAATAAAATAGGCTTAAAACTAGAAAAGTATTATAAACCTTCTTCAAAGGATTTGATGCTTAAGATACATTTGTAAAACATGATAATTTCTTATTGCTTTAGATATTTTCAAGTCTCCAGGTCCCAATGAAATAAACTTATAATTTACTAATATCCAAGGAACACTGGGCAGCAGTCCAGGGATCAAATTTCCAAGGGGAACTTCCATAATTTTCAAAAATGGGCAGAGGTGGATTCCGAGAACATAAGAACAATTAAGAAAGAAAATGCAGATATTGAGTGCCAAGTGAGTCATTTTAACATGTAGAAACCCTGCTTAGAATACTTCTAGCTCTGTTGATCAAGCAGATGGTTTAATCACTTAAGGAAGGAAGAGGTGATCAGCTAAAACCAGCATCAACTCGCTACGGAGTTATATATACCATACTCATCTCACTTCTTTTTTGGAGGATGTTAAATTAATAGCAGATCTGGGAGAACCATATGCCAAATCAGGAAGCCTGGGAGCAGACAATGTTCGTGGCTCCAGCAGGTGGGCGGGCAGTCGATCCACAGGTACCTGAGGTTGAAGGTGAAGGATAAAGAAGGGACTCAGGATAGGGACTCCATGTTCTGAACTAGGGTATGTGGAGCCTGGGTCAAAGCTGGAAATGGGGTACACTCACAGAGCTGGGCAAGCAGACTGACAGGTTTCTGAGATGGAGATTAGCATGCAGAGGGTTACGGGCTCTTGATCATGAGGGAGTGAAGGAGGAGATGTTGAACTCGGAGGAGATGTTGAACTAGAGGCCTCTAACTCCTGATCCCATGGGGAGGTCTGGAGTGGGGTGGCCTTTTAAGGATGTCTTAAACTGAGGAAAGAGCCAGGCCTTTGCTCTGCTCCCCATGGACCAGTCGCTGGGATATGAACTGCATGCCTAGGGAGTGCTGTGCCCTTGGGTAATGCTGCAGCCCCTCAGCAGAGAGCACGGTCAGGGAATCTGCCCAGCTCCGAGCCTGCAGCAGCTGGGAGCAGGAGCTCCTAGCCCTTTAGGGGACTGGTGTGCCTGATGCTGGATCTCCACAACACCCAGGAAGGTCATCTACAGCCCTCCTAGGCCACCAGCACAACTAGAATTAGAAGCAGCATTGGTAGTGGTGGAAAAGTCACAGGCTTTTGCAGAGATCAGCTCTTTGCTAGCAAGTTGTTTAACCTCTTTGAGCTTCAAGTTCCTTCTGTGTTTACAGAACACTTAGGGTGAGGATTAAAAGGCATAACACATAAAGCACCTAGCACCGAGCCTAGCATACGTCAGGTGCTTAACGAATGTTAGTTTTCTTCCCCCAGACTCTAAAAAGGGTAGAACCTGCAAGTGGAAATCAGGTGACTTGGGAAATAGAGAGAAGCAGGATACAGGGGCTTGAAATCAGGTTGGGTCAAATAACATTCAAAGGAAATCTCCATTGGCAGGATGAAGGGGCCGCACCAACCCTTTTACTAACAGCTTGAAGTGAGCTCAAGAGGACATATGCATATGAATCTTTAGATGAACCAAAACTTTAAGAAACATCACAATCAAAAGCAAGATGTTAAAATAAATACATAAATTATATTCAAGAGAAGAAATTTCAGCATGTTGGATGGTAAGAGTCAGAGAGATCACTACAGCTTGAAATGACAGGGTGAAAAAGAATATAAAACATAACCCAGAAAAAGTGAAGTGCTTAATATAGGTCCAACAGATAAGCTGCACATTCTCGCACACATATACACACACACGGAAGTGAATAATAATAGCTGAAATGTACTGAGTACCGAGTGCTTCTCATGAGCCTGGCCCTGCACTTTGTGCTTTGTGCATCATGCAGCTAGATAGCATAAAGCACTAAACCCTTTACATCAGGAGTCCTCAGTCCCCGTTCGCTGACCTGATAGGAACTGGCTGCACAGCAGGAGATGAGCAGCGGGCTCCACCACCTGAGCTCCGCCTCCTGTCAGATCAGCAGCGGCATTAGATTCTCGTAGCAGCTCGAACCCTATCGTGAACTGCGCATGCAAGGGATCCAGGTTGTGTCTCCTTATAAGAATCTAATGCCTGGTGATCTGAATGATCTGAATGATCTGAGGTGGAACAGTTTTATCCCAAGACCATCCCCCACTCCTCCCACCACAAACAGCCCCCCAGTCTGTGGAAAAACTGTCTTCCACAAAACTGGTCCCTGGTTCCAGAAAGGTTGCGGACTGTTGCTTTACGTGGATGACTTCATTAATCCTCTCAGCAAATCTGAGACATGAACTTTTATTACCCTTGCTTTTCATAGAAGTGACCTGTGGCTTGGAGGGTAAGTCATTCTGCCCAAGGTCACACAACTTGGAGGAGGTGGAGCTAGAAAACTATCTGGGAACCTTGAAATGCAAAGCTCGCACACACAATCACCACACCATGCTACCACCATCATGTCAGAGGAAAAGAAAACTAATACATAACAACTAAATGTTATATCATTTGATAGCCACATTAGTCAGGACATGTGTAATTAAAAAAAAAAAAACCTTCAATCCAAAAAGGTTTAAACAAGACAGAAATGCATTGGCTCACATAGCTAGAAGT